>NW_027095699.1:2633820-2967978 GCF_036850995.1 Saccopteryx leptura
AAGGGAAGAGGGAAACGGAAGGTGCCAGAGGCTGGCTGCTCTCCCTTCCTGCATGTGGTCGCTGTGCAGGCAGTGGTGTGTGGGAACCCTGACGGTCTGTGTCCCTTCCTGCATGTGGTCGCTGTGCAGGTGGTGGTGTGTGGGAAACCCTGACGTGCTGTGTCCCTTCCTGCATGTGGTCGCTGTGCAGGCAGTGGTGTGTGGGAACCCTGACAGTCTGTGTCCCTTCCTGCATGTGGTCGCTGTGCAGGGGGTGGTGTGTGGGGAACCCTGACAGTCTGTGTCCCTTCCTGCATGTGGTCGCTGTGCAGGCAGTGGTGTGTGGGGAAACCTGAAGGTCTGTGTCCCTTCCTGCATGTGGTCGCTGTGCAGGCGGTGGTGTGTGGGGAACCCTGACGGTCTGTGTCCCTTCCTGCATGTGGTCGCTGTGCAGGCGGTGGTGTGTGGGAACCCTGAAGGTCTGTGTTCCTTCCTGCATGTGGTCGCTGTGCAGGTGGTGGTGTGTGGGGAACCCTGACGGTCTGTGTTCCTTCCTGCATGTGGTCGCTGTGCAGGCAGTGGTGTGTGGGGAACCCTGACGGTCTGTGTCCCTTCCTGCATGTGGTCGCTGTGCAGGTGGTGGTGTGTGGGGAACCCTGACGGTCTGTGTTTCTTCCTGCATGTGGTCGCTGTGCAGGCGGGGTGTGTGGGGAACCCTGACGGTCTGTGTCCCTTCCTGCATGTGGTCGCTGTGTAGGCAATGGTGTGTGGGGAACCCTGACGGTCTGTGTTCCTTCCTGCATGTGGTTGCTGTGCAGGTGGTGGTGTGTGGGGAACCCTGACGGTCTGTGTTCTGCATGTGGTCGCTGTGCAGGCGGTGGTGTGTGGGGAACCCTGACAGTCTGTGTCCCTTCCTGCATGTGGTCGCTGTGCAGGCAGTGGTGTGTGGGGAACCCTGAAGGTCTGTGTACCTTTCTGGAAGCTCCAGGGGAGACTCCATCTTGCCATTCCCAGCTTCTGGAGGCTGCTTGCATACCTTGGCTTGTGGTCTTCTTCCTCCATCTTCACAGGCAGCAGTGGCCAGTCAATTCTTCTCACATCACATTGTATCACTCTGAGTCTCCTACTCCTGTCTCCACTTTTAAGAACATTATTGATGACATTGGACCCACCTATATAATCCAGGATTACCTTCTCATCTCAAAGTCAGGTGATTAGAAACCTTACTTTTATTGGCAACCTTGATTCTCCCTTGCCAAATAACATTCTCTCTCACAGCTTGTCTTCATTTTGGGGATTCCAACATGGACAGATATCTTTGTTGTGCCTACCATAGGTGGGTAGTCTGGGACGGTCTGTATGCCCCTTAGTTTGGCACAGTGCTGGAATGACACGTGCAGACGGTAGTTGTGTAATGGTGGGTGGGTGAGAGGGCATTTTCACAGTCCTGCAAGGTGTGAAGAGAGCAGCCCTGAGTTCCCAGGCCTTCCATTAGGGAACATAGATATGAGAGACAGGCCTGGGCTCAGGAGGAAGAGGTTCTCGTGGTGAGGACCTCAGTGGAATCAATGGGGCCAGCTACACCTCAGCAAGCACCAGTCCCCACCATCAGGGATCAGGCCAGACCAGCCTTACTAAGGGCTGCCTGTGAGTCATGGGTCCCCTGGAACCATGTGAGCACATACACAGCTCACCTGCACTCAGAAGCCATCTTGGAAAAGAGGGTGGGGAGAGGTTAGAAATCTGGAATCCTTTAGTGTTAACAGAGACAGAGTTAGCCTACAATTAGACTTCAGTTTTAGTTGTAAATAATTTCTTCCACCGTCAAAGGAAATAGAGGTCTAGATAAAGGTGAATTAATTTTGCACAGCATATATATTTTGTTCCCTCTTGTCCAATACAAATAGCAAGCTCTCTGTGTGAATGTGCGTGTGTTTTACTTAGATTATGCTTTTATTTGCTGTGTGCTTGAAATTGCATTGTCCTGCCAACAAGCACTTGTCCTTACTGAGTTCATCTGAGGGAGGGTGCGTGCAGTTCTGAGATGCCCCTTTGAGTTGCTCCCTGAAGCCAGCCCCCACTGTGGCAGTCGGTTGTGGTCAGTCCAGTAGCAAATGTCATCGTTCAGAATGCAGCTGTTCCATTCTTACTGAACAGTTAAGTTAGTTTGTCTATGTATTTTTAAGTTTAATTAATTGTTTCAATTGTATCTGTTGCAGCTGTTCCCTTATGCTTACCCCTCCAGGTCAATGATCCAACCTGTCACGTCTCGTCTCTTTAGTCTCCATTAATCTAGGAAATGTCCTGAACTTTCATTGTCTTTTGTCATTTTTTATGGTGACATATTTGAGGAGTATAATCATTCTGTAGAATGTACCTCAATTTAAATTTGTCTGAAGTTTCTTTAGATGTGGATAGAAGTGATGTATTTTTGGCAGGAGACCACTGGAGTGTCGAGTACTTCCTAATGCATTCCATAAAGAGGCACATGACATCTTTTTGTCCCAATATTGGAGATATGAGCTTTAATTTCTTAGTTAAGGTGGTATAAGTATAAAATAACACTTACACCTTTTAATTAACAAGTAATTTGTGGAAAGATAATTTGAGACAATGTAAATATCCTTTTTGACTTTAGATGTTCAGCCATGAGAATGGTACAGATCATCTTAGCTGTACCAGAAACATAATGTTTGCTGTACATTAACATGTCAGGAATTTGTTCTGGAGAGAGAGTTTATTTTTAACATAACAACTTGGGAGTTAAAGGAATTGGGAATTCACACTGGAAAATCTATTTCATACCTCTAGCAATTGGTTGGTTGTGAAGCATACATTTAAAAAAAACTCATAGATGGGACATAAAATGAGACTCAGAGACATGGACAAAAATGTGGTTACAGGGGGGGGGGAGAGGGAAGAAGTGGGGGGAGGGGAGGAGCAGAAAGAAAACCAGATAGAAGGTGACAGAAGACAATTTGACTTTGGGTGAGGGGTATGCAACATAATCAAATGTCACCTGGAGATGTTTTCTCTGAACATATGTACCCTGATTTATCAATGTCACCCCATTAAAGTTAATAAAAAAACTCTCTGTGCCTAATATTCCAATTCAATAAGATGGTGGTTTGAAATGAAACTATTTCAGCTAATAACTTTGCATTGTCTGATGAGATTTATGTTGCAATTTAAGGAGCTGCCTGAAATGCAATTGAATATAAAATTATTTTAAAAGTGCAGATAGCAAAAACTGCATCAGACAAAAACCTCTTGAAAATGAAGTATTTCTGCTTTTTAATATTAAGATATAAAAGAATTAAGCTCTAAGACATTAGAAACCTAGTAAATTCCAGACATTATGATTAATATGATGGGCCAATCCCAGAGTCCTAAAACATCCCCATTTTCAAATGAAATATGGTCCGATATTAATGTTGAAAAATTACAAATATATTGAAAGCTACTTCTTTTGTCCTTTTTTCCCTTTTCACTAATGTGCATCTCTAGTTATATTTAGTGTTAGGGAGTACATTTGACAGTATGAAGCTTAAATGATTTGATTCTGTAGCCGACTACTGAAAAGGAGTGTGGTCCCCCCGACTAGGTTGGAACACAGATGAAGGCTCAACTAACTGTGTAGGGAGAGGAGAAGGGGGTTTGGAGCCCACCTTAAATACTGGAGGCTGAATAGAAACTTGTTTGGTGGGAACAGAAGTGTGAGGTCAGTGGGAGGGGCTTTCCTAACAGTGGGAATAGCATCCACAAAGGGAAGGAGCCGTGGGAACGGTGTTCCATTTGGGGAAATTTATGTGGCAGGAGGTAGGCACAATGAGTACTCACGAAGTGTGAAAATACTTTCTTCTGTAAAATATTAGATTTAATGGGAAAAATAGATCAAAATGAACCACAGTGCTTTAAACAAAATAAAATTCTTAAAGAAGAAAATTTGACTTCTCAGATGCTTGGATTCGAGTTGAATGTAGTGAGTTAGGTGGTAACTTTTCAAACTCCTTTTCAGTGTTCCTTAGACCCTTCTCCCTAACTGCAGACAGAAGATTAAGTTAGGTCATAAAATATAGGCAGGTCTTCTTCACAAATTTGGTTCAGAGAAAGCTGGGACCTCAGCATATAGAGAAAAAGGAGGTGATGGAACTGAGTGGAAATCAAGGGCTCATTCTTCGGCTTGAAGAAAGAGGGGCCAGAAGTCTGGTAAGTATCACATTCCCAGGATAGTGACTGATTGAAGGTGTCTCTCATTCTTACTTAAGGGATATGGATGCATGAGTGAGGTGTGGTGCGTGTGGTTTTCCACTTTTCATTACTGTTGGTTGTATTATTGTAGTGAACTCTTAATTGGCTTTCCATTTCCAGAGTCTTTCCCCTCCAGGCTAAAGTTCTGAAACTTTAATGTGCTACGTGTTAAAACTCAGTGCTCTTGTCAACATGTGAATTCTGATTCCGTAGGTAATCAGAATTTCTAAAAAGCTGATAATAGATGGTGATGTTCCTGGTGTGGATACCACTCAGTAGCAAAGTCTATATAATGTTCTTAGCTTAATCTGCTTACTGCCAAAATTCCTATATTATTTCCTGCTCAAAATTCTTCTATGACCTTCAGATACTCACCTGTACTAATTTTTTTAAAAATCTTGATTTTATTGTGTATATCTTCCCTAATACAGCTTTAACCTACCTTTTTAATTCATGTTTCTTATTAACCTCTACTTGTTGCGTTGGCTATCCCAGTAAAATTTCCTGATATTTCCTTTACCTGTACGGACATTGGGCTCCCTCCACAAGTCACATCTTTCTTGTCATTCTTTTGCATTCTTGACTTTGAAAATGTCATACTCTGCTTTTACTTATAGTTCTTTATACTTTAATTTTTTTATTTTTCAATTGTAGTTGGCATGCAGTATTATATTAGTTTCTGGTGTACAACACAGTTAGACAATATATAAGTGATCTTACTTACTAAGTGATTACCCTATAAATCTAGTACCCATCTGACACCATACATACTGATAGCAATATTATTTACTGTATTCCCTAGCTGTACTTTACATCTCTGTGACTAACTACCAATCTGTACTTCTTAATTTCTTCACCTTTTTCACCCGTTCCTCAAAATACCCCTCCCATCCAGCTACCATCAAAATGTTCTCTGAATCTATGAGTTTGTTTCTTTTCTGCTCGTTCATTTATTTTGTTTTTTAGATCATGTTGTCTGGTGTTAAGGATTGCTTTTTGATCTGAAGTGAGTCCTTTGCAGACAGCATATGTAAGAAGCATGTTTTGTTATTCATTCAACTTCTATTTGTCTTTTCATTGTAGCATTTAATCCATTTGCATTTAAAGTAATTGCTGGTAGATATCTATTTATTGCCATTTGATTATTCATATTTTTTATCTTTTTTTTTCCTTCTCAAAGAAGACCCTTTAACATTTCTTGTAATACTTTGGTGGTGATGAACTCATAGCTTTTTCTTGTCTAGGAAGCTCCTTATCTATTTTTTGATACATAATGATAGCTCTGCTAGGTAGGTAGAGTGATTTGGGGTATAGGTTCTTGATCACTTTGACTACTTCTTGCCAATCCCTTCTGGCCTGCAAAGTTTTTCTTGAGAAGTCAGCTGAATGTCTTATGGGAGCTCCCTTGTAGATAACTGCTTTTCTCTTGCTACTTTTAAGATTCTCTCTGTGTCTTTAACCTTTGGCATTCTAATTACGATGTGTCTTGGTGTGACCCTCTTTGGGTTCATTCTAATTACGATGTGTCTTGGTGTGACCCTCTTTGGGTTCATTCTAATTACAATGTGTCTTGGTGTGACCCTCTTTGAGTTTGGGACTCTCTGCACTTCCTGGACTTGTATGTCTACTTAAATTTTTTTTTACCAGGTTAGGGAAGTTTTTTGTTATTATTTTTTTTACATATGTTTTCAATTCCTTGCTCTCTCACTTCCCCTTCTGTTATCTCCATGATACAAATGTCTGTATGTTTGTAGTCCAAGTAGCTCCTATACTATCCTCATTTGGGGGGGGATTCTTTTTTCTTTTTGCTGTTCTGATTGGATGTTCTCTGCTTCCTTATCTTCAAAGTCTCTGATTTGATCCTCTGCTTCATTTACTCCACTGTTGATTCCCTGTAATATATTCTTCATTTCAGTTAGTGTATTTGTTATTTCTGACTGGATCTTTTCTGTTTTCTATCTCCATTTTCATGTTTCCTATCTCTTTGTTGAAGTTTTCCCTAAGTTCATCTACTCTTCCCCAAGATCATTGAGCAGCATCCTTATAGCCAGTGTTTTGAACTCTGCATATAGTAGATTGCTTGTCTTCATTTTGTTTAGTTTGTTTTCTTGAATTTTCTTCTGTTCTTTCATTTGGGGCACATTTTTTGCATTCTCATTTTGGCTGTCTTCCTGTGTTTGTTTCTATGTATTAGGAAGATCTGCTACATTTCCTAGGTTTGGTAGAGTGGCCTTATGTAGTATGTGTCTTGTAGGGTCCAATGGTACAATCTCTCTGATCACCTGAGCTCAGCAATCAAGGTGGACCCCTGTGTAGGCTGTATAAACATTTATGTTGTAGTTGAGCCTTGATTGCTGTTGGTACCTCAATGGGAGGGATTTACCTCCAGGCTTATTGGCTAAGGACTGGCTGCAAGGACCACTGCAGGATGAGCTATGTGTGATTGACCACACAGAACAGGACTTACTTTAGCCAGGCTCTGGTGGTTGCTGAGTCCAGCCTTAAGTCTGTCTCTTATGGAGGAGTTTGGGTGGTGCTTTGATGTGGTCTGACGCTGTCTACTGGGTGCACTGGCTCTGGAGCCTCTTGGGAGGTACAGGCCAAGATAAGCTGCTACCTGTACTTTGCTCTGGGCCATCCAGCAAGAACCACAAAGTGATCTGCAGATGGCTGCTTCTTGTGCTGGCCCTGGAGGTACCAAGAGAGGTCAAGCTGCAAACCAAGGCTGGCTGCTGCTAGCGCTGGCCTAGGGGCACGACAAAGCCAGGTGCTGCTTATGAGAGAGATTTTAGGGAAGTCCAAAGCATAAGCTAAGACAGGCTGTTCGTATGGAAAAGCCACAGAATGTCTTGGGTTGGGCCTGCAAGTTGAATGGGTGGGATCTTAAGGAATCACCAGGGTGTGCAAACAGTGTTAGCCAGGTTGATAGAGGCTCAGATATGACACCCACCTGCTGGCTCAGTATGGGGGGGTGGCAGAAAAGGAATAATGGCCTCTGCCAGTACTTCTGTTTGGGTGATGTCTGCCCCTCCAGCTCTCATTCTAATGCCAGACAACTCATTTCCTCCCCATATATTCCTGGTCTCCCAGAGCTGGAACTCAGAACAAGTGAGTTGGAGTGAGTCTATGTGCAGGCCCTTTAAGAAGAATACCTGGGACTTCAGCAGCTCTACATCTCACTCAGCCACAACCCAGGTTCTGGGGACTTCTCTTTCTGGCACTGGAACCCAGAGGTGGGGAGCCTGATGTATGGCTGGTACCCCTTGCTACTCACGGGATACCTCTGTATCCAAGATATGCTTCCCAATGTTTATATACCACACGTGGTTCCATGGTTCAAATGATGGTTGTTCTGTAGTTTAGTTGAAACATTTTGATGTGGTTGTAGGAGGATCTGAATATCATATTTATGGATGCCACCATTTTGACTGGAACTCCTGATTATAATTTGTATACTTTTTGTACTTTCACCTTTGGACTTTTAGGTCTTGGTAGCTAAGTCTATGTCTTTTTTTTTCCAGAGAGAGAGGAGGAGGGAGGAAGAGAAAGAAAGAGAAAGAAAAAGGGAAAGAGAGACAGAAGGATCAACTTGTTGCTCTACTTTCATTGTGCATCCATTGATTATACATGCCTTGACTTGGGATTGAACTGGTGACTTCTGGCTCCAGCTAGTGATCCTGGGATTGAGCCAGTGACCCCAGGCTTCAGCCAGTGATCTCAGGTTTGATTGAATTGGTGACCTCTGGCCCCAGCCAATGACCCCAGGCTCCAGCCAGTGATCTCAGGTTTCAAACCAGTGACCTCAGTGCTCCAGGTTGATGTTCTTTCTACTGCACCACCACTAGCTAGGAAATTTTATGTCTTACTTACTTTTGAAACCCTATAGCATCTAATTATGTGTTATCTTTTGACATATTTGTGGAGTTGAATCTTTTTAATATCATCATGCCCATCAGTTATGACACTTTGCTGTCATACTACCAGCAGTTTACATATTGTTTAGATTATTTACTTTATTGGTGTCTTGTTTTCTCTCCTTCATTTGTAGTTATCATCAGTGTGTTTCAGTGTGTGTCTGTGAATTTAGTCACTTGAGTTATTAAACCAATCAATTTTAATTTACTATAATTTTAAGCCCTCTTGTGGCCTAAAGGTGACAACTGCCTTTTCTTAAATAGTTAAGTACAAGTGTTTTTATGATAGTTAATCTTTTTTTCTTGTTTTCTCAGTTATTGTCTGTGTTGTAGATAATTGAAATTACCAGAAGTTAAGCTTTTTGCTTTTTGCATAGCCAAACATTTTTTATTTTTCAATGCTTGTGCAAATGTATTGAATAATGATCATGATATTTTTCTTTCCAGCCCAATAGACTTTGATTAAATTTCACAAATGTTAATTGGATGCTTACTACACACAAGCCACTGTGGATGATACAAAAATGAATAACACATATTCCTTGCCAAGTGGGAACTTTTATTCCATGTGCAACAACTTGGAAAATCTCCTATAACTCTTCTCTTTTAATTACCTTCATGTAGGGGTGATAGTTAGATAACAACAGATGGAACATCTCATTTTATTCAGCTTACAGTCTTGATAATCACCAAATGTGATAATTCTATTTTACATTAAAATCATTTTACTGCATCCAAGTCATATTAAAATATGATTGACTCATTTTACACAGGTGGTACCATTGTATAAGAGGCCACCATATTAAAATGCACATTAGGCTAAAAGTTATAGTTACATATGCATTTATTTTTTTTAATGTTCAAATACCATTTTAAAGCCACACATTTAAAATGACTGAATCCTGTTAAAAAATGTATTGTTCTAACCTCAAGGCATGAGATAGTGAGTTAATATGAAGTGCTTTATATGATCCTACTATTTATAGCATGTGCAACTTCTATAGTTGTTAACTATATATTCTAGATTGAATGTGACCAAAAGTCAACTCTTGATTCCTGTATGTCCCAATGTGTTCCTCCTGTTATTTTCCCAATGTCAGGAAATCTATCTCCAATTTTCTCTTTCTACTGACATAAAACACTAGTGTCATTTTTTCCTCAAATTCCACACCCAATCCAATTGTAAATACTATTGGCACTAACTTTAGAATATAGTCAGAATTTTGTGAGTTTTTACCACCTGTACCCAATATAGTGACCTTAATCTGACATAGTTGTATTCCTCTTATAAAACAAATAATTGCATGTTATAAAAATATGGATATATCTTAGTTTATTCAACCCTTCTACTTTAGTAGGTTGTTTTTAGTTTTTCCAATATTAAAAATAATTACATTGAAATATATCAATAATAAGAAGACAAATACTGTATAGTTCTACTTATATGAAGTACCCAGAGTAGTCAAATTCACAGAGACAGAAAGTAGAATGATGGTTACTATGGGATGAGGAGAAATGGGGAGTTTTTCTTTAATGGATACAGAGTTTAATTTTTGCAAGATGAAAAGAGTTTTAAAGACTAGATGTACAACAGTGTTATATACTTTAACATTTCTATACATTCCTAAAATATGCATATTGTTTGACCCAGAAATTTTACTTTCAGAAAATTTTTTTTCAAGAAAATAATCAGGAGGAGTGACATCATGGAAATGGCGCCGTGAGCAATGCGTCCGACAGATCTCCCCAAAATCGCAACAAATTTATCAACTAGAAACAGAAAAATTTATCCTCGGAGCATTCCGGAGTTCCACACAAACTGAAAGTGAAAGGACTGTTATCACTTGAATCTGAGAGACGAGGGTGTGGAGGAAGCTAACTACTGCAGGAACGTTCATTCAAGCCGCGGAGGGAGTGCGCCTGTGGTGAGTCGGCCCACACTCGGGAGCGGTGAACAACCGCCGGCACGCGCCCGGTCCGGTTGCAGAGCGAGCACCGCTAACGTTCCCAGCGGCCCGCGCACTGCGAGTGAGAGTCCCCAGCCACCAGTGCCTGGAGCACCCCATTCACGCGCGTGCCCTACTGGCCCGTACACCCAGGGTGCCCCATTATCCTGCGCATGGTGCGCCCCAGCCACCAGCTGCGGGGCGAGCGGGAGAGGCACCAGGGCGGTCTTCCCTACTTGGGAGATTCTCTCCATGGGAGGGGCACCTCACCCAGCCATTCAAGCTAACAATCAAGCATTGGGAGAGGGGCGCGCAGGCAGCCTGAAATACCTTCAGGAGCACAGCTGCAGACCCAATCACTGAAATTAGCTTAACCCATGAAATCTGCGCACCCACAGGCTCTAATTGATAAGATCTCTCTCAGTTCAGCGATCCAAGACAAGAGGCGTGATATTTCTTAGTACCTCTCGCTAAAGGGGTGGGGGCAACTTCTGATTGATAGAGCCTCCATATTCAGGGATAAACACTAACAAGAGGGACTTGGCAGATAATAAGATCTTTACTACACTAGTCGCAAGCAGAGACTAGTGCCTCTTCTTCCCAGCCAAAACAGGCTACAAAGTGTGGAAAGCCTGGGTTGAGTGGTCCAACTGAATGGTAGGCGCTGAACAGTCACCTTGACAACAGTTGACTCCCACCCCCGCCTGGTTACACTGGAGGCTCTGACTGCCAGAGTCTTTCCCAAAGCCTTGCGTTGAGTGGGGATAGAGTGGGGATTTTCTAGCTCTTTGAGCCTCTTACTCCCCAGGCAGAAGCAGTAGCAGCCTTATAGCTGGATCACCAGGCTGCTAATTCAGGAAGGGGGGACTAGGAGAGAGACTCCAGGACCCTGCAAACGCCAACAAGCCTTGACTACCAGCAAGACTAAAGCCAATTATATGACATTGCCATAGAATCCCATCAACTGCAAATCCCTACCTAAGTGTGACACAGGGGCAGAGCCTGGGGTACAGAGTCACCGACCAGGAAGAGGGAGAGAAAAGAAAAAGGAAGAAGTTAACCTCTCAAAATCAAGAAAAATCCACAGACTTTACAACTTGTTCCACTAATTTTTTTTTGCTGTTGTTTGTTTCTTCTATCTTATTGCATTTATTATTATTATTTCTATTTCCTCCACCTCGGTCCTTCTATTCTCTGCCCATCTTATGCTTTCCTTTTCTTGAACTACACTACCCATGAGTGTTACATTTTATTTCTTATCTTCATCCTCACCCTCCTTTAAGGTTATACTCCAAAACACTTAACTCTCACTCTCTCCTCTTTTGTTTTTTTTTTTGTTTTGCTTTATTTTGTTTTTTTTTCTTCCTTTTTTTTCTTCCTTCGTTTTTCTCTTTTTCTTATTTTTTCCTTTCTATTCGTTTTTTCTTTTCTCGTTTTACTTTTCCTCCCATTTAATCCTCAATCACGAACAAATTAGTTAATTTGGGACTCAAGGGTTTTTTTTGGTTTTATTTTTCTTTTTCGCTTTTGTTTTTGTTTTGTTTGTTTGTTTGTTTATTTTTGTGGCATTTTGGGTACTTTTTATGTTGCTTTTTAACTCACTAGCATTCCTCCCAACCCAAGGTCTCCATTGTATTTAGTCTTCGCTCCACTTAATACAACAGATTTTTACTTATTATTTTTATTTTTTTCTTTATTCTTTTTTTTCTCCTTTTTTCTGGTTCCCTCTTATCCCTCTCATTATATCTCTTAGTCGACCATCACTTAAAAGCAAATCATCTTATGCTTGTCTAAGATTTTCTTCCTTTTTTTTTTTTTTTTTTTTTGCATTTAGTAGGTCCCTACTCCCTTTTTTTGTCCCTTGAACTCTTCACCTCAAATCAGGCCCTCCATTATAGGCAGTTTTTGTTCCATTTAGCATAATATAATTCACAGGTCATCACGATATTTCCCTGAGGAGAGGAGAGGAGGGAAAAAGAAGAAAGAAAAAAGGGGGAAATAATAAATTATTCCTGTTTTTTTTGTGGGGTGTTTTACCTTTTTTTTTTCTTTTTACTCTTTATTAATTCTAATTAGTGCTATCAACAACACCACCCTCAGATGCCAATAAGAAAGAGGAAATAAAATATTATGGATACAAAAGAAAGAGAGGTAAGACAAATAGATGTGGAAAAATCTATGGAGAAAAGACTTAACATATTGGAAGCCTTGGAGCTAAATGACAGAGAATTTAAAATAGAAATCTTAAAAATACTCAGAGATATACAAGAAAACACAGAAAGGCAATTTAGGGAGATCAGAAAACAACTCAATGAACACAAAGAATATATTACCAAGGAAATTGAAACTATAAAAACAAATCAAACAGAAATGAAAAACTCAATTCACGAGCTGAAAAACGAGGTAACAAGCTTAGCTAACAGAACAGCCCAGATAGAAGATAGGATTAGTGAAATAGAAGACAAACAACTTGAGGCACAACAGAGAGAAGAAGAAAGAGACTCAAAAATAATAAAAAATGAGAAAGCCCTACAGGAATTGTCTGACTCCATCAGAAAGAATAACATAAGAATAATAGGTATATCAGAGGGAGAAGAGAAAGAAAATGGAATGGAGAATATACTCAAACAAATAATAGACGAGAACTTCCCAAGCCTGTGGAAAGAACTAAAGCCTCAAATTCAAGAAGCAAACAGAACACCAAGTTTTCTTAACCCCAACAAACCCACTCCAAGGCACATCATAATAAAGATGACACAAACCAATGACAAAGAAAAAATTCTCAAGGCAGCCAGGGAAAAGAAGAGTACAACATATAAAGGAAGGCCTATTAGATTATCATCAGATTCCTCAGCAGAAACTCTACAAGCTAGAAGAGAGTGGACCCCAATATTTAAAGCCCTGAAGAGAGGAACTTTCAGCCAAGAATACTATACCCATCAAAGCTATCCTTCAAGTACGAAGGAGATATAAAAACATTCACAAATACAGAAAAGATGAGAGAATTTATCAGCAGAAAGCCCCCACTCCAGGAAATACTAAAGGGGGTTTTCCAACCAGATTGAAAGAACAAAAGAAAACAACACCACAAGTAACAGCTCCACCAAGAACACAATAAAACCAAACTTAATCTGTGACAACAAAGGAAAAAAAGGGGGGAGAGGATGGAGATTAACAGAAGCAAAGGACGATGAAGTGCAGAAATACTCATAAGATAGGGTACTACAATGAATATGGTAGGTACCCTTTTCATTACTTAATGGTAACCACCCTTGAAAAAACCACCAAAAAAACACTTGACTTAAAAAAGGTAGCAACTGAGGAAAGAAGTATGGAAAACAAACAAACAAAAACAAATGATAGAAAAACAAAAAAGAAGAATTAAACAAGATACAAAACTAACAGAAAGCAATTTACCAAATGGCAGTAGGGAATCCACAGTGTCAATAATTACACTAAATGTAAATGGATTAAACTTACCAATAAAAAGACACAGAGTAGCAGAATGGATTTAAAAAGAAAATCTAACTATATGCTGCCTACAAGAAACACATCTAAGCAACAAGGATAAAAACAAATTCAAAGTGAAAGGCTGGAAAACAATACTCCAAGCAAACAACACCCCAAAAAAAGCAGGTGTAGCAATACTCATATCTAATAATGCTGACTACAAGACAGAAAAAGTACTCAGAGACAAAAATGGTCATTTCATAATGATTAAGGGGAAGTTGAATCAAGAAGACATAACAATCCTTAATATATATGCACCAAACCAAGGAGCACCAAAATATATAAGACAGCTACTTATTGACCTTAAAACAAAACCTAACAAAAATACAATCATACTTGGAGACCTCAATACACCGCTGACAGCTCTACATCGGTCATCCAAACAGAGAATCAATAAAGATATAGTGGCCTTAAACGAAATACTAGAACACCTGGATATGATAGACATCTACAGGACACTTCATCCCAAAGCGACAGAGTATACATTTTTCTCTAGTGTACATGGAACATTCTCAAGAATTGACCATATGTTGGGCCACAAAGACAATATCAGCAAATTTAGAAAAATTGAAATTGTGCCAAGCATATTTTCTGATCATAAAGCCTTGAAACTAGAATTCAACTGCAAAAAAGAGGGGGAAAAACCCACAAAAATGTGGAAACTAAACAACATACTTCTAAAAAATGAATGAGTCAAAGAAGAAATAAGCGCAGAGATCAAAAGATATATACAGACAAATGAAAATGAAAATAAGACATATCAGAATCTCTGGGATGCAGCAAAAGCAGGAATAAGAGGAAAGTTCATATCACTTCAGGCCTATATGAACAAACAAGAGAGAGCCGAAGTAAACCACTTAACTTTACACCTTAAGGAACTAGAAAAAGAAGAACAAAGACAACCCAAAACCAGCCGAAGAAAGGAGATAATAAAAATCAGAGCAGAAATAAATGAAATAGAGAACAGAAAAACTATAGAAAAAATCAATAAAACAAGGAGCTGGTTCTTTGAAAAGATCAACAAAATTGACAAACCCTTGGCAAGACTCACCAAGGAAAAAAGACACAGGACTCAAATAAATAAAATCCAAAATGAAAGAGGAGAGATCACCACAGACATCATAGATATACAAAGAATTATTGTAGAATACTATAAAAAATTATATGCCACCAAATACAACAATCTAGAAGAAATGGATAAATTCCTAGAACAATACAACCTTCCTAGACTGAGTCATGAAGAAGCAGAAAGCCTAAACAGACCAATCAGCAGGGAGGAAATAGAAAAAAACTATTAAAAACCTCCCCAAAAATAAAAGTCCAGGCCCAGACGGTTATACTAGTGAATTCCATCAAACATTCAAAGAAGAGTTGGTTCCTATTCTACTCAAAGTCTTCCAAAAAATTGAAGAAGAAGCAATACTTCCAAACACATTTTATGAGGCCAACATAACCCTCATACCAAAACCTGGCAAGGATGGCACAAAGAAAGAAAACTACAGACCAATATCTCTAATGAATACAGATGCTAAAATACTAAACAAAATACTGGCAAACCGAATACAACAACATATTAAAAAAATAATACATCATGATCAAGTAGGATTCATCCCAGAATCTCAAGGATGGTTCAAGATACACAAAACGGTTAACGTAATACACCATATCAACACAACAAAGAACAAAAACCACATGATCTTATCAATAGATGCAGAAAAGGCTTTTGATAAAATACAACACAATTTTATGTTTAAGACTCTCAACAAAATGGGTATAGAAGGAAAATATCTCAACATGATAAAGGCCATATATGATAAACCATCAGCCAACATCATATTAAACGGCATAAAACTGAGGACTGTCTACCTTAAATCAGGAACAAGACAGGGTTGTCCACTCTCTGCACTCTTATTTAACGTGGTGCTAGAAGTTCTGGCCAGAGCAATCAGACAAGACAAAGAAATAAAAGGCATCCATATCGGAAAAGAAGAAGTAAAGGTATCACTTTTTGCTGATGATATGATCCTATACATCGAAAACCCGAAGGACTCCACAAAAAGATTATTAGAAACAATAAACCAATACAGTAAGGTCACAGGATACAAAATTAACATACAAAAGTCCATAGCCTTTCTATATGCCAACAATGAAATATTAGAAAACGAACTCAAAAAAATAATCCCCTTCACGATTGCAACAAAAAAAATAAAATACCTAGGAATAAACATAAGAAAGAATGTAAAGGACCTATATAACGAAAAGTACAAGGCATTATTAAGAGAAATAGAAAAAGACACAATGAGATGGAAAAATATTCCTTGTTCTTGGATAGGAAGAATAAATATAATTAAAATGGCCATATTACCCAAAGCAATATACAAATTTAATGCAATTCCCATCAAAATTCCTATGAGATTTTTTAAAGAAATGGAACAAAAAATAATCAGATTTATATGGAACTATAAAAAACCCCGAATAGCCAAAACAATCCTAAGGAAAAAGAATGAAGCTGGGGGCATTACAATACCTGACTTTAAACTATATTATAGGGCCACGATAATCAAAAGAGCATGGTATTAGCAGAAAAATAGACACTTAGACCAATGGAACAGAATAGAAAGCCCAAAAAAAACCCCACATATATATGGTCAAATAATGTTGATAAAGGGGCCAACAACACACAATGGAGAAAAGAAAGCCTCTTCAACAAATGGTGTTGGGAAAACTGGAAAGCCACATGCAAAAGAATGAAACTCGACTACAGCCTGTCCCCGTGTACTAAAATTAATTCAAAATGGATCAAAGACCTAAATATAAGACCTGAAACAATAAAGTACATAGAATAAGACATAGGTACTAAAATCATGGACCTGAGTTTTAAAGAACATTTTATGAACTTGACTCCAATGGCAAGAGAAGTGAAGGCAAAGATAAATGAATGGGACTACATCAGAATAAAAAGTTTTTGCTCAGCAAGAGAAACTGATATCAAAATAAACAGACAGCCAACTAAATGGGAAATGATATTTTCAAACAACAGCTCAGATAAGGGCCTAATATCCAAAATTTACAAAGAACTCATAAAACTCAACAACAAACAAACAAACAATCCAATAAAAAAATGGGAAGAGGACATGAACAGACACTTCTCCCAGGAAGAAATACAAATGGCCAACAGATATATGAAAAGATGCTCAGCTTCTTTAGTTATTAGAGAAATGCAAATCAAAACTAAAATGAGATACCACCTCACCCCTGTTAGATTAGCTATTAGCAACAAGACGGGTAATAGCAAATGTTGGAGAGGCTGCGGAGAAAAGGGAACTCTCATCCACTCTTGGTGGAAATGTAAAGTAGTACAACCATTATGGAGGAAAGTATGGTGGTTCCTCAAAAAACTGCAAATAGAACTACCTTATGACCCAGCAATCCCTCTACTGGGTATATACCCCAAAACCTCAGAAACATTGATACGTAAAGACACATGTAGCCCCATGTTCATTGCAGCACTCTTCATAGTGGCCAAGACATGGAAACAACCAAAAAGCCCTTCAATAGAAGACTGGATAAAGAAGATGTGGCACATATACACTATGGAATACTACTCAGCCATAAGAAATGATGACATCAGATCATTTACAGCAAAATGGTGGGATCTTGATAACATTATACGGAGTGAAATAAGTAAATCAGAAAAAAACAAGAACTACATGATTCCATATATTGGTGGAATATAAAAATGAGACTAAGAGACATGGACAAGAGTGTGGTGGTTACCAGGGGTGGGGGAATGAGGACATGGGAGGGAGGGAGGGAGGGAGAGAGTTAGGGGGAGGGGGAGGGGCACAGAGAACTAGATAGAGGGAGGCGGAGGACAATCTGACTTTGGGCGAGGGGTATGCAACATAATTTAATGACAAAATAACCTAGACATGTTTTCTTTGAATATATGTACCCTGATTTATTAATGTCATCCCATTATCATTAATAAAAATTTATTAAAAAAAAAAGAAAAAAAAAAAGAAAATAATCAGAAATGCACACAAAAATTTACATAGGGTTATGTACAAGGAAAAGCACCTGAATCTAAGGAGAATTAAAAAAATATACATCTAGGCCAGGGCTGGTTGGCTCAGTGGTAGGGTGTTAGCCTGGCGTGTGGAAGTTCTGGGTTCGATTCCTGGCCAGGGCACACAGGAGAAGCGCCCTTCTGCTTCTCCACCCCTCCCCCTCTTCTTCCTCTCTGTCTCTCTCTTACCCTCCTGCAGCCAAGGCTCCATTGGAGCAAAGTTGGCCCAGGCACTGAGGATGGCTCTGTGGCCTCTGCTTCAGGCACTAGAATGGCTCTGGTTGCAACAGAACAGCCATCCAGATGGGCAGAGCATCGCAGCCTGGTGGTCATGCCAGGTGGATCCTTGTTGGGCACATGCGGGAGTCTCTCTCTCTGCCTCCCCACTTCTCACTTTGGAAAAATACAAAAAAAAATACATCTACATAGAGAACTCTGTGCTGGCACTAAAATTTGTGACATGGGGAACTTATAGTATGCATATTGAAGTCTGCTTGTGATGAAGCCAGTTGTGTGCCAGTCATATTTTTATAAAGGAGAGTAAGGAGAAATTAGAAACTCTTAGCCCTAGTAAATGTGGTTTAAGACATTTTGCAAGATTTTGGTGCTGGCTCAAAGTGGTAGGTTGTGATAGAAAAGCTACAAACGAGCTCAGTCCTGGCACATTGTGGCTGCCACACCAGGTGTCATGGTTTCAGCATGGAGTAGGAAACAGTCACACCTCTGTCAATCTCTCTGACCAGTGAGGCAAACGCCCCTCCCCCTCAAGTCAGATCTGTGAAACCAAAGTTTACAATTCAAGTTAACTCCCAAGAAAATCATTATAGTGTCAGAGTTCTTGCCTTTATTCAGTGTGAAATAAACAGTTTTGGAACATTTTTGCTTCTTTCTCTCATGACCCCGAGTGTGTGGGCTTTCCTCCTTCCCCTGAACTGTGATTAATTTAAAACTAACACTGAATTCCTGTAAACCTAACAACTATCACTCTCTTTCCCAGAAATAGGCCAAGGGCTTTTAGAAGCAGAGTGCTGAGACTGTCATTATAGTAACAGTTATTCACTTAGGCTAAGTAAGCAAGGAGAGAAAAATCTCAGGAAACCTGAAAATCAGGGTCCCCGCCCCAGTGGAATAAAGTTGGGGAGAGGTGAGTGCAGTGATGTGGGGAACGTCTTGTTTTGGTGGTTTGGTTGTCAGTTTGTGTTTAATAAACCAGGCACCTTCTATCCACGGCTCTGATTCTCCTGACAGCACTGCAGCCACAAAAGGGCAGCAGAGGGGCTGGTCCCGTAGGGTAAAGAAATAAAATATATGCAGTTTTTCAGAACCAGATGTCGTTTTCCAAAACTGGTTTGCTCACAAGGAAGTCAGCTCATTGAAGCAAGTTTGTGTTTGCACCACAAGATGCCACCCTCCCCCTGAAAAAAGACCAAGTTAACGATATAAAATGTTGGTGTTTTATGAGTCCATCTCTCACTTTTGTATCAGCGACCTCCATTTGAGATGAAGTATTTTGTTCTGTAATATTTTGGTGTAAGGAAAGAAACTGGTCAATCCATTTAGATTTTCCAGTTCTTTGTGATTCAGTCTAGGAAGGTTATACACTTCTAAGGACTTGTCTAATTTTTATAGGTTACTGAATTTGGTGACATACTATGTCTTTCATAGTATTCTTGTATGATCCATTGTATTTATGTGGTATCTGTCATAACTTCTTTTTTGTATCTGATTTTGTTTGAGTCTTTTCTCTTTATTCCTTAGTGAGTTTAGCCAGAAGTTTGTCAATTTTATTGATCTTTTCAGAGAACTAGCTCTTTGTTGCATTAATCTTTTATATTGTCCTTTTGTTCTCTATTTTGCTTAATTCTGGTCTAATTTTTATTATTTCCTTCTGCTGAGTTTGGGCTGCATTTCTTCTTCTTTTTCTAGATTATAAACATGCAATGTTAAGGTTGTTTATTTGGATTTTTTTTTCTTGAGAGACGTGTAATGATGTAAACTTCCTTCTTATTACTGCTTTTGCTGTATCCCAAAAGTTTTGATATGATGTATTGTCATCCACATTTGTCTCTATGTATCTTTTGATTTCTCTTTTTATTTTGCCTTTATTTCTTTCAGTTGTTTTTTAGTAGCATGTTTAATCTCTATATTTTTGTTTTTTTCTTCCACTTTATTTTTGCAGTTGATTTCCAGTTTCAAAGTATTGTGGTCAGAGAATATGCTTGGTATGATTTTAATCTTCTTAAATTTTTTAAGGCTAGTTTTGTGTTGCAACATGTGGTCTATTCTTGAGAATATCTTATGTGCACTGGAGAAGAATGTATGTATCATCTGATATTCTGGGATTAAAGGCTCTGTAAAGGTTGATTATGTCCATTTGGTCTAATGTGACAGTTAAGGCCAATATTTCCTTATTGATTTTCTCTTTGGACAATCTATCAATAGCTGTCAATGGGGTATTTAGGTCCCCTATAATAATTGTGTTTTTTCCAGTTTCTTCCTTTAGTTCTGTTAGTGTTTTCTTTATATACTTTGGTGGTCCTTCATTGGGTGCATCTATATTAAGAAATGTTATATCTTCTTGATGTATTATCCCTTTTATCATTATAAAATGGCCATCTTTGTTTCTTTTTTTAAAATTTTTTATTTATTTAATTTTTTTTACAGAGACAGAGAGTGAGTCAGAGAGAGGGATAGACAGGGACAGACAGACAGGAATGGAGAGAGATGAAAAGCATCAATCATTAGTTTTTCATTGCACATTGCAACACCTTAGTTGTTCATTGATTGCTTTCTCATATGTGCCTTGACTGCGGGCCTTCAGCAGACCGAGTAACCCCTTGCTGGAGCCAGCGACCTTGGGTTCAAGCTGGTGACCTTGGGGTCTTGAACCTGGGTCTTCCGCATCCCAGTCCAATGCTCTATCCACTGCACCACCGCCTGGTCAGGCCATCTTTGTTTCTTACTACTTATTTTTATCTTGAAATATCTTTTGTTAGATAAAAGTATGGCTACACCTGTTTTTCTGTGGATGTTATTTGCTTGGAGTATCATTTCCCCCCTTTCACTTTGAGTCCATCTTGTTTTTGCCTATTCGTGTTTTCTTGTATCTTGTTGAGTTTTTCCAGAATTGCAATCTTAAATTCTCTGCCATTAAATCACATATTGCAATGTCTTTAAGTTTATTTTTTGGAGACTTTTCATTTTTTTCCAAGCTGCCTCATTACCTTTGTTATTCCTGGTATTTGATGAATTCATTCTCTGCCTAGGCATCTCTGGGAATAAAATCTCTTTCTCTCTCTCTCTTCCTTCCTTCCTTCCTTCCTTCCTTCCTTCCTTCCTTCCTTCCTTCCTTCCTTCCTTTTTTTTCCTTCCTTTTTTCCTTCCTTCTTTCACCCATTTTTTGAGTGGATTGAATTGTTTTTCTTCCTGGTGTTGAGTTTTACAAGTTCTTTATAAATTTTGGTTATTAACCTCTTATCAGACGTATTATCAAATATGTTCTCCCATTGTTTGGTTTGTTTTTTTATTCTGTTCATACTGTCTTTAGCTGAAGAAAAGATTTTTAGTTTGATATAGTCCCATTTGTATATCCTGTCTTTTATTTCACTTGCCCATGGAGATAAATCAGCAAATATATTGCTGTGAGAGATGTCAGTGAGCTTACTTCCTATGTTTTCTTCTAAGATGCTTATGGTTTCACAACTTACATTAAAGTCTTTTATCCATTTTGAGTTATTTTTGTGAATGATGTAAGTTGATGGTCTAGTTTCATTTTTTTGCAGGTAGCTGTCCAATTTTTCCAACACCATTTGTTAAAGAGGCTGTCTTTACTCCATTGTATGCTCTTACCTCCTTTGTCAAATATCAGTTGTCCATAAAGATTTGGTTTTATTTCTGGGTTCTCTGTTCTGTTTCATTGATCTATATGCCTGTTCTTATGCCAGTACAAAGCTGTTTTGAGTACAATGGCCTTGTAGTATAACTTGATATCAGGAAGTATGATACCTCCCACTTTATTCTTCTTTTTCAAGATTGCTGAGGCTATTCGTGTTCTTTTTCGGATCCATATAAATTTTTGGAATATGTGTTTTATATCTTTGAAGTATGTCATTGGTAGTTTAATTGATATTGCATTGAATTTATAAATTATAAATGTATAAATTGGGTAATATAGACATTTTAATGTTTATTCTTCCTATTCAAGAACACTGTATATGCTTCCACTTGTTTGTATCTTCCTTGATTTCTTTTATCAATGTTTTATAATATTCCAGGTACAAGTCTTTAATCTCTTTAGTTAATTTTACTCCTAGGTACATTTTTTGTGTGTTGCACTAGTAGAGGGGATTGTTTCCTTAATTTCTCTTTCTGACAGTTCTTTGTTGGTGTATAAAAATGCCTCTGATTTCTGTGTATTAATTTTATATCCTGATACCTTGCTGAATTCATTTATCAGGCCAAGTAGTTTTTTGACTGAGACTTCAGGGTTTTCTATATACAGTATCATTTCATCTGAAAATAATGATAATTTTACTTCTTCTTTTCCAATTTGGATGCCTTTTATTTCGTCGTCTTGTCTGATTGCTGTGGCTAGGACTTCCAGTACTATGTTGAATAACAGTGGAGAAAAGGGGGCACCCCTGCCTTGTTCCTGATCTTAAGGGGATTGCTTTTAATTTTTGCCCATTGACTATGATATTGGCTGTGGGTTTGTCATAGATGGCCTTTGTCATGTTGAGGTATGTTCCCTGTATTACCACTTTGCTAAGAGTTTTGATCATAAATGGGTGTTGGATTTTATCAAATGCTTTTCCTGCATCTATTGAAATTATCATGTGGTTTTTTTTCCTTCTTTTTGCTTATGTGATGAATCACATTGATTTACCATCCTTTCCTCCCCAGAATAAATCCCACTTGATCATGATGTATGATTTTTTTCCTGTATTGCTGGATCTGGTTTGCTAATATTTTGTTGAGGATTTTAGCATCTAAATTCATCAGGGATATTGGCCTATAATTTTCTTTCTTTGTGTTGTCTTTGCCTGGTTTTGGAATCAGAATTATGCTTGCCTTATAAAAGGAGCTTGGAAGTCTTCCTTCCTCTTGAATTTTTTTTGAAATAGCTTGAGAAGGATAGGAGTTAGTTTTTCTTTGAATATTTGGTAGAATTCACCTGTGAAGCCATCCGATCCAGGACTTTTGTTTGCTGGGAGTTTTTGATAACTGTTCTGATCTTATTTGTTGTAATCAGTCTGTTTAGGTTTTCTGATTCTTCCAGATTGTATTTTGAAAGATTATATGTTTCAAGAAATTTTTCCATTTCACCTAGGTTGTCTAATTTTTTGGCATACAGATCTTCATAGTATTTTCCTACAATATTTTGTATTTCTGTGTAAGTATTTTGTGTCAGTTGTTATTTCTCCACTCTCATTTCTAATTTTATTTGCGTTCTCTCTCTTTTTTTCTTGGTGAGTCTGGTTAAATGTTCATTGATCTTGTTTACCCTTTCAGAGTACTAGCTCTTGGTTTCATTGATCCCTCTGTATTCTTTTTTAGCCTCTATGTCATTTATTTCTGCTCTGATCTTTATTATTTCCTTCCTTCTACTACCTCTGAGCTTTATTTGGTGAGCTTTTTCTAGTTCTTTTAGATGCAGGGTTAAGTTGTTTATTTCAGCTTTTTCTAGCTTCTTAAGGTATGCCTGTAGTGCTATGAACTTCCCTCTCAGGACTGCTTTTGCTGTGTCCCATAAATTTTGAGTTGTTGTATGATCATTATCATTCATTTCTAGGAATATTTTTATTTCTTCTTTGATCTTATTGTTAATCCATTTGTTATTTAATAACATGCGATTTAGTTTCCAAGTGTTTGAGTATGTTTCAGTTTTTCTGTTGTGGTTGATTTCTAGTTTTATGCCATTGTGATCAGAGAAAGTGCTTGATATGATTTCAATCTTTTTTAATTTGTTGAGACCGCTTTTGTGCCCTGACATGTGGTCTCTCAGAGAGGATGTACCATGAGCACTTGAAAAGAATGTATATTCTGCTGCCTTAGGGTGAAAGGTTCTGAAGATATCTATTAAATCCAGTTGATCTAGTGTGTCCTTTAAGTCTTCTGTTTCTTTGTTAATTTTCTTTCTTGAGGCTTTATCTAGTGATGTTAGTGGGGTATTGAAACCCCCTACTGTTATAGTATTGCTGTTGATCTCGCCCTTTATATCCAACAAAGTCTGCTTTATATATTTTGGTGCTCCTCTATTAGGTGTGTATATATTTATAATGGTTATATCTTTCTGTTGGATTGCTCCCTTTATCATTATGTATTGACCTTCTTTATTCCTTACTATAGCCTTTGTTTTAAAGTCCATTTTGTCTGATATAAGTATTGCTACCCCAGTGTTTTTTCATTTCCATTTGCATGAAATATTTTTTTCCATCGTGTTACTTTCAGTCTATGTGTATCTTTTGTTTTGAGGTGTGTCTCTTGTAGACAACATATGTATGGGTCCTGTTTTCTTATTCATGCATCTAGCCTGTGTCTTTTGATTGGATTATTTAATTCATTTACATTTAAGGTAATTATTGGTATGTAGTTGTTATTGCCATTTTATTCCTTAAAGCCCTATTTCTTTTTTTACTATATTCTTTTCCCTTTTTGTTCTGTTTACAACAGGCCCCTTAACATTTCTTGTAGCATTGGTTTGGTTGTAATAAATTCCTTGAGGTTTTTTTGTCTGGGAAACTTTTTATTTCTCCTTCAATTTTAAATGATAGCCTTGCTGGATAAAGAAGTCTTGGTTGTAGGCTCTTGTTCTACGTTACTTTGAATATTTCTTGCCATTCCCTTCTGGCCTCAAGTGTTTCTGTTGAGAAGTCGATGTCATCTTTTTGGGACTCCTTTGTAGGTGATAGCCTTTTTTTCTCTAGCAGCTTTTAATATTTTCTCTTTATCTCTTAGCTTTGGTATTTTAATTATGATGTTTCTTGGTGTAGATTTCTTTGGGTTTCTCTATAATGTAGTTCTCTATGCTTCTTTAACTTTTGTGACTTTTTCCTGCATCAATTTTGGGAAGTTTTCAGCTATGATTTGATTGAACAAGGTCTCTATTCCTTGTTCTTTCTCTTCTTTTTCAGGAACCTCTATGATGCGGATGTTGTTTCTCTTTACATTGTCACAGAGCTCTCTTAGAGTTTCCTCAGATTTTTTCAGCCTCTTTTCTTTTTGCTGCTCTGTTGCCGTGTTTTCGTTTATTTTGTCTTCTAAATCGCTGATTCAATTCTCTGCTTCATCCAGCCTGCTTTTAATTGCTTCTAGTGTAGTTTTCATTTCTGATATTGTATTTATTATTTCTGACTGGTTGTTTTTTGTTATTTCAATGTCCTTTTTGATGTTTGTTATGTCTTTATTTATGTGTTCAATGTGTCCATTCATTGTTCTAAGATCTTTGAGCATTCTAATAATCATTATTTTAAACTCTGCATCTGGTAGTTTGCTTATTTCCATCTCACTCAGTTCATTTTCTGGAGGTTTCTCTTGTTGGTTCATTTGGATTGTACTTCTCTGTCTTCCCATTTTGTCTGTGTATACCCTCCTCATTTGGGTGTGTTGTTTGTAGAGCTGGCTAAGTCAAGGGTTGGTGTCTGCTTCCAATTTTCATTTGTGTTATTTCTAGGTCTTCTTTGGTTGGCATCAACTGTTGTTTTCTTTGTGTTTTGTTGATGGTTTCCTTTGCTGTGCAAAATCTTTTTAATTTGATGTAGTCACATTTTTCTTTTGTTTATCTTGCCAGTTCTCTGAAATAACTTGCAATACATGCAAGAACAATGAGATATGTGACTAGTCAAGGACAAATGGTTTGAATCTCCTCTCATATTCCCTGCCCTCCTGGAGACACAAAAGTCACGTAGGTCTCTCTTGGTGAGTGGTCCACCAGCCATTTAGTCACAGTGCAAGTAAGATGTGTCTTCAGAGCACCCAGGATGACATCCTTCAATTTAACTGCTGACAGAACTGCATGGGGAAACTCCTCAGCAAGCTGGTGCTGTGTTGCTACCTCTCTCCATGAGTGAGTGGCATGGCAGGGTGTTGAAGAGCATGCCCAGGGCACTAACCTGCCCTGGTTCTAATTGTGGTTCTGCCATTGAGTAGCTGTGTGTCCTTGGGCAGAACACCCTCTCTGTGCCTCAGTAAAACATGCTTAACAGGGATGCTCTGAGGATCAAGGTAGAATGAATGACAAGGAACACACTTAAATGGGTGTTTGGCAAAGAGAGGTGCTCCCTAAGGGACAGTAACAACTACTGCCATTGCTGCTGAATATCAACAGGACTTCCTGAGCTCCCACTCAGCCATGAGTGTGGCTAATAATGGGTTCATCTGGAGAACAGCTACTGAATACTGAGGATACATTTGTGGGTTGAAGCAGGCTAGTCCCACCTTCATGGGCTCGCAGTCTCCTGGTGAAAGCCAGCAGGACACAACTAGACACAATTAGTGCAATAATCACAGTCACCGTCAGTCCTAATGTTTAGGAAGTTGTAGCACGTGGTTCAGTCTTTGGATCCCTTCCTCCCTTCTTTCAGATGCCAGAGTTGGAGTTGGTACTCCTGGTTTTTGCAAGTGAGGAGTGTTTCTAAGGAGTGGGCTGGCCTATAGGGCTCCAAGTGCTTTGGCGTGACAAGCCCAACCGCCAGCTCACACCTAGGGACTGTAACAGAAAACTGTTTCCCCAACTCACGTCAGACATCAAGGCACCTTCCAGCGCCTCAGGGACATAACTTCCGGCAAAGGGACATAACTTCCGGCAAAGGGGCGTGGCCACAATTCCCCAACAGGGTGCTGGAGTCCATAGTTGACTTGGCCAATTGGAGTTTAGCTTATTCCTGAGTGCAGCAAAACATCCTCCACTAAGCAAGCGTCCTCCTCGCTGGAGCAACAGCGTCCTAGAAACACCAGTGAGCTGGGCTCAGCCACGCAGGTGTCTGGGCTCCCTTCATGCACTTGTGGCCTGGCAAGGAGGAGAGTCAGTAGTGGGTGTGGGTAAGGCGATGGGGCCTTGGCTCCTGGATCCTGCCTGCGAGTGCAAAGGGCAGCAGAGCTTCAGTGCAGGCAGGCGGGTAATTTTGAAGGTCCCACAGTCCTGAGATGGCTGCCGTCCACCCCGGGGATAGAGAGCCTCCCTGCCTCGTCAGTGATGGAAGGTGGTGACTCGTTTTCTCCCATGTCTGTGGTGTGCCTGCCAGTGCCCAGCGCAGCATAAGCACTATCAAGACAGGACACTTAGTAATCTTTGTTTCAAGGTTTTTTCCTCCTTGCACATCCCTCAGTTGCCTCTTCTCTTATTTTCATTCCCATCAAGCTTTACAAGCTCCTCCTGTGAATAAAATGGCTCTTTTCAAGGTAAACAATGACCGTCACATTTCCATATTCAATAGATGCTCTAAAGGACAACTAAGTCAAATCCTGAGAAGCATTTGATATAGTTGATAACTTTCTGTCTTTTGAGAAACTGCCTTCCCTTTACTGGCTGCTGTTTCTCAATTCCCTTCCTGTGGCCTCCTTGTCTTTCAAACTCTAAGCAGTGGAAGGGCCCCAAAGATTAGTTTTGAGCTTTTTGTCTCCACATGTTCTTGCTTCTTAGATGACCGCATTTGACCCTAGGGCTTTAACTCGTCTCAGTGGGCCAATGATTTCAAAATTTTTTGCTCCAGCCCTAGCTTCTCTTCTGAGCTCCAATTTGTATCTCACTTCCTGCTTACATCTCTGCAGAGATTTCTCAATATGTTCAAAACTGAACTCCTGGGCTTTCCTCCTTCTAAAATACTCTGGCCCTGGCCATTTGGCTCAGTGGTAGAGTGTCGGCCTGGCGTGCAGAAGTCCCGGGTTTGATTCCCAGCCAGGGCACACAGGAGAGGTGTGCATCTGCTTCTCCACCCCTCCCCCTCTCCTTCCTCTCTGTCTCTCTCTTCCCCTCCTGCAGCCGAGGCTCCATTGGAGCAAAAGATGGCCCGGGCACTGGAGATGGCTCCTTGCCCTCTGCCCCAGGTGCTAGAGTGGCTCTGGTCGCAACAGAGCGATGCCCCAGAGGGGCAGAGCATCACCCCCTGGTGGGCAGAGCATCGCCCCCTGGTGGGCATGCCGGGTGGATCCCTGTTGGGCACATACAGGAGTCTGTCAGTCTCTCCCCGTTTCCAGCTTCGAAAAAATACAAAAATAAAATTAAAATAAAATAAAATACTCTTCATTCCATTTTTTCTATTTCAGGAAGTTTATCATTCCAGTTGCTCAGGCCACGGAAGTTGAAGTCACCCTTGATTCCTTTTTTCCCCTCTCTATCTTACTCTACAACTTCAGCAAATTCTTTGGGCTCTAGTTTCAAAATATCTGCAGAATCTGACCATTTTCACCACATTTTTATTTTGAGTGTCCATGTGCCTCTACCCCCCAAAAAATTGGAAGCACTATTATCATGGAATAAAAATAAAATATGGGGTGAGTGACACCAGAGGGCTCTGATTTAGTCTGCCTATTTGACCATGACATATCTGTGTGTATTCTTTTTCCCATAGATAGAGTACCTTCCCAAGGTCCCAAGTCCCATCCAATCTCAAAGTCAGGATCTCTAAGTGGCACAAACTCCTTTCTAGATGTGGCTTTTCATGGCCCAGCAATTCATAAACTAAAACACAAGCTCTCCACCTCCAAATACCACAATACAAAATGGTGGGGTAGAAACAGGATGACTACAGTGGGAACTCCTCTTTTGAAAAAGGGGGAATGGAAGCATGTCACAGACACTGGTCCACAGCAATGATTAAATCTGGCTGTGCAGGAGTAGTGATGATTCCTTTCTGTGGAGCCTCTGAGATAAACTCTTCTGAAATACTGATTCTATTTCCTGGGAAGAACTCCCTTATCATTTATCCTCTGTGGCCCTGACTCTGTCCTTGATGAGTATCTTCCAGGTTAAATCTGACTCCTTTAGAGGGGATACATTTCTAGGTGCCTCCACACTTTACAAAGATTGCTTTATATTGATACAAGTTTGGGGGCTAGGGTAGCTCTAAGGGGTTAAACTACCATCAGCTTTTATTGTCAAGGTTTATAGTTTCTATAACTGTAAAATTCTCACACCAACTTAGTAAATTTCCAAGCAGTCCCATGTGCAAGTACCTAGTATCTAAACCAAGGTCATGTCTGGACATAATTTTAAGGTTGAAGACACTAGTTTTCTACTCATTGGTCCTGTTCTGTGCTCTTTTCTCTCAATTTCATGTTGCCTGTCTTGGGGTTGTATGAAACAATAGGCTTGGGTGGGAAGGCTGCACTCTGAATTTGGTCTCTAACAGCAGGATGTTGTGACTTCCATGTGACCTTTATGTGCCAGAGCATCAGTGACTTCTTGTTAAGGCTGTAGCTTTGAAGCCTGCTTATCATTGCTTCAATTTAGGATATAAAGGCAGCTGGATTTTTGGTCCTGTAAGGCTCCCAAATTGTAGGCAGAAAGACTATCTGTTGGAGGGCTTTTAACTTTCCATCTCAGCCTGCAGACTAGTTAGCTCTGGGCTGAGCTTCTCTTTTTCATGCTAAGGAGCACCAAATACCTTTGGATTTTTTCCCGCTATAATTTTCTTGAATGCTTCATTCAGCCTTGGTCAGCATGTGTTCACCTAAGGTAGAGTAGAGGACAGTGTAATCATAAATTTTGCCACCTCAAAACAAGGATACCTCTTGATCCTGTTATATCTGTGTCCTCTTCTCTCTCTCCCTATAGCTTACACTAAGCCAATGCCATTTGTTGTAGGTTGGGTTCCATGCAAACCCCAACTTCCAGGCATAAAATTCTGTATCCATTAAGGTTAGATTCAGTTGAGAATAATGGAAAACCCCCAAATATCAGTGACTTAAAACAGAAACTTATTTCTATCTTGTATGACAGTACAGAGTTGCTGTACTGAGTCTGGCCACAATGTTCTCAGGGATCCAGGCTCCTGCTCACTGTGTACTGTCCCTAGGGCATGGACCTTGTTCTAGTGTGCCCCAGCCATCACACCCACATCCCAAGAAACAAGATAAAGGGAGGGGCAAAGAAAAAAAGAGGAAAAGGGTATATAGCAGCTGAAGTTCCTGGATGTTCCCTGACACTTCCATTTGTACATTTCAGGAAGAATTTAATCATGTAGCTATGCTCTATCCAAGGGATGCTAAGCAAGGGGAGCAGACTGGATATTGAAAGGCACCTCTATCATGGTGGCTTATTCAATCAACACCAATTACCTTATAATATTTTTTTTGTATTTTTCTGAAGTTAGAAGCAGGAAGCAGCCAGACAGACTTCCACATGCACCCGACTGGGATCCACCAGGCATGCCCACTAGGGGCAATGCTCTGCCCATCTGGGGCATTTCTCTGATGCAACCAGAGCCATTCTAGCACCTGAGGTGGAGGCCATGGAGCCATCCTCAGTGCCTGGGCCAACTTTGCTCCAATGGAGCCTTGTCTGCAGGAGGGGAAGAGAGAGACAGAGAAGAAGGAGAGGGGAAAGGGTGGAAAAGCAGATGGGCGCTTCTCTTGTGTGCCCTGACTGAGAATCAAACCCAGGACTTCCACACACTGGGCAATGCTCTACCACTGAACCAACTGGCCAGGGCCACCTTATAATTTCTTTATGGCATCTTCTTTCTTATGGCAATTTTAAGGTGACTCTCCCCCCTCCCAGCTTTACTGAGGTGTGATTGCCAAATAAAAAACTGAATATACTGTATTTAAGGTGTACAACATGTTGTTTTGATACATTATACCTTGTGTAATGATTCTAACATGACTTTTCAAGTGCAAATCAATGACATTGTAACTTACAGTGGAAGTTAAAATAGCTAGGAATTCAGATATAGCAGTCCATGACCAGGGCTTCAAATGTTAAGATTACAAAACAGAAAAAATTGTGTAACTTCCAGTTTTTTTTATTTTTCAGCAAAGTTCATTGGTGTGAGCTCCACCCAACACAACCCATCATGAAATAATTTGCTCCCAATCATGAAATGATCATGTTGTTCAGTCACTTGAGAACCAGGGCCAGCAGTTAGTACTTTCGGTATCTAAACTAATTCTTTTTCCACTGTGTCATGTGAAGAACATATTTATGTATAGAGATGTAGATGGGAAAGACTATTTTTTAAAATTGGTAGATAAATCGTGGGACATTGTTCTACAAGGAACTAATGCCACATAAAAGAGAATTGTCAAATTTCAGAAAAACTGTTTGCTCAAGAAAATTGGACTTCTTCACCTCAGGGCTTCTCAAGCTCTTTAGTATGCCACTCTGCATAGGAGTTCTTAAGACAGATTTATATTGCAAATATATTTGACCACTGAACACTTTATTTCACTCTACACCCTTGTCACATCACCCAGAAAACTTTGTCATGAAATATATTTGGGAAATGCTCAAATATATATTGAAGGAGCAACTACTCCACAATGCTGCAATGAATAAAATAACCCTTATCTGAATAACACACAATCTAATTGGAGAAACTACAAACACATGAAAAGCAAAATTAAATTATGTGAATTCATGTAACATTTAACAATTGTCTAATTAATGCCTACTATGTGACATTTCACTGTTCCAGGCCATAGGGATAAAACTGAACAATACAAATGAGATTCTTTTTCTAAGGTGGTTTACTGTTAAGTGAATAATATGGTAATTCAAGACAGTGCTCATTTTTGGCCAATTCTTGTCAAATGAATAGTGTTATTCTCAATCCATGGACCATATATTTTAGTGGATGCAGAATTATTATATAGAATTTATGAGTGACTCTATGTAAATACCAAGCATTATTTGCAGACTAAATAAACATACCATTGTTTGTTGTATCATGTTTTAATTTTAAATAGATGCTACTTGGATAGTTGAAGGGTGTTGCTATAGATAGAAGTAGCTATAGATTCCTTGGGGAGGGGATTCTATATAATAATGTCACTTGGTTGGAGGGTTAGAACTAGCAATTGTTTATTTTTGCTATAGGGGTCCATAGGGAAAAGTGAATAAACTCTCACTTCATGCTTTACTAACACAGTAGGCCACACAGGTCTCCTTTCCTCTCTGTTAGGGTCACAGGTCAAATGTGGTTTTACCAAGTTGGACCCACAACTCATTTTTTTTTAAAGACTGCAAAATAATCTGTGAGAGAAAGTTATCCAGAGTGAGCCTTTCTTCACCCCTGAGTGGAGCACTGGGTGCTCTGCCACCATGATGCAGACTCCTGAGCAAGCCTCCTGGGCTCACTTGGAGGAATGTGGGGGGGATGCCAGACGTTGGCATTTTCATGAGGAGATTGGCAGTGATGACACGATAGACATTGTCATCATGTAGATCTGCGTTGCACTTACAGCAGGAATTCCTGGGGTGACAGATGCAGAAAGGGACCAGGTTACTGTCCATCTTCCATTCTATACCTACTCCAGTTCAAAAAGAAATGCTTGACAGTGGTTCTGCTCGAGAGTGTCTGGTTTTGGGGAATATTTGCTTTTATTTTGGGAATGCTGACATGACAAGGAGGTCCTTGTGAATTATGTCCTTAGTGAATCGTGAGAGCACTGCTATCAAAGAATCCTGACAATTTATTGAACGTGTGAGTCTATATATACAGGGTAGGTGAAGAGAGAGCTTCACGTGTTTGGGGAGTACTCATTCTCAAGGATAGATTGTAGAGTAAAAACTAGGGCATGGACCCATGGCAGCATGTAGAGGTCAGTGTACAGCCACGTGGTAATGCACGGTAGAGACTAAATGCAGCAGGAGTCCAAAGAAGGAAGACATTAGTAGGGTGAGAGAGTCAGGTTTTGTGAAAGGCTTGGAATTGAAAGAGACTTCAACCATAACACCTGTTTTCTATTCTACTATTTGAGTCAGTGAATCTCCATTTCATGTGGCTGCACATTCCTTACAGCAAGAGGGCCATGAAACGACTTATGTTGGTATTGATGCCCTTTAGATCATTTTTGTGTCCAAGATTTTGCTCTACTAGTCAGATGTTTTAGATCAGGAAGGTCAGAAAACAGATGAATTGCTTCTGATGATTCCCTCTGACTGTCAAAGGACACCTGCAGTCCAACAACTGGGCATGAAGATACTTCAATAATGATGCCCTTGATAGTCTTAAATTACTTTCCTGAGGTGGTTGGCGAGTATATTGTTGATGCTGCACAGCAAGTATCACAGGACAATGCAAGTGCAGCTACATCACTAGCAGAAGGCAGGGCTTCCACTGCTGCTCCGATGTCCCAGTGCTCAGATATCAGAATTACAGTGAGGCTGCTACACAGACACCAGGCTCTGGGCATAGAGGCAGAGAGGGAAAGCTGCTACAACCTTTTTTGTCTCCCATGGTCAATGATAGAAGCCTACAAATGATCTGTGGGAGTTACAAGGATTCTTAAATAAGACCATTCAGGGGAAGAACAATGATGCAGAGCTACACAGAAGTAAAGACCACCACACTCTTCCCTTCATGACAGTCAAAATTTATTACCAGTTTCTAAATCTTCTATATTGCTATGTGTTCCAACATAGAAGTATGGATAATAAACTTCTTACAATTTTTACTGAAATGTGAATTCAATAATCCTGACAATTCTTTTTGTCTTCATAAAGTTCTGAAGTTAGAGACACTTTCTCTCAGTATGACTATATATATAAACACATGGGCAGTTTGAGTGCAGTTGAGACCCTTAATCCCAGTGAAGGCAAAACCAGATGGTCAGCACCCCCAAATATTTCTGCCTGGGCATGTTACATATTTCACTTCTCTAGCCAGGAAGATACGATTCTGAAATTCTCACTCAGTTCATGATGCAAGAATTTTGAAACAAGAGGCAATCCAAGATTTAAAGTTTATTGTATTATAGGGTTTTCAAAAGTTGTCTCAAAAAGGAAATGAATGAAGAGAGATTTTGTGATTCTTTAAATAAAACAATGGAGTTGATAAAAAGAGCTCTAAAATGATGGAGGCTTTAGACAGTGTAGCTCCAAAGCCAGGAAGCTGCAGACCCAATCTTTAGTGACATTGAGTTACAGTGCGTATCGTGAAAGGACTGCAGACTGATTTGAAATGCTGCCATCATTTTCAGAAATTCCATTGCTTGCTGATGGAAACTGCTAATATGAGCTTGAACATTCTGGATAATGAATGCTCCATAAGGGATGGAGAAAATATTGCAAGGAAATCTGTTAGAACAAAAGAAATTAAGTAGTGTTGAGTCCCTTGGCTGAGATTGTTGTGCCAGGGAAAAAATATTACCCCAGACTGAAAAGAATTTCTTGTAATAGACACTGACTTGTTTTAACTTTTAAAAATTGATTTTTTTTTCAAATTGAGGCAGATTTTAGTAAGGTTTATTTAGGCTATAAAGTAAAACAAATGAACAAAGGCAACATATCTACCTTTGGCTGTTCTCAGCAGGTATTCTTTATATTATTTTATAATTGTGAGCATTAATTCTAGCATGTCTTATTAAATGGAACTCATATTTGTTGTAATGAGTTCTTGTACACATGACTCTTGTTTTGGCCACACTCTTGCTTTTATGGTCTTGAGCTAGACATGGAAAATAGGTTTTATTTCTTGGGTCAGACCAACTGATTGGAGTGAGTTGACTGTGCTGGGTGTTGAGAAGTGAGGCTACTTCAAGGGTAAGGGGGGAAGGAGTAAATGTGATTAATTCATGATGCCTGTTATGGATTTGGAGGGTGGGGTGGTGGAGCTGGGTGCCATATTTTTACTCTTTTTAGAATTTTAACTCCTCAGCCAGAAACCCAGAAATTTCTCCAGTTGCTCTGTTGTTAATCTGACAATGTAATATTTGCTGAATTAAGTAGATACTAACTTTCCCATAGAATTATTGAGAGTATTTCCCAGGTATAGGGTTGTTCAAATTGCTTAGAGAAATGTTTCTCTGTACAGTATCTTTGGAACTTAAATCTTAAGAACTGACTCCATAAGAATGTAACATGCAAACTGAAGACACTTTTAATTTAAAAAGAGGAAATTAAATTATTTCATGTATTAAAAAATAGAGTAAACATCTCATGAATAAGATCTGAATCAGAAAAACCAAGTGGTGGTGGGGCCGAAGCCGTGGACAGACTGTCATCAGGACTGAATAACTGAATGCACGCTTGGCAGCTGCAAGTTTGGTTCCTCTGGGCTGATGGTGTTAAAATTGCTTCTTACAAGGTGGGGAAATGGAGTCAGACCTAGTATTTGAAACCAGGGCCCTGCTGGGGCTTCTACTTCTTATTAAAGGAAGCTGGGGGAAAAATCTGCTGCTGATCAATGCCTTGGGCTGAACTTTTTAAGACCAAGCCTAGAAAGTGACCCAGTTCTAGACTCTTAACCAAAAACCAAAGCAAGATGCTCTCTAGATGGGTATCTGCCATATTCCTAATTCCTATGTTGTAACTCTCACCACTAATACTCTTAATTTTGATCTGGGAGTAAAGTAATGATAAAATATCTGGGCAGGAAGGGAAGGGAGGAAAAGAAACAAAGAAAAACAACTTTAACAAAAAATAAGCTTGCAAATAAAGTCCCAAAGAAAGAGATGAGATTGATAGCCAATTAATAATGGGAAGATGAAGAAGAGAATTCAACCCAGTTGAAATGAAAATAATAAAGTGGCTTTAGAAGCCAGCTTTCTTTCACTATGGCACACTTCCTGGGTCCAGTGTAAAAAAATCAAACCAAAACTTCATTCTTTAGAAGTTTAGAAGTCCATAGACTTCTGACAATTATCTTTCAGAGTATTATGCTCACATCTACATAAGGAAGGAAGCAACTGCTTTTTTTATTTTTTAAGTGGTAGGAGGGGAGATAGTGAGTCAGACTCCTGCATGCGCCCCAACCAGGATCCACCCAGCAAACCCATCTGGGGCTGATGTTTGAGTACCAAGCTATTTTTAGTGCCTGAGGCTGATACGGTCATACGGAGCTATCCTCAGTGCCTGGGGCCACACTTAAACTAATTGAGCCACTGGCTGTGGGAGGGGAAGAGGGAGAAATGAAGGAGAGGGAGAAGGGGAGAAGCAGATGGTCACTTCTCCTGTGTGCCCTGACAGGGAATTGAACCCAGATGTTCATACACCAGGCTGACTCTTTATCCACTGAGCCACTGGCCAGGGCCACAACTGTTTTTTAATATGAGTATTGGTTTATTCAAGTATAGGGATCAATTTAATTAAAGATGTCTTGTTAGTTATCCAAAAATAACACTTTAAATTCCTTTGTATAGTCTTTGAAACAAGAAAGCATTTTTCATAGCAAAAAATTTAGAATTCATCTTCACAACTCTTTAAAGTATTTGGAATATCACACATGCATAAATGAAGAAGCCAACTCGCAAGAGATTCAAACTTCTATTTGGGGGATATCTTATTCTAAGGTGACTGCTTTTTATAAATTTTATGACTCTTTACTTTGTTTGAAAATTTTCTTAACTTCTCCATAATTTTTTTACTGGTTGTTGTTGTAATACAGGGAAACAGTGTATCATTATAACCCCTGGAAGAGCTGGGATGATGTATAGTTTGAAAGAGTAGAATAAATATGATCATACAATAATTCTATATTTGGAAATAAAATTTAATAACCATTATTTGGAAAATAAAGAGTCTCTATTGTTTGTATAATATCAGCTACAGAAAGGAATGCATGACAAAGTTTTTTGGGTGGTATGTGGCTAAAAAAGGCCGAGAAATACTCATGTAATTGGGACTATGAGGGCTATGGAATAGAGTGTTAGGTATGAATTTCAGCTCCACAGAGTAATAGCTGTATGATTGGGCCAAAAATGTTTATTAATGAGCCTCAGTTTCCCCAGTGGCAAAATTGAGAAAGTACTGATTATTATTTTATAGGTTTGACATGAGGATTTATCAAGTAATAGATAGATATCCTAGAACAGTGTCTGGTCCATGGAAACTATTCAGAAATAAACTTTCCTTTTTATTATAATTTTATTTTTTTAATGGGGCAACATCAATAAATCAGGATACATATATTCAAAGATAACATGTCCAGGTTATCTTGTCGTTCAATTATGTTGCATACCCATCACCCAAAGTCAGATTGTCCTCTGTCACCTTCTATCTGGTATTCTTTGTGCCCCTCCCCCTCCCCCTTTCCCTCTCCCTCTCCCTCCTCCCCCCGTAACCACCACACTCTTATCAATGTGTCTTAGTCTCAATTTTATGTCCCACCTATGTATGGAATAATGCAGTTCCTGGTTTTTTCTGATTTACTTATTTCATTTCATACAATGTTATCAAGATCAAAGGCCTAATATCCAAAATATACAAAGAACTCATAAAACTCAACAACAAACAAACAAACAATCCAATAAAAAAATGGGAAGAGGACATGAACAGACACTTCTCCCAGGAAGAAATACCAATGGCCAACAGATATATGAAAAGATGCTCATCTTCTTTAGTTATTAGAGAAATGCAAATCAAAACTGCAATGAGATACCACCTCACACCTGTTAGATTAGCTATTATTAACAAGACAGGTAATAGCAAATGTTGGAGAGGCTGCAGAGAAAAAGGAACCCTCATACACTGTTGGTGGGAATGTAAAGTAGTACAACCATTATGGAAGAAAGTATGGTGGTTCCTCAAAAAACTGAAAATAGAACTACCTTATGACCCAGCAATCCATCTACTGGGTATATACCCCCAAAACTCAGAAACATTGATATGAAATAAAATTTCCATTTAAAAAAGAAATTTATTCAAATAACTGTACAGTTGCTTTGACTTGTCACATCTGGTTTGCAGCCCATCTGACACAGGCTGATTAAAATAAAGGTGATTTTAAAGAAGGGAGTCATTGCAACACTTTTTTTTTTTGACTTGAGAATTGGGAGAGGGAAGTGTTTCATTTTGCTTCGTTTGGATGGGGATGGCTTCTCTCCCTGCCAACTTCTCAGTGTGTGGAGAGGAAATGCCCAGTGTTGGGCCGGGTCCCCGTGGTGAGAGACCAGTAAAGAATAGCTCTCAGGAGTGCCTCTCCTCTCCCAGCCTCTGGAGGGCATGTCTGCCTCCTCTCAGTGTGGGGACTGGAAGTCGGCTGGCCCATAATCCCCTGCTCTCATGATAGCTTTACCTCAGGCAGTACCAATGGATCACAAAGAACTGGCTTCACCAATGGACAGAGTCAGTGGTTCCCTCTGTGGAACTATTTGCTAGATGACTGACAGGCTTCCTTACTTGAATATAATATTATCAGAAACATTTCTTTTAGACCTTTACTTCTTTTCTGTTCAAAATGATGGGGTGGGAAGTGTAGATCGGGTCACTCCACCCCTGCTTCTGTCTTTCTCATGTGCCTGTGTATTGTGCAGGCTAGCGAACTGTGAACTTTCTTTCTTAGACTTTCTTGCAGTAGGGATTTAGTAATGATCTGGGTTCCACCAATGGGGTGCACTTTAAAGGAAACAAATTTGGAAATCAGTTTGGAAGGGAGAATGGTGGTGTGGCTGGAGGCATCTGTTCTACTCATGAGGGTCCAGCAGGCATGACATTACTCCAGGGCTAGGTTTTTTTTTTTTTTAATTTTTTTATTTTAGTGAGAGAAGAGGAAGCAGACAGACACCCAAATGCATCCCGACTGGATACAATCAGCAAGCCCACTAGGGGCGATGCTCTGCCCATCTGGGGCCTTGTCACTTGCTCAACAACTGAAGCAATTTTTTTGTGTCTGAGGTGAAAGCAGGAGACATCCTTAGCACTCAAGGCCTACTCGCTTGAGCCAATTGAGCCATGGCTGCAGGAGGGGAAGAGAGAGAGAGAGAGAGAGAAAGAAGGGAGAGAGGGAAGGGTGAAGCAGATGGTCGCAGACTGGCCATGGCACAAGGCCAGCCATTCTAAAGGAACCTCCTGATCCCCAGATCATAGCTGGCACAGTGTGACCCAGAGCCAGCAGCTGGAGCAGCATCTTCCTAATCCCAGGTTCCTGACTGTGACAGAGGAAAGTTCCACTTTTACTGGTTTTGCAGTGGTGTTTTAGAAGTCAGGCCCAGACCAGACACCTGCTCTTTTAGGCCTACCAATAACTTTGTAAGCATGCAAACACCTGTATTAAACTTCTTTCTCCTAAACAGGCCATACAACTTATATTATTTGCAGCTCAATCCAGCAGTTGTATTTTTAAAGCTTTTTAATTTAATTGAACTTACTTTTAAAAATTAAATTTATCGGGGTGAAATGGGTTAATAAGATTATATAGTTCCCAAGTGTACATTTCTACGGTATGTGATCAGTATATTGAATTGTGTACCCACCACCCGAAGTCAGATCATCTTCTGTCACCATGTATTTGGCTCCCTTACCCACCACTACTCGCCCGTGCCCTTCCCTCTGGTAACCACCACACTCTTGTCTGTGTCTGTGAGTTTCAGTTTCATATCCCACATATGAGTGAAATCATATGGTTCTTAGTTTTTTCTGACAGACTTACTTCACTGAACATAACAGTCTCAAGGTCCATCCATGTTGTTGCAAATGGTATTATTTCATACTTTCTTATGGTTGAGTAGTAGTCCATAATATATATGCACCAGATCTTTTTTTAAAAAAATTTAAATTAATTTATTCATTTTTTAGAGAGGAGAGAGAGTGAGAGAGAGAGAGAGAGAGAAAGGTGGGAGGAGCAGGAAGCATCAACTCCCATATGTGCCTTGACCAGACAAGTGCAGGTTTTTTTTTAACCGGTGACCTCAGTGTTCCAGGTCAACGCTTTATCCACTGCGCTACCACAGGTCAGACTGCACCGCATCTTTATTCAATCATCTACCAAAGGACGCTTTGGTTGTTTCCATGTTTTGGCCACTGTGAGTAATGCTGCATAGAACATAGGACTAAATATATCTTTGTAAATAAATACATATGTTCATTTTTTGGGAGGTAAATGCCCAGAAGAGGGATTTTTGGGTTATATGGTAACTCTATTCTTAATTTTTTGAGGAACCTCTATACTGTTTTCTATAATGGCTGTACCACTTTACATTCTCACCAACAGTGAATAAGGTAACTTTTTCTCCACAGCCTCTCCAACACTTGTTATTACCTGTCTTGTTGATATCTCATTGTAGTTTTGGCATTTCTCTAATAGCTAGTGAAGTTGAGCATTTTTAAATGTGTCTGTTGGCCATTTGTATGTCTTCTTGGGAGAAGTGTCTGTTCAGGTCCTCTGCCAATTTTTAAATTGGATTGTTTGTTGTTTGGTGTTGAGTTGTATGAGTTCTTTTTTTATTATTATTATTCTCATGTATGAGTTCTTTTTATATTTTGGATATCAACCTGTTGTCAGAGTTGTTGTTTGCAAATATCTTCTCCCATTCAGTTGGTTGCCTTTTTGGTGTTGGTGATGGTGGTTTCTTTTGCTGTAATCTTTTTAGTTTGATATAGTCCCATTCATTGATTTTTGCCTTTACTTCCCTTGCCTTTGGGGTCAAATTCATAAAATCTTCTCTAAGACCAAGGTTATATATAGAGAGACACACAGCCCAATGGAACAGAATTGAGAGCCCAGATATAAACACACACACACACACACACACACACATATATATATAAGGTCAAATAATTTTTGACAAAGGAGCCAAAACCATACAATGCCTCTTCAATAAATAGTGCTAGGAAAATTGGAAACCCACATTCAAGGGATAAAACTAGAATATAATTTGTCCTCATGTACAAAAATTAATTCAGCAGTTGCATTTCAAAAATCTTTAAATCTTTTGGCTCTCTGGATTTCGTCCTTCCCAACTGCTGTGAACTGTGGTGGAAATGGCAGGATTTTTATGGGGTGAAAAGAGAGAAGCTGGGTGACATAGTGAAAACAGCAAGAGCTTTGGAGCCAGAATGCCTGGTTTTCACACCCAATCTGCCATTTACTAGTTATACGTCCTTAAGTAAATTTCCTCTCTCTGTGCTTTAGTTTCTTCTTATGAAATAGGAACAATACTCATCACCTTTCATGGATGCTATGAGAAATAATGTAGAGACATAAGAAAAGCATCTTCTGTATAGCAGGCTCTCAATAAATGTTGGAAATAGTTTTAAGTAACTACACATGTGTGCATATATAAGGTGGATATATGACAGACTGCCAGAATGAGTGTGTGAGTGTGTGTATGTGTGTGTAGGGTAGAGTGGGAATGGTAACAGGGGACATGGATACCTAGAGAAGGCTTCAGGAAAGGAACAGACCATTTTGAAAGGGCTGATGAGAAGTCATTGAAGTGCAACTTTATTGCCTTACAGACATTGTCACAATTTTCTTGCCCACAGATATGCCTTCAAATACCTTAGAAAAATTAATTAGCATTTGAATAGTTTTGAGTATAAACCCTATTCAAATAATGGTTTTAATCCTTACTTGTTCTGTAACCACAGGCGAGTTACTGAACTTTCCTTTGTTGTAGTTTGTTCATAGATAAAATGGGGATAAAAATAAAAAAGATCTCTTGGAATTTTTGATGTTTAAGTGAGTTAATACGTGTAAATTATTTAGAATGGTGCTTGGCATACAGTAAGTGCTGAATAGCACTTTGTTGACTGTTCTTGATTAATTATAGTATACTGTCATGGAGTCAGTGTGTATGTGCTTGTGCAGATATATGACTTTGTCTACATGTTTGTATATATGTGTTTGTGGTACATATATGTGTATGCTTATGCAGGCTTATTGTAAGTGTGTGTTTGAACATGTGTGTATGTGTGGATGCATATATACTTTTAGGTATGTGCATGCATATATACTAGGTATACATGTATTGTGCATGCTATGTATTATGCAAGTGCTTGTGTTTGTATATATGCATTAGTGTTTATGAATGGGTATATTTGTTGTATATACTTGTGTATATGTGTTTGGTATGTGTGTATATGTTGAATATGTACATATATATTCATATATGCATGTAAGAGTTGCTGTGTGGTTGTCCAGGATGTACAGTATATAACCCATAGAATGCCATTTCCATTATAGTCTGTTTGAATGTACAACCCTATGAGGTGGCCCTGTGTGACCTGTAGAAGTAGGAGACAGAGTGAAGGCACCACAAGAGGGCGACATTTCCGTTTTTCATGTTGAAATACAAGCACCCTAGGTTTTCTCCCCTTCCTCACCCAACTGGAAAGAAAGAAAAAAAAATAAGATAAAACTACTTTGTGCAATATACATTTGCCTAAACTATTTTATGCCTGGTTTTCTTTAATGGGTTGCACATTTACTGTTTGTCACTGTTTGAGTCCAGCACAGCTGCTTTGGCAATCTAAGGACATTACCTCTTTGGAAAGTGCACACCAGTGCCCTGAAGTAAGCTTGGGATAAGCCGTTCCAGAAACTTGGCAGTTTAGGGAAGTTATGGGCTGTAGGACCAAATATCACTGAGAACTCTACTTCTCATTTGCCAAATTTATCTTTTATAAAACCATGGGATTTTAGACCTGGCTGCCACCTTGGGCAGAGATTTAGGTGTTCTCAATTTCTTATCTGCCCTCACACTCATCATGTGCATGGGACAGTTCTGTCAAACATCTCTCCTAGTTAGGAAGCCCTAATTCAGAGCTGCAGCCTTTTAGTTATCTTTTTTTTACAGAGACAGAGAGAGTCAGAGAGAGGGACAGACAGACAGGAACAGAGAGAGATGAGAAGCATCAATCATCAGTTTTTCATTGTGACACCTTAGTTGTTCATTGATTGCTTTCTCATATGTGCCTTGACTGTGGGGCTACAGCAGACTGAATAACCCCTTGCTCGAGCCAGCGACCTTGGGTCCAAGCTGGTGAGCTTTGCTCAAACCAGATGAGCCTGTGTTCAAGCTGGCAACCTCGGGGTCTCGAACCTGGGTCCTCCGCATCCCAGTCCAATACTCTATCCACTGCGCCACCACCTGGTCAAGCAGAGCTGCAGCCTTTTAAATGAATGAGTGACCCCAAGGCTTAGAGTAAAGGAGTTTTTCAAAAGTCATACAGCCAGCTGGAAACAGAGCTAGACCCAGAGTCTAGAGATCTTAGCTCCTAGTTGAACCTTTACATTTATATTTGTTCTTATGTTTGGTTTGATTGCCACTAAGTTTTCGGGCATATTTTAGCTTGGTGTTCCTGGAATCGTTTCCTTAAGAGCAGCCACGATAAATGCCAAAAGGTTTAAATCCTTATACTTGTGCTTGCATTGCTGATTCTGTTCAGTAGATGATGAGGCTGTGCAGAGCCAGGAGGTGTGGATGCATTTTCCCAGCTCTCATATTTCCTATCCTATTATCATCTTAGCTTTCAGATAATTCTTGCAGTTGGATTTTGACACTAAGGAGAAGAAATCTCTATAAAAAATGTGTTGAGTGGGGTTTAAATGGTCCTTCCATAACCTTTCTCAGTTTCTGAATAAAGTACTCAAGTGAAAAATACAGGGAATATGACTGACAGTTAACCCATCTCCAGAACTTGTGAGATTTCCACACACTACATGGCTGAAGAACTGAGCTGTAACTGCAATGAGCAGCCCACCTGTGCTTAGACAGGAACTAAAACTGTCTCCCTATGAGCAGGTAGAAGGTACCATTTGTGCCCATCTCACATGGGCTCCCTGTGTGTGCAGTGCACATCATCTCTATGAGTGTGTGGCTAATGTGTAAATAATTTAATGTTACCACAATATAATCTCTGTTACTTTCAGTGTAACACATCTGTGCAGAGATTGGGGTCTCCAGTGGGCAGAAGTGGTGGTGGCGGGGGGCTTGCCAGGTTCCTGATATCATTGTTGTTACTGATCTCATGAGCAATGGGCTGGCAGCAGGTTCAGTGAGAAGTTTTTGTTGCCCCATCTGTTAACACACTGGAGAGCAGCTGGTCAGAGTTGGGGAATACATCACAGGATCCTGGCAGAGCTGCTCGCAGGGAAAGTCCATTCAAGCTTTGGAGACTGGCCGGAACTGTGCACAGCAGTCTAGGGATGAGACAAGAGATTTTAAACAAGGGCTAAATGAAACAGAGAGGTAGGTCAAGGATGTTCCAGTCTCCTTGTCTCTTGGCGAATACAGGCCTGGATAGATGGCTCCTTGCTTGAGTTTTAATAAAAATAAAATAAAATAAGCAATAAGAACATGTTCCCTATGAGACAGAACTTTCTGCAAAATAAGTGAGAACATACATCATTCTGAAAATTCAGAGGCAGAGCAGGCTTATTAAAACTATTTACTGTAGGGACCACAAGAAAAAATTTAATAACTGTTTAGCTGCCTCAATAAAAGACTAGAAGACTTGTTACCTATGAAACAAAATCAGCAAACTAGAAGGAGAGAACAACCAGAGGTGTAGTCAGGGCAACTGGTGTAATAAGAAAGGATGAAAGAATCACAAATAAAGTAGAATGTAAACTCTCATCAGAGGCAGTAATGAGAAGAATGGATATTACTGAACATTACATCAGTGATGAGGAAGGCAAACAGAGTAGCTCTCTCAGAATTCAGAGGAAAAAAGACAGAGATAATAAAAATGAAAGATAAGATGATATTCTACATATATGCATAACAGATAATATATACTTGTCCATCCACACACGTGTATATGTGTATGTACATGTATGTATATGTGTACAGATATGTATTCACACACATATCTATTTCTTTTTTTGTGTGTATTTTTCTGAAGCTAGAAATGGGGAGAGAGAGTCAGACAGACTCCCGCATGCGCCCGACCGGGATCCACCCGGCACGCCCACCAGGGGGCGATGCTCTGCCCACCAGGGGGTGATGCTCTGCCCCTCTGGGGTGTCGCTCTGTTGCGACCAGAGCCACTGTAGCGCCTGGGGCAGAGGCCAAGGAGCCATCCCCAGCGCCCGGGCCATCTTTGCTCCAATGGAGCCCTGGCTGCGGGAGGGGAAGAGAGAGACAGAGAGGAAGGAGAGGGGGAGGGGTGGAGAAGCAGATGGGCGCTTCTCCTGTGTGCCCTGGCTGGGAATCGAACCCAGGACTTCTGTACACCAGGCCGATGCTCTACCTCTGAGCCAACCGGCCAGGGCCACACATATCTATTTCTTCATATAGTGCAGACTAGAGAACCAACTAATCATTTTATATGTTCCTGAGGATGTATCAGAACATTCCAACTAGAAGCAATAATTAACAATATATTTAAACTTAAAAAAAAACTTTTCTGAGTTGAAGAAGATTCAAATAGGCTAATTAAAACCCCTCCATATTGTCAGCAAAATCCCTGAAAAGCAACTGACCCAGAGTCAAATTTTGAATTGCAAAACTTTAGGAATAAAGCTTGCATATGTCCAAAAGTAAAAAGAGAGATTGCATAAAACAGAATGACTCAGCATGGTCTGTGACCTCACTGCTGTGTCAGAAAACAGTGGAGCCCAAGCATCTTTAGAACATGAGGACAGTCATTCTGTAATTATTTCCCTTCCCTTTAACAAGAGGAAGTCACACTCCACCTTGTATTACAGCTCTTTGTCCACATGGCTCCTGTCCCAGAGCAGAGGCTGAGTCTGAGACATCATTGTTTGTGGTGGTGCCCAGCACAGAACCTTACATGGTAGGCTCTGTAGAGATGTTTGGTTGGATGGAAAAAGGAAGGACTAATGACCTGTGTCAGGTGCAGAGCCATCTAGTACAGCTGTGGCAAGTGGCAGGGCTGTTGCTCCCCACCCCCTCTAATTGTTCAGTTGGATTTGAACTTTTTGTGGGGTAGGAATATGATGCCATTGTCCATGAAAATGTTTTTTAGTCATGGGTATTTCTCAGAATCATTCCACTGCTTAAGACATTTTAGCAGCATCAATGTTCTTAGTGGGAAAATCAATGGACTTGGCAGAAGCCCACGTCATTGCAAACTGGACCCTGCATGATCTAACTCCCACCTACTGCCCCAAACTCTATCCTCACCTTCCACACTCTTGTGCCCTGCCTGTAGCAATGTGGACCTCAGTTTCTAGAAGCTACCTCTGTCGGGAAAATTCTCACTCTGTCTCTCCCCCTGAACTCTCCTTTCAGCCCAGGTTTCCCGGTCTGAGCCAATTCTTGTTATCACCTCTGTTCCTCTAGTCACAGCTGTAAGGCTACATTTATTTGTTATTACTTAGTTAACACTTGTCTTCTTAATTAACTCCAAGGTTCATTTGGACAGCCTGTGTGGATTTTGCCCATCATTTTGTCCCTGGCACCTGGAACAGAGCTGGCTTAGAGTGGGTCCTTCATAATTATTTGCTGAATTAATGGATACATGGCCAACTTTTGAGGTCTGATTGTTATTCACTACCCATGACACATCGAGGTCCTCACTTGGCCTCCATGAGACTTGATTTGTTCACCAGCCAAGTGGAACTATGTCTACTTCCCAGGGTTGTTCTGAGGAAAAAATATCAGGCAATGCAGATAAAGGCATTTTGTAGATACAGGGCACTCTCCAAGAGTAAATTGCTATTTTTTAGCTGTTGATTATTATTCTATAGCAGATGTGATCTGGAATAAAATAAGGATAAAGTCTAATGTTGGTCTGAAAGAGAGACTTTTTCTCCTTTTCTATTCCTTCACTCAGTGAGTGGTCTTCCTCTTATTTTTCTGTTATCAAAGCTTGCATTAAGTAAAGGACTTGACACAAACTATTCACATTATAATGTTAATTTTAACACTGGGGGCGTTTTATTTTACATATGTTCTCTGCTTGAAGAACAAAAGGCTTTGTCTATTTTTCAAAATGATTTTATTTATCAATTTTACAGAGAGAAAGGAGCAAGAAATATCAAGTCATAGTTGCTTCACTTTAGTTGTTACTTACTTGAGGCATGTGCCTTGGCTGGACAAGTCCAGGGTTTCAAACTGGTGACTTCAGCATTCCAGGTCAATGCTCTGTCCACTGTGCCACCACAGGTCAGGCAAGGCTTTACCTATTTTTAATCAAATGTGAAGCATCAGTGAGGAGACTGGGTCTGAGCATGTGGGAACGGGCACTGAAGCCCACCCTATCTGGACCCCCCATCTCCTGTCTGCCACTGAGCCCAGGTACCGTTTAGAGCAGAGTCTTCTCCATCACTGAGGGGCCTTCTCTGGTCAGTGACTCCTCATTCTTCAAGAGTTCTACCATCTTTCCTCATTTGACTTCAGAATTGTTCCTAGGATACAGTGTTTTATTGATTTTGAGAATTGTTGAGAATGTTGTGGTTGTTTCTGAACAAATTGGAGGCAGTTCAGAAGTTTTCCAAGCAAGTACTACCCTACGGGGTATTTTAGCAACAACCCCACCTGCCCTCGCCCAGTCCAGGAATCTTCAGATTTTTCGGAGGACTAAAGAACAGCCATTTCCAAAGGACTGGTCCCAGTGTGTAGAGAACTAGGAAGCAGGTGACAGTGACAAGTGAGGAAAATACTATCACTGCTCTTTCAGGCTAGACTGGGAGAAAATACACTTTTGGAGTAGTTATTATTGATATATTGGTCGCCACTAACCAATCATAAGTAACTGTGATAATTTTCTTAAGATAAATTCCATGATGGGAGGCATTGTAGGGCATTCCCGAGAGTCTGCTTCATAATCTCTGACTTTAAGGAGTTTATGATATAATGGTAGAGATGACATGTATACACAAGAAATGAAATGATAACACAAGTAAGCACAAGCCCAAAGTAGTGGGATGGACAACAAGTGCCACAGGAAACAAGGTCCGGGAGAACCCGCTGTGGACTGGGTGGTCAGGACTCGTGTGGGGTGAGGGGGACTTGAGCTGACTTGGAAGGATGACAGGCAGAGGGCACTCACAAAGGGGGAGAAGGACCCAGTGGTGGGAAAAGACCACTTCAAGAGAGCAAAACAAGGCCCACACGAGTTTCTAAGTTCTGACATGATCCACTCCTTGCTACCTCAGGGCTTGTCCCTAAAGAAGAAAGGGGGTAGTGGAGCAAGGGGACATTCATCAGTGACAGGAATGGCTGGGCCTATCCACTGACCCACCTGCAAGAGAGATGAGGCCAGCTGTCATTCTCAGATGTCTATAGGGGAGGACACTGAGCTGCAGAAAGAGGAACTGTCATTCTCAGCTGTTTATAAGGGGGACACTGAGCTGCAGAGAGGGGAACTGTCATTTTCAGCTGTTTATAGGGGGGACACTGAGCTGCAGAGAGGGGAACTGTCATTCATAGCTGTCTATAGGGGAGGACAGTGATCTCCAGAGAGGGAACTGTCATTCTCAGCTGTTTATAGGGAGGACACTGAGCTGCAGAAAGGGGAACTGTCATTCTCAGCTGTTTATAGGGAGGACACTGAGCTGCAGAGAGGGGAACTGTCATTCTCAGCTGTTTATAGGGAGGACACTGAGCTGCAGAAAGGGGAACTGTCATTCTCAGCTGTTTATAGGGAGGACACTGAGCTGCGGAGAGGGGAACTAAGGCCTTGGTGATTTGCACCTCCATGTATGTGCGGCCACCTTTCCCCCTAGATCGTGTTGCTTCCCTCTATGTTCTAGCACTTGCCATAACTGGAAAAATGGGAACACAGATCACACGGTCATCTGGAAGAACAAGAAACCTGAATTCCATCCAGCCCATGCAAGCTGGAGAAGGCCCCCACCAGGTTGGGCATGCTGGGTGGGGATCCAGGGACCAGCCAGCACAGAGACCTGTGACAGCCAGTGAGCTGAGCACAGTTCAGGTTTACTGTGATTCATTTCCTCCCTCCAGCTGGTGCATTGGTGCTGACTCTGCAGCTTTCAGCCAGATGACTACAGGGCTCCATCCAGGGCCTGGTGGGGCTGCAGCGGAGTGAAACCCCCCTCCCTGAGGCAGGCCTGGAGCTGGTAGTCTCAGTGCCCCAGGTTTGTGAAGTGCCTGTCCCACCCTGCATTAGGAACCCTGCTCCTCAGAAGCAGGGATATATCTCTACTAATGCCAGGTGTGCAAGAACACCATTTATCCCAGACCGGCATTGCTTCTACAAGATGCAAATTGATGAAAGGTCCATCCAGTCTCAGGGGAAAGGAGAAAAAGGGAATCCCAACACTGGGAAGTGGCTGAACTTCAGTGGCCAAAGAGTGTCAGGAATGTGGGGAAAATTCTTTGTGCTCAAGCGACAGGACTCAGCTTGGCTATAATGAGCTTTCTGCAAAACTTTGGCGGGGGGTGAAGTCTGATTCCCAGAAGCACGTGGGTAATCATTGTTAATCTGAATTGGCAGGCTTTCTCTGGGAAGAAACTCTCTTTTGGTGTTATCATCTCAGTTCTCTCTCTTTCTCTTGTTCATGGATTTGTATTGCTTTGATTATTAAGTTGAGAATCTCTGTTACTCTTATTATTTTTTCTTGCAGTAAGAACACTTAACTTGGGATCTATGCACTTAGCAAAATTTTCAGTGTCCTGGATGGTATTGTTAACTGTAGGCACTGCGGCGTGTAGCAGATCTCTAGAACTGACTCATCTCACATAACTGAAATTTTATACTCATTGAACAACTGTTCCCCTTTCCCCCTCCTTCCAGCCCCAGGCAACCACTGTTCTACTCCCTGCTTCTGTGGGTTGGACTCTTTTAGATACAGGTTTCCTCTCTGAGCACAGAACATCAGGACCCAGTAGATAATATTAGGTGAAACTGAGTCTGAGCACAGAACATCAGGACCCAGTAGATAATATTAGGAGAAACTGAGAGCCCTTTTTTGCCTTTTTTTCTTACTGTGGTAAAAATACATAACAGAAAACTTACCATCTTAATCATTTTTAAGTCTACAGTTCCCATTGTATTAAATATATATTCCCATTGTTATGAAAAAAATCTCCAGAACTTTTACATCTTGCAAAAATGAAACTTATATCCCTTTAACAACTTCTTTTCTCCCTCACCCTCTGGAAACCACCATTTGCTTTGTTTCTGTGACTGACTACTTTATGTACCTCCTATAAGTGGAATCATACAGCATTTGTCTTTTTGTGACTGGCTTATTTCACTTAGCATGTTGTCCTCAAGGTTCATCCATGTGACAGGTTTTTCTCTTTTATTTTAAGGCAGAATAATTTATTCCATGTCTAGACCACATTTTGATTATCCATTCACCTGTCAATGAACATCCAGTTCCTTTCACCTCTTGGCTGTTGTAATAGTGCTGGTATGAACATGAGTGTGCAAATGACTTCCAGACTCTGCTTTTCATTTTTGGACATAAAACCAGAAGTGGGATAGCTGGGTAACAACTCTGGGTAAAGAGGTGGAGAAATGAGAACACGGTGCTCCATTGGGGAGAATGTAAAATGGTGTGGCAGCTATGGAAACAGTGTGGGAAGTCCCCCAGAAATTAAAAACAGAACAGCCATAAGACATCCATCTTCTTAAACATGGCAGCATGTGGACAAATCCACGGGTGTTTTTAACTGATTTCTTTATGGAGCTAGATCCTTCTGTGATTAATAAAGGTATATAAAGGCTAACGTGTTAAACAAGCATGACTAGGAAACTCAGGACATTTCCAAAATCTAGAGCTTAGTGCTCACTACAGTGCCACAAGGAGCAAACCTTACTGCTAATGTCCCTGCTTCGCCTGTACTGCAAGGGAATAACCACATCTGTGCACAAAGAAACAGCTGCAAGCTGTTTGTTGTAGTGTTTATAAGGGTTCCAAATTGTAAATAAACACATTATCAGACAATATAGGACTTCTTAAATTATGGTAAATCCACTAAAATAACCACCATGCTGCCTTTAAAAATAGCATGGTTAGTTAGAAATAGTAAAGACATGAAGTATTCATGATTATATTTTCAGTGAGGAAAGCAGGTTGTAAAATTGTATGTAACAGAAACACCAATTCTATTTAGGGGATATATTTGGGAGATATTCACAAACAGGTGAAAAGTGGTCAAGACTGCCATGTTATGTAATTCACATTGTGTTCTGTGTGAAACACAGCACCAGAATTGTATTATGCAGAGGTCTTAAGTGGTTATGGCTGGGTTGGGGGATCACACTTCTATTTGTCCTGTAGTGCTTACTTCATTATTACTATTTTTACCAAAAATATGACATTTTTTCTTATAAAAATTATAAAATGTGGCAAACAAAGGGAGTTTGTACAGAACCCAGGACTACTTCAGGCATGAGAAACATTATAAAACCAGAGATATCATGTTTTTTTACTATATACTGTGAAGTAAGCAAAGGTACTCAAATGTCAGAGCATCACCTGGAGGGCTTGTTAGAGCAGATTGCTAGGCCCCTCCCAGACTGCTGGCCCCACCCCGAGATTTTCCTATGTTAGTGGGTTTGGCAGCAGGGCCAAATGATGAGCCTTCCTGACCAGCTCTAATGCAGTGGTTTTCAAAGTGTGCGCCCAGAAGATTTCCAGGTGCGACCTGTGGTATTCCAGAGAAATATGTGCCTGTTGGGGACCAAAAAACCAACAGAGATTTTGGAGTTTAGATTTTTGGGGGACAGAGGTGTGGGGAATTGGCTGTAAACTGATAGTCTGCCCAACCCCCCCCCTCACTTTCCTGATTAGGTTGCAAAAGGCTGTTAAGCTGTGGTGCTGGATTGTTTACACTACCCTGATGTTTCCCGCAAAGACTGGAGGCAAGTTTCTTCTATTCTTTGTTTGGTGTCAAGTTAAGATGATATGTATGAAAAAAAAGGATGATATGTATGGTGGGGGTTTTTTGCACTCAACACAAGAGTAAAAAGAGAGGGATTCTTCAATGTATTAATGAGGAAATGAGAGTTTTCCTTTCAAATAGATGCCCAAACATTGAAGAAATTGCTAGGACACATCAGGCTCATGTTTCTCATAAACACAAGAATGAAAAAACTTAACACACTTAGGCCTGGACCTGCCGAATTTACTAAATCTTACTAAGAATGTATCTATATATATATATATATATATATAAATAACTTTTTTCATCTTTTTTTTATTTTTTCACCTCTCCTTTTTATGAATTCTAAAAATCATAACTCAAAAAATGTAACAAAATATTTTTAATGTCAGAATAAATTTAATTTTGTTGTATTTATTTTGTTTAATTACCATAAAAAGCACACTTGGACTTTATATTTTTTTCTTTAATATTTGACTTAATTATTATAACATATTTCTCAGAAATTTGTATATAGTACACCTACAATTATTTGTAGGATTTTAAATGTGCCCCGACTTCAAGAAGTTTGAAAATCCCTGCTCTAATATTTCTTCTTCTGGCTCCAATGTCCCCTTCCAAATCCAGGTCCACGGAGGCCTCCCACAAGCAAATGCACATAAGGCACATTTACACAAGGTACATTTGCACAAGGCACATTCACACAAGGCATGGACTTGCTTTTTAAATTCATTATTTTTTTAAGCCCAGTACTAGAGAAACATACTTAAATGCTTGTTTTGATTGACTTGTTTTGTGCCTCTGTTTCCTTCTCTATTAAATGGTGGCAATGTATTGCATGTTCCTGGTCCATTACAAAGACAAAAAATTCTAAGTTAGGTAGTAAATTGCTTGCTCACTACCCAAGAGTTCAAATAAGGCCTTAAATGAGTGGAGTGCTGTTACTTAAATTTATGGCACATATTATCTAAGAATTGTGTTGGAGAAATTTGCATACATTATGCAGTTTGGTATTTGTTAGCATTTCTCTTTTATAAAAGCATTTATGAAGACATTGGGGTACATCACTAAGGTGAAAAATGTTTTTCTTTTTTGGGGGAAAAGCAATTGCACTGGGGTGAGTTGAAGGTCCTAATGATGGCACTTTATACGTGCTTACTGCTTTGCTGTTCTAAAACACTTTGCTGTTGTAAAGTGCTCTCCAGGTGCCATTTTCTCAATTAAATGAGGTAGGCTGGTTGTATGTTGTATTTGCCTGCTTTCACAGGTCAAGAAACTGGGACTTGAACTGGTTAGTGACTTGCCTAAGCCCACAGTGGCCTGAGGTGGTAAACTGGGAGATTAGACCCAGCTATTTCCACTCTAGGTTTTGCCTCCTAATGCACGTGGCTTCTCATCAACCTATTATTGCCTAGCCCCAGGGGAGTAGGAAAGAGAGAGCACCACCTACTGGGAGTGCTGTACCAGTGTTTCTTCAGAACTGTGCTGGTAGCATCACAGACACATTTTTTGGGAGTCATAATTTTTCAGAAAAGAGTAAGAATAAGTTTCTTCTGTTGCTGAAAAGAGGTGGGAACATCATAGACTTTTGCCATAGGGCATAATTATATAATTACTAATAGAAAAAACCATCATGTCACCATTTTAACATTACACTAGAGACAAACCTAATGCTTGCTAATTCTTTTGAGAAGCGATTTAGCATTTAGAAAAAAGTTCTTTCAATTTTATTTTTTGACATTTTCTTTCCATGAAATCTCCTTACAAGCCTGGGTGACTTTGCAGAACTGGCCTTGGCTTTGCAGAACTCTGGTCATGTGTTCAGCTGGGAGGTGGAGGGTTGGGGAGGCAGACTAGATCCTGCTTAGACATAGTTTATGACAAATGTGCATCTCATCCTTGTATGTTCAGAAGCCAAGGGTGGCAGCTCCTTAGAGGGAAACTATTTTCAAGGTCACTTTGACCAGAGGGATTTTGACAACTGTCAAATGTTCTGGAGGATGCTGTCATGCTGGCTGCCTCTCTGGAGATGAATATTCCATGGCCTACACTCTTTCCTCCTATGAGTTTTGAGGAAAACTGGAGACCTAGGAAGCCTTTCAATATTAGGGTTCCCTGGGCCTCATGTGAATCCTAAAGCTAAGGTCAGAAAGGTCCTTAGTGAGCCTCAGCAAGCACCCATCAGCCTGTGACAACATCCTGAGGGATCATTTTATGGGATCAACTCCCCATCAGGGTGCTGCATCCACAAGAGAACCCTAATGTTGTAGCCAGGTTCTCCCCTCTGTGAAGACTGAGGCTCTGTCAATGGCTGAAACTTGGTCAAAAATACTGCTCAAAAAATTAGGGGATATTTCAAAATAAATATGAAGCAATAAAAAAAGAACCATTTTTTATTAAACAAGAACATCAGAAAAGTAAACAAGTCAAAGAAAGTTGTTTGATTATGCAAATGAGATGGAAAACTAACTTTAATTTCATTGATGAAAATGCACTATACAAAAGGCTGAAAGTACTAGAGTATCTGCACATTCCCTGATCTTGAAAGTGCATTTTGAAATATCCCCTAATTTTTGTGAGTAGTGTACAAACAAATCTTGACTTAGGTGAGGAAATCTGTGCTCCATAAGCTGATGGCAGTAGGGAGGACACTTGGGTCTACAAGCATCTCCACCCCAAACAGGGAAAGGCTTTTCCTTCATAGGGAGGGAGAAGCGGGGCTAGCAGAAACTTTTTGAGGAGAAAAGTGGCAAGTGAGTGAGGGTGGACAGACAGCAGGATGGGTGGTTTGATGGGAAATGTTTCTTTCTCGAGTCGGCCCATCCCTAGCATGAGCTGGTAAGGAAGAGTTCTTTATTTTGGTGCTTTCTCAGGCTTGGGGGAGTCAAGGTTCAGGGCCCATAGGGAGGAGAGAAGCTTGACTAAAGTCTGGTCAGGCTAAGTCTGGGTAATTAAGGGATATATGTGATCACGCAGTCAACTTCAAGCTCTTTGGACAGGTGTGTTTGGAAGGTGAACTCAGCAGTCATTCCTGGAGGTGAGCCCCAGAACTCACTGCACCCTGGTGGCTTCTCAGGAACACTCCATGATTCCACCCTTGGTAAGCTGTATTTTAACCAGCTTCTCTGATTTTGATGCATCCCAGGTGGGAACAAATTGTGTCAGGAGCAGCTAAATTTAATCATGAAGGCCTGGTTTAGAGCAATGGCTTTGCTACTCATTAGCTGGATAAATCATTGAATTACATTTAGCTTCAGTCTCCTTACCTATAAAATGAGAATACAGTGGTCCCTGATCTATCATGGGGGTTAGGTTCCAGAACCTTCACAATAGACAAAAATCTGTGAAGTAGCAACTTTATATTTATTTTATTATTTATATATATTTTAAGGCTTTATAAACCCTCCCCACCCTCTTATAAACCTTTCCACACTCTTATAAATACTTCCTATGCTCTTAAACACTTTCTACACTCTTAAACCTGTGTAATTTTAACAACATATAAAATTCTATATGGGTACTTACCACATTGAATATACTACAACTTGAATGATGAAGATGATGAATTATCTGTGCAGTACTGATGATGAAGGTGATGATGATGAGATGAATGTAAAGAGGATGAATTATCTGTGCAGTACTGATGATGATGAAGGTGATGATGAGATGAATGTAAAGATGATGAATTATCTGTGCAGTACTGATGATGATGAAGGTGATGATGAGATGAATGTACTGCACAGCCACGAAGAGCATTACAGCTCTTCTGAAGGTGCCACTTCATCAGGCACTTCTTCAGGTGATGTGATATCTTCGCCCTTGTCCATAACTTCTGTTTTTGCTAAAGGTGTAGGTGTAACTGGTGTCTTCTTCCAAGTGAAAAACATAGTTATGGGCAGTTGCTGTTTTTTCTTCCAGATGAGAAGGTTTTTATAAACTGATATGCCACCCTCAATTGTATTTGAGAATTGCAATGAATGGAGCATCTGGAGGTCCCATTCTTGAGCCACTCGCTGAAGTTCTTTGGCCATTCTGACGATGGTTGTGAAGCAATTGAGTGTTAGGCCAACCTCCTCTTCTTCTTAAACCCTTAGTTCCTCTGTTCCCTCTTATTTGCTTGCTGACTTCATCATCTCTGTCAGGTCTTCATCCATCAACTGTTGTGAGTGGGCATCGATCAGGTCATTAACATCATCAGGAGTTATATCATTGAAGCCATCTCCTCCCAGTAGTTTTACCAGCTTCACAGTCTTATCCACCAGAGTGATGGACTTCTTCAGGAGATAATCCCTTATAATCATGGACCACTTCTGGCCACTGATTTTTCCAGCTGGCATTTAAAGTTTCATTCTTTATCTCCTTTATGGCCTTCTGAATTTTTAGGAGACATGATGCAATGATATAGTCATGCCAGTATGCCTTTACGGAGAAGTCTTCATCCTAGTCCATAACTTCAATGAGGTTTTTTACAGGGTGTTTCACATATAGAGAGCCTTAAACATGTGAAAAATGCTTTGATTTGTGGGCTGAATCAGCGATGTGGTGTTCAGTGGCAGGAACTCTATCTGCATGCCATCATATGACAGATTGACAGTGTGGCCTCCAGCATTGTCCATGATCAGAAGCACTTTGAATTTGAGGCCCTTCTCTGCCAGATAAAGCTTGACCTCCAGGATAAAGCACTGGTGAAACCAATCTGACGTGATGAGTTTCATGATCCAGGCCTTGGGGTTGTGCACCAGTACACAGGCAACACATTCTTATTCTTGTTTTTTAGGGCCCTTGGGTTTTTTGACTTATGAATAAGCCCTGGCTTTATCATAAAGACTGCAGCATTTCCCACATAATCAAAGTTACACAATCTTTTTAGACCTTAAATCCAGGAGCTTTGGCTCTGTTTTTCATAATTAAAGTGCAAGATGGCATTTACTTTCAGAATAAGCCTGTCTCATACATATTAAAAACTTGTCCAGTATTATAGCCCCCTTCCTCGATGATGATTTTGAATGTGTTGTTCACGTACTCCTTGGCTCTGGCTTTGTCTGTAGAGGCAGCTTCTCCATGCAGAGAAATGCTCCTAAGTCCAAAGTGTTTCTGAAACTTGTCAAACCAGCCCTTGCTGGCATTGAATGGGGTTGGTCTGTTGAGAGAGGCACTTGATGGTTCCGCTTCTGTGTCATCCTCGTTGTCCTCCTCACTGTTGCTAATGTCACCACTTTCAGCAAAAGTTTCATAAAGCTTCTTGGCCTTTGTGTGGATGGTGTTGGTATCCAGCAAGATAGACTTCTTTCTGTAGTCACTGATCCACAGGGCCAATGCAGACTCCATCCTCACAGTGGCCTTATTGTGGGAAGTCACCACCCTCTTCCCAGTCTTGTTTAAAAACGCTGCTGCCATTGTCCTTATATTCTTTTCATCCTTCTTTATTTAGCAAATCAAAGATTCATTGATCCTGTAATGGTGGTCTACAGTTGTGTAGCTTCTCCTTTCTTTTAGCGTGTCGAGTTGTTCCACCTTTTCTGCAATGGTAAGCAGCTGGCACTTGGGTTCAGTGCCAGAAGCCTTAAAAGGTGCAGAACATTTGGGTGACATTGTAGGGCTTGAAATAAATTCAAATTTTTATGAAAATTTCACAAAAACACAACACCAAAGAGCAACACTATGTGCAGCAATCAGACGTCCATGTGAAATGGACAAGGCGAGATGCTGAACACATGCTATATACAGGAGAAGGAGGAGACTGATGCTCTGGTTGCTGAGCCAATGAGTGCCCAGGATACAGAACACAGTGCTCTGGTTGGTCGCCTCCCATACATCAGCCAATAGTGTGATATGTACGATCTCATGTGGGCAAACTAGCTCAAGTGGAAGTGTCCGTAGCTGCATTTTCCATACGTGCCAGTCTTTGTCTACTCATCTACTGTATGCTATGTATCTTATTTCAATTTAATATTCTTTTAATATGTTTCAATTAATGTTTTTATATTGTTTTTAATTTTTTAGGCTAGAAAATGCTTATTTTACTGCAAAAATAATTAAAATAATAAATATATAAAAACACCTATGTTCTGCAAAATCCCACGATACAGTGAAAAATTTGTGATACAAAATTAGATATATACAATTTAAAAATCCACAATACAGTGAGACCATGAAAAGTGAACTGCAGTATGGCAAGGGATGACTGTACTACCTATTTCAAGTAGTGATTGTCAGGATTATAAACATGAAGTTTGCTTTCCCATTTCCTATTGGAAACTGTAGTTAAGTTACTACCAGAGGGTATAACCCTCCATCAGTTGCTGATTTTTATGGTTGGGTTTTTGTTTGCTTCTGCATTTTATTTCCCATCCTTCACAGCCTGCAGGCCCAGGACCATTGCCTCCAACTGTGAACAGCTATCCACTGCATCCAAAATGCTGCAGGAAAATCATTTTTTAAGTGTGAGATAATAGGGGGAAAGATTGGGATCTGAACTGGATGGCTTCTGGAAGTGTGATTCTAGGGTGGATCCATGATTAGAATCTGTCTTCTAGTACCCTGTCTGGTGTCCTAGAAACTCTATTTTTTTGTGTTGGATTATAAGTCTAAGGCTTGCCTGGATAGAACTATGTACTCAGTACCACAATTTCTCGTGGACCCAGAATGGGCTGGGTCTGTAACCTGCACTGTGGGATGATAGAACTAATGCCCTTTAGGATAGTAGTTGTGTTTAGTTTTCACATTGCTTTCTGTTCTTAGGTAGTGACATTTTTTCATAATGGGGAAGGAAAATAGGCCTAATGTGATGGCAGTGTCTTTGTTGATTGGGGGTCTGACCACAGCACTTTATACCACTGATGTTTACCTGCAGGCCAGCCTTTCTCCAAGACTCCTTCAACTCATGTCCTTCTATATGCAGTGGGAATATAACACTCAAAGTCATGGGAATAAATTTTTTCCTAACCTTCACAGTGTGTGTGTGTGTCTGGTATGTATCCTTCTCTCTGTTCCTTCTCTCTGTTCCATTCTTCTCCCTTCTCCTCCTTTCCCCTTTTTTCTTTGGTGCCAGCTCTGTGCTAGCTAGACAGACATTATTGGCTGCTAGACTGTAAAGATGAAGGAAACATAATCCCTACTCTCCAGGAGCTTGAAGTCTAGGCAGTTTTGAGTAGATTTTGAAGTGTGAAACCAATTTCTGTGGCCTCACCGGCCAAGAAAATTAGGCCCAGGTGAAAAGAAGGTAGTTAAGAAGGAATAAATATCTTCACATGTAGGATATAGAGCTGTCTAATAAGAGTCAAAGGACCCGAGTCCTCCCATTTAGTAAATGAGTGACTTGTAATTACACATTTAAAACTTCTGTGTCTGAGGAAATAATCCTGTGAGATGAGTTGGGAGGATGTTATTAGAGGGTCAAATGAGGCATTCTATGCACATTGAAGGTTGTAAGGTACTTGATAGGAATCAAGTATTTTTATTAATAATGAGAACATAATATAAAATAGCAGCAGTATTTATAATAGCCAAAAGGTAGAACCAGCCCAAAAGGCCAACTGATAATGGCTAAACAAAATGTAGTATATCCATAAATGGAATACTATTCAGCCATGAAACTGAAGTATGGGCTACAATGTGGATGCACTTAAAAAAATGTTATGCTAAATAAAACACATCAGAGATAGAGGGTCAGATATTGTATGATTCTATTAATATGAAACTTGGTGAATAGGTAAATGTTTAGAGGCAAACTAGTGGTTGCTCGGGGCTTGGAGGGAGAAATGGGGATGACTACTTAATGGGTATAGGGTTTGCTTTTCCAGTGTTGAAAATGTCTTGGCACTAGACAGAAGTGGTGATTGCACAACTTTGTGAATGTTCTAAATGCCACTGAATTATATATTTTAAATAGCTAATGATTCTTTTAATTGAAGTAAAATTTGTATAAAATAAAAATTAAAATAGAAGGAGAGAAAGATGGCACTATTATTGTTTGCTCTTTAGGATCCTGAACTTCCCATGACAAACATATCATTAGCATTGCTCTTAGGAAAGATACCAGTAAATTTTGGGAGTTTCCCTGTCTTTGTGAGAATCAGGTTTCATTAGTGTGGCTGATGTTACAGTTGGAGGAACAGAAATGTCCTTTGCCTTGTACTCCTGGACACAGTTTTTACTTAAAGACTTCCTTTTAAAAGGTCTAGAAAACCCATTTTTGTTAACAAAGTTATTATTTTAGCAGCTTGGGATTTAATCTGACATCAAGATTTTTACTTTGACACTTGAGCATTTATTCCCCCCTGAGTTGTTTACTAACTGAATTATTACTTGCCAAGGTGAAAATAGCCTCCTTAATTTTATGTCCCAATGTGATGCTAGTATCACTATTTCATTACTCTGCTTTGTAGATCAGGAAGTCTCCCTAGAGCAAATATAATTTAGTGGACTCAACCCAAGACTTTGCTAAGATAAAAAATTGGCCTAATGGGCTGCTCAATAAAGACTCATTATCTCTGAATATATCAATATGTACATGTTCCCAGAATCCTCTGGGGTCTAAATTGTTCATCTGCAATCCAGATACCTATTAGGGAAACCCATTTCCCCACTGAATCCCTTTAATCAAATCTTATTTTTTAATACTTTGGAAGGAACATATCTAGCCATTGTACATATGGTTTATTTTCTGCTCTCCATGTAGTTGATTATGTTTTGCTGGCATTCTTTTTCTCTTGAAATTCTTTTTTAAAATTCTTAATTTCTGTTCTCTTGCTTATTTATTTATTTTTGGACTAACAAAAGTATTTAGTATATACAGGAGTCATGGTTAGTGGTAGAACTCAGGGATAGCATGAACCCTATCACTGAGGCTTCTAGTTACCTCCTAAGAAGTAGACATGGTGAAGTGACTTGTTCTGTGTAACTTGACTAAATCCCAGAGGCTCACATGACTCAGTATTGCATTATGTCAATACTGCATCAAGGCAAGAGCAGTCTAACTTCAGAAGACTTGAAGAATAATCTTTGCTTACATTTTTTCTTTTTTAAGATTTTATTTATTCACTTTAGAGAGGAGAGAGAGAGAGAGAAAGGGAGGAGGGGCAGGAAACATGAACTCCCATATGTGCCTTGACCAGGGAAACCAGGGCTTTGAACCAGCGACCTCAGAACTCCAGGTCGATGCTCCATCCACTGCGCCACCACAGGTCAGGCAGTTTAGTATTTTATGCAGCAGTCAGTCTTCCGTCATGGTTTTCAGTTCATGGCAGCTGCTGAAAATTGCTTCCCTCTTTTCTTGGTAATCGTTGCTGCATGGTCTCCAGTCCTTTTGTCTGGCTTCTCCTCCACTGTGACCTCACACCCCTGTCCCTATTAAGCCCCTAGAAAGACCTCCCCTGGAAAGTTGAAAGAGTGTGTCTTTACCAGTTCCCCCATACCATGGTGCAGACCTGTCCCCCCAACCCTGTCCCCAGGCTGTCTGCCCAGGTGATTAGAAGTAGCTCTGCCTTCACCTCTCCCCCAAAATGCACGTTTACATTTGGGACTGGAAACCACATGTGGGAAGGGAAGAGGGTAGGGCCCTTGTTTCTCCTTTACCCACTTGTTGACATAGCAGGTAAAGATTGTTTGGGGGGAATAGTGGGGATGCCAAGAAGAACTGTAGTAGAAGCCTGGACTCATGGAAGGTGGTGCAGCATATAGAGGTCAAGAGCTAAGGTTCCAGAGTCAGTTGATTGAATTTGTTCTCTATTTATCAGCTGTGTGACCTTTCCAAAGATTCACATCTTTAGGCACCAGATTTCTCTTTGGAATAGGTCTAATAAGAGGATGTCTCTTGTAAGGGCACCTCAGCTGTCACAGAGCAGAGGGTCCTGTCTCTTAATTGCTTGCTCCTGAGTCTCCACGGAGCCTTGCTCTCTGGAAAATGCTTCAAGGGTTCCCTTCCTTGGGAGCTAGGGGCCTGGAGAGCTAGATATCACCTATTTTGATGGGCTGCAAAGAGGCCAATCACCCAAGGAGTTTCCATTCTTTTCTGCTTCCCTGTTCAGGCCTGATGGGAGTGGGTTTATTATTCCCGACCCCTAGAAATAACAGGTGGGCTGCAGTGTAAGTGGTCTGCCATTTGCCTTATTAGTAATTTTATAACATCTCCATGTTTATTCTATTTCTCCTTAGTGCTTATGTAGATTATTAAAAATTATATCACTGGGCCCTGGCCGGTTGGCTCAGTGGTAGAGTGTCGGCCTGGTGTGTAGAAGTCCCGGGTTTGATTCCCGGCCAGGGCACACAGGAGAAGCACCCATCTGCTTCTCCACCCCTCCCCCTCTCCTTCCTCTCTGTCTCTCTCTTCCCCTCCCGCAGCGAGGCTCCATTGGAGCAAAGATGGCCCTGGCACTGGGGATGGCTCCTTGGCCTCTGCCCCAGGCACTGGAGTGGCTCTGGTCGCCGCAGAGTGATGCCCCAGAGGGGCAGAGCATCGCCCCCTGGTGGGCAGGGCGATGCCCCCTGGTGGGCGTGCTGGGTGGATCCCGGTCAGGCGCATGCGGGAGTCTGTCTATCTCTCCCCATTTCTAGCTTCAGAAAAATACAAAAAAAAATTATATCACTGGTATCCTTGAAGAAGCAGAGAAATAATGCATAAAGCATTGTTTTGCAGCCAGTTTAGGAGGGTGACAATCTCAAGGAATAGAGAACACAGTGGTGGCAGTGGAGAGAAAAGGGCAGCGTGCTGAGGTATTGGAACCTGCTCCAGAAAAAGAGAAATTTTAGATGCCAGACTGAGCGTGAGAGGGAGAAGGACCCCAGATGACAAGTGTGGCCAAGCTGTAGAACTTTCAGAGTGCAGAGCAATATGAATGCAGGGCCTTATTTTTAAAAAGAATTTCATAATGGTGACAATAGCACATGAATCTGTGCTTGGGGCCCTTGTAGCACAGGGGGTTCTGTGTGACTGCATCTATAGAGCTGGTCTGAAGGTGGCTAAGGTGACTCTTCCTGTGTTCTCTCTGTGGTTCTTAACAAACTCCATTTATGGTAGCAGGTTCTGTCTCTAAGCTCCATGAGGATGGCACAAGCAGGGATGTGCTGGTAAGAAAGCTACTGGTGTGGAGGGAGGAAGGGAGTCGTATGTCGGTTACGGGACCTTGCCACCATCCCGCCACTTGAGCTCTGGCAGTAGTGAGGTGGTGGTCCTGTGACATAGAGTAAGCCTTGTTTGATCTCCCAGGACTTGAGTTTACCTTCAGTTTCAGCAAACGCTTTTTTTTTTTTAAGCAAGAGAGAGACAGAGGGACAGGCAGGGACAGACAGACAGTAAGGGAGATGAAAAGCATCAACTCATGGTTGCGGCACCTTAGTTGTTCATTGATTGCTTTCTCATATGTGCTTTGACCAGGGGGCTACAGCAGACCAAGTGACCCCTTGCTCAAGCTAACAACCTTATACTCAAGCCAGTGACCTTTTGGGTTCAAGCCAGTGACCATGGGATCATGTCTATGATTGTGTGCTCAACCCGGCGACCTTAGGGTTTTGAACCTGAGTCCTCAGCATCCCAGGTGGATATTCTATTCACTGAATCACCCCCTGGTCAGGCCCAGCAAACATTTTAATCAGAAGTTCTGTAAAAGGATACTGACTTCTAAGGCTGAAGTGAAGATAAAAAATCCAGAAAGAATAAAAATGCATCTTTATTTTATTTATTCATTTTTTAGAGAGGAGAGGGAGAGACAGAGAGGAGAGACAGAGAGAGAGAAGGGGGGAGGAGCTGGAAGCATCAACTGCCATATGTGCCTTGACCAGGCAAGCCCAGGGTTTCGAACTGGCGACCTCAGCATTTCCAGGTCGACACTTTATCCACTGCGCCACCACAGGTCAGGCTGTTTTTTTGAAAGCAGAAAGGTAAAATTCAGGTGGCAGAAAGAAAGACAGGGTTGATAATCAGGATTTGATTCTCAATGGAACATTTGTAAATATCGTAAAAGCAGATGTCTTCCAGAGAGACAAGCTGTTGTTGAATGATGGGATGTTAGTGCTGTCTGGTTAACAAGATTTAATCTGAGAAAGTTTATTTTCCTGATGACCACTGAAGAAAATGCTGTTGTTCTGGCTTCATTAACCCAGTAGTGTGCTGTCTGAAAAATAATTTACTTTTTTTTTCTAGAGGTTATTTCATCTATTTTAGAAAAAAAAGAATATTAGACATTTATATTCTTATAATCCCAATGCAGCTGGGTTTAACAAAGTGAATATCTAATGCAAGGATTCTTCAAGTTACTGGGAAAGAAGGTTTTCTGGGTTTAGCTATCTCAACACATGAGTTTCCATTAAGTCTGATTTTGTTTTTCTGTTTTGGATTTTTGCCTGTGAAGCCCTTAAATCTGCTGAGCACAGTGATGAACAAAAATTATCTTGAATGCTGGCTGTTAAGGGATCATGCAACTTAGTTTTCTTTTGAGTGTACATTTGTTGGAATATGCAATTCACCTTGTCCTCTAACATTTCCTAAAATAACTCTGAAGAACGCAGCTAATGCAATTACTGTTAATTTGAGTGCTCCACTGGTGACCCATCTGCCTACTTGAAGATGGTGATGGGAAATCAGATTTTTAAATATTGGTTAATGGAAACTTTTTCATACTAAGAAAACATGCACTCAGAATGTCTCATGGGAGGCATCGCAGCAGAGCACCCGAGGAGGCTGTGAGGCTCAGCCTTCTCACCCAGGATGGCTCCCGCCTGCTGGTATCCTCGCTGCCTCTGCTCCTGAGTCACCTGGAACAAGGACTGATCCATTTCCCTGCATGGACTGAGTGGCCCAGGGCCTCCTCTGCAGACCAGGCTGCTGCCTTCAGCTGGGATGATGAGGTTCGAAGCCTTCTACTGCAGATTCCAACCATCCTTTCTTAATGACTTTAGTGATTCTTCTCAAAATAAAGCAGAGAAACCCGACCAAAGATTAACATTTATGAAAAGTACGGGCAGTAGCTAAGTGTAGAAACGTGGTTGTTTATCTTTGTTAGTTATAGCCTGCACATCAGCAGAGGGAGGGAGAGCCTTGCCACACTGGGGGGTGGGGGTCTAAGCCTCCACGTGCTTTCTAAGTCACCGGCTCCTGAATGCTAGGTGAAGGGCAGCGCCACGCAGCTCCAGCAGAGCCACGTGGGAAGCTTTAAAAATTTCCTAGGTGCAGCTGTGGTGATACTAATGCATTAGGTCAGAGGTGAAACCCAGGACGCCATCTACATTTTTATTTTAATTTTTTAAATGTTTATTTTAGTGAGAGAGGAAGGGTGAGAGAGACAGGAATATTGATCTGTTCCTGTATGTGCCCTGACCGGGGATTGAACCAGCAACCTCTGAGCTTCAAGACAACCCTCCAATCGACTGAGCTCTCCCACCAGGGCACCATCTGCATTTTAAAGGGCTCCTGTGCTAAGTCTGACACACAAACCAAGTTTAGGAACTGCTAGAAAGACTTTTGAGGCATATGTCATGTTAAAATAGAATTGACTTTTTAAAGTGAAAGTACATTTTTATTATGAAATGTTACATTCTCATGTAAAGACTTCAAAAAAAATCTAGAAAACCATAAATATGAAACTAAATATCATTGAAAGTTTTTTTTTATACTCAGAGGTAACTACTGTAAAGATTTTGGAGAAATTGTTTTTCAAAGAACTTGACATGAAAATATATGTGGGTATAACTTGAAATACATGTGTTTTTTTTAGATAATCATTTAAAAAGAAATATTTCAGATTATGACTGAAATGATAGAACTGAGTTTCTCCTCTGATGTAAAAGGATGCTTGCAGGTGGACAGGAGTAACTGTAACTGACTAGGTTAGAATAAAATTGGCTGAGGACAAGCCCAGTCATGGGCACTGCCAGGAGGCCTTCTGGTGATTGTGGGTGATACTGAAGGGCAAAGAAAGAACATAGAGGAAGCATCAGAAATACAGAGAGATTAAATGTTTAGAGCAATACTGCCTTCTGTCTGATGGTCTGAGCAAGTACTTCCCAGGGTCACTATGAGCCTGGAGTTCAGGCAACATGTTCTAATGAGAAACAGAAATGAGCGCTTTCCATATTGAAGGAGGAGGCTCCATTTTCCTGGACCACGGGAAGGTGCTGGGAGACCATGAGAGAATCTGCCTATTAGTATCAATGGACCAGCTTCATTAGGCCTCACCAAGAGGCAGCGATAAACTGAATGTGTCTGTTGTCCAGGAAAATGGATTTTGTAGAGGATGCAAGAATTGTAGATGCAGAATGTGTGCATCAGAGGCAAAATGCACTCATTTTAAATAAACAGGGCTTTTTGGTGTTTGGCCCATTTCCTAGCTGGCTTTGGCATTTTTCCTTTTACAGTAATGAAGGTAGGACTTAACAAGGTAGAACTACGGTAGTTGAAATCTTGAATTGTGTGGCAGAAATGTTTTCTTTGCTTTATTTAACATCTATAAGATATGTTATGGAAAGGGTAAGGTGATTGGAATTAATCTCAGCCCCATATAAAGGAGGTTGTAGATCAAAGAAGGTAGAACCCATGGATTGGGTTGACTGCTGCACTATCTTTAGGCTGTCCCCTGCCTCATTAAGAGTGCTGAGCATCCTGAAATAGGGAAGCAGGTTAACAACTGAGCTCCATGGGCAGTAATGCAGCTCTAAATGTTGCTCTTACCATTACGATTTTTGTTGTCCTCACAACTCTCTTTGTTTGGGGTTCAGTAGTTGGCTATTGAGCTGAGCAATTTACATATATTGTCCAAGTCCTCCTAAGAATTCAATGAGGATGGTCTTATTACATTATAAATGAGAAACTCAGGATTAGTGAGGTTAATTTAACTTAGTGTTATTATGAGTCGGGGGCGCAGAGAGAGAGATCAGCAGACAAAATCATCAAGGACTAACTAGTAAAGGACCACTGCTTGCTCAGGCAAATGGCCCCGAGTTCACGCTATGTCGTTATTTTATTCACAAGACTTTGAAAAGCTTATTTACTGAAAAAATTGGCATAACAGCAAGTGTAACTTTTACTTAAAGATAAATGAAGTGCACCTGCAAGATAGCTTAGTAACAACATAATATCAGAAGGCATTAATTGCTATTGCTTCTATGGATCCCATAACATTCCTCTCCTTATCTTAAGGGATAACCTTGGAAAGTACAGAAATCTTATGAGAATGTTTTACTGAGAAAAAGCCCAGAAACTGCCTTCAGTCACATATAAGCTATTAATATGTCACTTATATAATGCATTATTAAAGATTGAGGATATTTTTAACAATTTTTTTCTAAAGGTTGATTTACATAATGTTGATACAGTGTCTGACTATTCAACATTGCTTATTTAAGTAATATAAACTTAGTAAGAATAGTTAGTTATGCTTATTGTTATAGACACAACAGCTAGCATTGCTAGAAACAGAGTCAATGATGTTTTTTGAAGTCTTAATCTTAATTAAAACATTTTTTGCCTCCTGGGTAAGTTTATTTAATTGTCAAATTTTCCTTGTTTCTATTTCCAACTTATGCCAAGGCTTCAATTTTCTGGAAGATATCTACTAGTCCCATATTTGTGGAAATAAGAGCAAATACTCACCCCTACATTTTGTCTACATTGCTGTTGTAAATTAGCAAATTGTCCATTTAAAAAGTTCATCTTGTGTAATATTAATAAGAGGGTTATCACTAGCATTTTGATTAGCTTGAATACAAGCTTTATTTTCCTAAGTTATAAATTGTAACTCTTTCACTTTTGAAAGAACAGTCCAAAGAGTAGACCTGTTTCAGTGACCCGCCTTCAAGTCAAAAAGAATTTTCTTGGCAAACATTCTTTTCTTATTGGCTGTGTTCCCATCCAAGGCCATGCAATGGGTTATTCCACTACATTTCCCCTGTTTTGTTTATGCTGAATGTTATGAAGCACCACAGAAAACACAGCCTTCTGTCATTTATTCCTATTTCTCTTGCTTTAATTGGTCAACAGACTACATATAAAAGAAAACATAGAATGAATATTATTATAAACAGTCTTACATTGGATCCTCAAAATCCTTTAATATATTCAATAGAATTTAATTGTGATAAATTATCCATTAATCCCTTCAATATAGGTTGACCTGTCAGAATTTCTAATTTTCGTTGAAAAGCTTCATGACTATGTCTTTGTATTTTAATGATTTCTTTAGTTACATTATAATAATTTAACAAATGTTTTTTTTAACATTTTCCTAATGGAAATAAGTACGATTTTAAGAAATAGAAGTAGCATAAAAAGTAGTTATATTCTAATTACATCTGAGATTAATTTGTCTTTGCAGGCTAACAATTTGATCTCTTAACATAATTATAGTCTGTTCTAAATTATTAATTTTAGTATTAGTGTTACTATTTATACATTATTGAGAAGTCCACAGTTGTTCATAATCTTCATGCCATTTTTGCAGAAAGTTCACAGTCTATAATTTGATGTAATGTAACTCCAGATACAGTAGCCATGGTGGTTACAGCTATAGTCCCATAATAATGGTGATGATCAGTCCAACTAGTCTCTTGGTTTGCTTCAAGGACTTAATAAGATGTTGTAACAGCATCATGAAAGGGGAACCTTGCCCCATCTGATGTATCTGTACTGGAATCTAGACTCCTGTTCAGGTTCTTAAAATGTAAAGACTTTGACTATTTTATTAAAAAGAATCAAAGAGTTAATACATGTATAAAAAGCACACTTATTGCAAGTTATTGAATAATTTTCAGCTGTCTATTTGGTTTCACCTATAACAAACATATAAAGCAATCTAACACAAGCAGATATGAAATGTGTTTCATTCTTCTTAAAGATTAACATAATATGATTGGAAGAATAATTTCTCCAGATTTTTCCTTTCTACACTGACATATGTTTAAGCACCATGGCTACTTTCCACAATTGATATTGTTTAAAACCAAATATTATATGAGGAGCTCAATGTGACATCCATCCTCTATGCTATATGATAGTATGATTACTTTGATCACCACCTGTACTTAAACCATTGTTCTTATGCCACCTTAAATCAGCACACTGACCTTTAACTTGAGCAGAGCTATGAGGGCTTTAATCTATAATGTTTTATGTACATATGTATTACTTTTAAATCTATATCCTTGTAACAAATGTTTTTTTCATCTCCTTTACTGTTATATTTGACAATAGAGAGCCAAGTTTCAGCTTCTATGTTTAAACAATGTGGCTCATGTCCTATACATATAGGTAATTCCTCAACTCCTGTTGTATGATTTTCTAATTTTACACCTTCTAATTTTTTATTTATTTATTCATTTTAGAGAGGAAAGGGAGAGGCAGAGAGGAGAGACAAAGAGAGAGAAGGGGGAGGAGCTGGAAGCATCAACTCCCATATGTGCCTTGACCAGGCAAGCCCAGGGTTTCAAACCGGCGACCTCAGCATTTCCAGGTCGACGCTTTATCCACTGTGCCACCACAGGTCAGGCCTAATTTTTCACCTTCTTTCGAAGGTGCTAAGGGAACTCTATCATTAAAAGGTCCTAGAAGCCAATTAGAGTCATTAACAAAAATAGAATAGGCACTATTTTCCTAATGAATAGCTCAACTTAATGGAGGATTAGGAACATATGCCTAATAACAAAAATTTTCAGCTCTACTTACCGGAATTGTTACCAAAGAAATCATTGCTAAAAACAGGTTAGCATTTTTTTTCTAGTAGCTTGTAGCATATTTTTACCACTTAAGATCAGCTTTTTAAGTTTAACCCAACTTGGTATTTTAGCCTTTTCAATACCAAGCAGCAGTACCTTTAAGATTCTTTTTTTTTTTTTAAATAAATTTTTATTTTAATGGGGTGACATCAATAAATCAGGGTACATACATTCAAAGAAAACATTTCCAGGTTATCTTGTCATTTAGTTCTGTTGCATACCCATCACCCGAAACGAGATCATCCTCCGCCACCCTCCATCCAGTTCTCTCTGTACCCCTCCCCCTCCCCCTCTCCCTCCTTCCCTCCCCCCACCTCCCCATAGCCACCACACTCCTGTCCATGCCTCTTAGTCTCGCTTTTATGTCCCACCAATGTATGGAATCCTGCAGTTCCTGTTTTTTTCTGATTCGCTTATTTCACCCCGCACAATGCTACCAAGACTCCACCATTCCTCTATAAGTGATCCAATGTCACCATTTCTCCTAGCTGAATAGTATACCATGGTGTATATGTGCCCCATCTTCTTCATCCAGTCCTCTATTTTTTTTACAGTGATTAAAAGCCTTTAAGCAAACTCTTGGCCAATACAGCAAGAATCCCTAAAAGAGTAGTGTCCTTAACATGTTCTGCAAGTCCAAGTTGGCCCCATCACCATGCCAAATCCCTGACAAATGCAACCCAACCACAGTTCAGTCTGTTAGGAGCTGTCACAGGGAGCAGGAGTCCAGGAAAGTTCCCCACAGGAAAAGTCCGCATGGCACTGGAATTGTTGTCACCATTCTATATTTTGCAGCTCATGTCCAAGTCCCAATGACCGCTGCTTCTAGCTGGTAATGATTCAGGTAGACTGGAAAAAGCCATTTGCAGCATGCATGGATATGAAGCTTCTGTTCTCCTCTGCCTGGAGAGTTGAGACCAGGTAGCTTTTTCCTGGAGCTCTGTGACTGTGGCCTGGTAAAGAGAACCTTGGGATACACTAAGCTGGGTGGCAAAGGTAAATTCATAATACAAGTTGGCTAAAGGAGGAAAGAGAGCTCTAAATTAGGAGTAGGTCCCAGCCTGAAATATGAGTGGGGCATTGAGGTAGGAGGGATAAAGGAAACACTATATACTAAGCAAAGCAGCAGAAAATAGGACTATCAACACCCACAACAGAGATCTTTGAGGGAAGAATAAAAAACCTGACTATTCAGGCAAAACATAGTTAAGAGGCCCTTGTGCGAATGAGATCAGTTTACCTGCTTCTTGGAAGAAATACCCTAGGCTCATCCACAGTGTTGTAGATGGGGCCGACGGCCCTGGGCACCTTCAGCCTTCAGTGGCAAACTTCAGCTTTCTGGGCAAGGTTAGATCATAGGTGGCTGGAGCAGGACTGGAAGAGACTGAACCCTCCCTTAGAGGAGCGAGGGGGAAGCCCACCTTCCAGTGTCCCTGTTTCCTCTCAGCAGAGGCATGTAAGCCTGGCAGGCTTTAGCTCAATGACCTTCCTTTCCACTATTGAAGCAGGACCCAGATGGCATCCTATGAGACCCCTTTGGGGCATTGTAGCCTTTAAGGGTGTATCCTAAAAGCTGGTAGTTCCCCTGATCTCTATTGGGCTTTTTCTGCCTCTAGGTATCTTAAAAGCCATTCTCAGAAGATCTCGCTGAGTGGTTTGAGGATCCCCATCTGCCTATATAAATCTTTTCCATATATCTGGAGCTGTTTGGAAAAAAGACAGAACAGTGTTATTAGCTAGATCTAATAAAGAGGGTAGTAGTTTGCAGGCGAAAAAGATTTGGTGTCTCCTGCTCATCAGCATTCAAAAGAAATGTAAATTTTTTTTTAAGTAAAAAGCATGATATAGTAGACCCGTCGGAGTCATTGGCCTGGTGTGCAGGATTCCCGGGTTCGATTCCTGGCCAGAGCACACAGGAGAAGTGCCCATCTACCTCTCCACTCCTCCCTCTCTCCTTCCTCTTCGTTTCTCTCCTCCCGCCCACAAGATTCTTCTTTTGAAATTCATTTCTTTCATCTCATCAATGGGCAGATATGGAAAGAATCTATTGTTCTTATTTATGTTGTTTGTTTAATTCTGTGAGCAAAACCTCACCGGATTCTGCAATGACACAAGCAAACCCTCTTCCCCAATGTTGCACTACACTAGGTACCTATTGATCCAACTCACTTTTATAATGCACAGGGTGATTAATCTTAGAACTGTTATTTTTTGTCCAATGTCTGTCTGCAGCAAATTATCTTCTCCTGTATTTAAGAAATTTAAAGTAAGTAAAGCTTTGTGTAACATAATTCTAGGGAATAATCGCCTTTCTTCTCCCCCCTTTTGTTTAAGTAACATATTTTTTATAGTGCAATTACTATGTTCAATATTCACTTGTTCTTGTGGATATATGGAATTCTAGTAGTATGTTTAATATTCTAAAATGCTAAGAATTGTTGAAATTTAGTAGATGTATAGGCAAGACTATTGTCAGTTTTAATTGCTTTAGAAATGCCTATAACATTAAAAGCTTCAATAAGATGTTGAATGACGCAATTAGCCTTTTCTCTAGGCAAAGGTTTGGCCTATCAAAAGGAAGAATAAATATTAATAAAACTGTACATAAGATAGTTTTTTAAAAGAAGAAATATGAGCAATATCTATTTGCTACAGGTTATTACTGTGTTGCCCTCTAGGATTCATTTCTCTCGGTAACGGAGGAGCATTTATAATACTATACTGCGGACAGTTTCTAACAATATTCTTAGCTTCTCACCAGGTTATTTTAAATTTTTGCATTAAATCTTTTTTATTTGTATGAGTCTTTGTATCAAACTTAGTAGCTGTTTTTATTGACCTAATGAGCAATTGATCAACTTCATTATCTGTAGTAGACATAGGTCCTGGTAAAGCTGTATAAGAATGAATGTGTTATATAGATAGGCAAATTTCATACCTACAATAAAAGTTGTAACTCTTGAAACAATTTGTGCAATCTAGAAGTATTATTTGAAATATAAAGAGTTTCTATAAGTTTAATTGTATGTTCTACATATTGTGAATCAGTAACAAAGTTAATAGGACAGGATGTTTGAATTTTGTCTTTTTTTTATAAATTTTTATTAATGTTAATGGGATGACATTAATAATTCAGGCTACATATATTCAAAGAAAACATGTCTAGGTTATCTTGTCATTAAATTATGTTGCATACCCCTCACCCAGAGTCAGATTGTCCTCCATCACCCTCTGTCTAGTTTTCTCTGTGCCCCTCCCCCTCCCCCTAACTCTCTCCCTCCCTCCCTCCTGCGTCCTCCCTCCCCCCACCCCTGGTAACCACCACTCTCTTGTCCATGTCTCTTAGTATCGTTTTTATGTTCCACCAATGTATGGAATCATGTAGTTGTTTTTTTCTGATTTACTTATTTCACTCCGTAAAATGTTATCAAGATCCCACCATTTTGCTGTAAATGATCTGATGTCATCATTTCTTATGGCTGAGTAGTATTCCATAGTGTATATGTGCCACATCTTCTTTATCCAGTCTTCTATTGAAGGGTTTTTTGGTTGTTTCCATGTCTTGGCCACTGTGAACAGTGCTGCAATGAACATGGGGCTACATGTGTCTTTATGTATCAATGATTCTGAGGTTTTGGGGTATATACCCAGTAGAGGGATTGCTGGGTCATAAGGTAGTTCTATTTGCAGTTTTTTGAGGAACCACCATACTTTCTTCCATAATGGTTGTACTACTTTACATTCCCACCAACAGTGTATGAGGGTTCCTTTTTCTCCACAGCCTCTCCAACATTTGCTATTACCCATCTTGTTGATAATAGCTAATCTAACAGCGGTGAGGTGGTATTAGGCCCTTATCTGAGCTGTTGTTTGAAAATATCATTTCCCATTTAGTTGGCTGTCTGTTTATTTTGATATCAGTTTCTCTTGCTGAGCAAAAACTTTTTATTCTGATGTAGGCCCATTCATTTATCTTTGCCTTCACTTCTCTTGCCATTGGAGTCAAGTTCATAAAATGTTCTTTAAAACCCAGATCCATGAGTTTAGTACCTATGTCTTCTTCTATGTACTTTGTTGTTTCAGATCTTATATTTAGGTCTTTGATCCATTTTGAATTAATTTTAGTACACGGGGACAGGCTGTAGTCGAGTTTCATTCTTTTGCATGTGGCTTTCCAGTTTTCCCAACACCATTTGTTGAAGAGGCTTTCTTTTCTCCATTTTGTGTTGTTGGCCCCTTTATCAAAGATTATTTGACCATATATATGTGGTTTTATTTCTGGGCTTTCTATTCTGTTCCATTGGTCTGAGTGTCTATTTTTCTGCCAATACCATACAGTTTTGATTATTGTGGCCATATAATATAGTTTAAAGTCAGGTATTGTAATGCCCCCAGCTTCATTCTTTTTCCTTAGGATTGCTTTGGCTTTTCGGGTTTTTTTATAGTTCCATATAAATCTTAGGATTTTTTGTTCCATTTCTTTAAAAAATGTCATAGGAATTTTGATGGGAATTGCATTAAATTTATATATTACTTTGGGTAATATGGCCATTTTAATTATATTTATTCTTCCTATCCAAGAACAAGGAATATTTTTCCATCTCATTGTATCTTTTTCTATTTCTCTTAGCAATGCCTTGTAGTTTTTGTTATATAGGTCCTTTACATTCTTTGTTATGTTTATTCCTAGGTATTTTATTTTTTTTGTTGCAATCGTGAAGGGGATTATTTTTTTGAGTTCGTTTTCTAATATTTCATTGTTGGCATATAAAAAGGCTATGGACTTTGTATGTTAATTTTGTATCCTGTGACCTTACTGTATTGGTTTATTGTTTCTAGTAATCTTTTTGTGGAGTCCTTTGGGTTTTCGATGTATAGGATCATATCATCAGCAAAAAATGATACCTTTACTTCTTCTTTTCCAATATGGATGCCTTTTATTTCTTTGTCTTGTCTGATTGCTCTAGCCAGAACTTCTAGCACCACGTTAAATAAGAGTGGAGAGAGTGAACAACCCTGTCGTGTTCCTGATTTAAGGTGAAAAGTCCTAAGTTTTACGCATTTAATATGATGTTGGCTGATGGTTTATCATATATGGCCTTTATCATGTTGAGATATTTTCCTTCTATACCCATTTTGTTGAGAGTCTTAAACATAAAATTGTGTTGTATTTTATCGAAAGTCTTTTCTGCGTCTATTGATAAGATCATGTGGTTTTTGTTCTTTGTTTTGTTAATATGGTGTTTTACGTTAACTTTTACGTATGTTGAACCATCCTTGAGATTCTGGGATGAATCCCACTTGATCATGATGTATTATTTTTTTTAATATGTTGTTGTATTCGATTTGCTAGTATTTTGTTTAGTATTTTAGCATCTGTATTCATTAGAGATATTGGTCTGTAGTTTTCTTTCTTTGTGCCATCCTTGCCTGGTTTTGGTATGAGGGTTATGTTGGCCTCATAAAATGTGTTTGGAAGTATTGCTTCTTCTTCAATTCTTTGGAAGACTTTGAGTAGAATAGGAACCAAATCTTCTTTGAATGTTTGATGGAATTCACTAGTATAACCGTCTGGGCCTGGACTTTTATTTTTGGGGAGGTTTTTAAAAGTTTTTTCTATTTCTTCCCTGCTAATTGGTCTGTTTAATCTTTCTGCTTCTTCATGACTCAGTTTAGGAAGGTTATATTGTTCTAGAAATTTATCCATTTCTTCTAGATTGTTGTATTTGGTGGCATATAGTTTTTCATAGTATTCTACAATAATTCTTTTTATATCTATGATGTCTGTGGTGATTTCTCCCTTTCATTTTGGATTTTATTTATTTGAGTTCTGTGTCTTTTTTTCTTGGTGAGTTTTGCCAAGTGTTTGTTGATTTTGTTGATCTTTTCAAAGTACCAGCTCCTTGTTTTATTGATTTTTTCTATAGTTTTTCTGTTCTCTATTTCGTTTATTTCTGCTCTGATTTTTATTATCTCCTTTCTTCGGCTGGTTTTGGGTTGTCTTTGTTCTTCTTTTTCTAGCTCCTTAAGGTGTGAAGTTAAGTGGTTTACTTCGGCTCTCTCTTCTTTGTTCATATAGGCCTGAAGTGATATGAACTTTTTTCTTTTTACTGCTTTTGCTGCATCCCAGAGATTCTGATATGTCGTATTTTCATTTTCATTTGTCTGTATATATCTTTTGATCTCTGCGCTTATTTCTTCTTTGACCCATTCATTTTTTAGAAGTATGTTGTTTAGTTTCCACAATTTTGTTGGTTTTTCCCCCTCTTTTTTACAGTTGAATTCTAGTTTCAAGGCTTTATGATCAGAAAATGTGCTTGGTACAATTTCAATTTTTCTAAATTTGCTGATATTGTCTTTGTGGCCCAACATATGGACAATTCTTGAGAATGTTCCATGTACACTAGAGAAAAATGTATACTCTGTCGCTTTGGGATGAAGTGTCCTGTAGATGTCTATCATATCCAGGTGTTCTAGTATTTCGTTTAAGGCCACTATATCTTTATTGATTCTCTGTTTGAATGACCGATCTAGAGCCGTCAGCGGTGTATTGAGGTCTCCAAGTATGATTGTATTTTTGTCAGTTTTTGTTTTAAGGTCAATAAGTAGCTGTCTTATATATTTTGGTGCACCTTGGTTTGGTGCATATATATTAAGGATTATTATGTCTTCTTGATTAAATGTCCCCTTAATCATTATGAAATGACCATTTTTGTCTCTGAGTACTTTTTCTGTCTTGTAGTCAGCATTATCAGATATGAGTATTGCTACACCTGCTTTTTTTGGGGTGTTGTTTGCTTGGAGTATTGTTTTCCAGCCTTTCACTTTGAATTTGTTTTTATCCTTGATGTTTAGATGAGTTTCTTATAGGCAGCATACAGTTGGATTTTCTTTTTTAATCCATTCTGCTACTCTGTGTCTTTTTATTGGTAAGTTTAATCCATTTACATTTAGTGTAATTATTGACACTTGTGGGTTCCCTATTGCCATTTTATAAATTGCTTTGTTAGTTTTGTATCTTGTTTGATTCTTCTCTTTTGTTTTTCTATTGTTTGTTTTTGTTTGTTTGTATTCCATACTTCTTTCTTCTGTTGCTACCTTTTTTAAGTCAAGTGTTTTTGTGGTGGTTTTTTCAAGGGTGGTTACCATTAAGTAATGAAAAGCGTACCTACCATATTCATTGTAGTACCCTTTCTTATGAGTATTTCTGCGCTTCATCATCCTTTGCTACTGTTAATCTTCATCTTTTCTCCCCCTTTTTTTTTTCTTTTGTTGTCACAGTTTCAGTTTGGTTTTATTGTTTTCTTGGTGGAGCTGTTACTTGTGGTTTTGTCTTCTTTTGTTCTTTGAATCTGGTTGGAAAACCCCCTTTAGTATTGCCTGGAGTGGGGGCTTTCTGATGATAAATTCTCTCATCTTTTCTGTATTTATGAATGTTTTTATATCTCCTTCATACTTGAAGGATAGCTTTGATGGGTATTGTATTCTTGGCTGAAAGTTTCTCTCTTTCAGGGCTTTGAATATTGGGATCCACTCTCTTCTAGCTTGTAGAGTTTCTGCTGAGAAATCTGATGATAATCTAATAGGCCTTCCTATATATGTTGTATTCTTCTTTTCCCTGGCTGCCTTGAGAATTTTTTCTTTGTCATTGGTTTGTGTCATCTTCAATATGATGTGCCTTGGAGTGGGTTTGTTGGGGTTAAGAAAACTCGGTGTTCTGTTTGCTTCTTGAATTTGAGGCTTTAGTTCTTTCCACAGGCTTGGGAAGTTCTCATCTATTATTTGTTTGAGTATATTCTCCATTCCATTTTCTTTCTCTTCTCCCTCTGATATACCTATTTTTCTTATGTTATTCTTTCTGATGGAATCAGACAGTTCCTGTAGGTCTTTCTCGTTTTTTATTATTTTTGAGTCTCTTTCTTCTTCTCTCTGTTGTGCCTCAAGTTGCTTGTCTTCTATTTCACTAATCCTATCTTCTATCTGGGCTGTTCTATTAGCTAAGCTTGTTATTTCGTTTTTCAGTTCGTGAATTGAGTTTTTTATTTCTGTTTGATTTGTTTTTATAGTTTCAATTTCCTTGGTAATATATTCTTTGTGATCATTGAGTTGTTTTCTGATTTCCCTAAATTGCCTTTCTGTGTTTTCTTGTATATCTCTGAATATTTTTAAGATTTCTATTTTAAATTCTCTGTCATTTGGCTCCAAGGCTTCCAGTATGTTAAATATTTTCTCCATAGATTTTTCCACATCTATTTGTGTTACCTCTCTATCTTTTGTATCCATGATATTCGATTTCCTTTTTCTTATTGGCATCTGAAGGTGGTCTTGTTGATAGTGTTAATTAGAATTAATAAAGAATAAAAAGGGGAAAAAAAGAAAAGAAAAAAAAGAGAAAACACTCCACACACAAAAAAAGTAATAATTTATTATTTCCCCCTTTTTTCTTTGTTCTCCTCTCCTCCTCTCACCTTTTTAGGGAAATATCGTGATGACCTGTGAATTATATTATGCTAAATGGAACAAAAACTGCCTATAACGGAGGGCCTGATTTGGGGTGAAGAGTTCAAGGGGCAAAAAAGGGAGTAGGGACCTACTAAATGCAAAAAAAAAAAAAGGGAGAATATCTTAGACAAGCATAAAATGATTTGCTTGTAAGTGATGGTCGACTAAGAGATATAATGAGAGGGATAAGAGGGAAACAGAAAAAAGGAGAGAAAAAATAATATTTAAAGAAGAAAAAAATAAAAATAATAAGTAAAAATCTGTTGTATTAAGTGGAGCGAAGACTAAATACAATGGAGACTTTGGGTTGGGAGGAATGCTAGTGAGTTAAAAAGCAATGTAAAAAGTACCCAAAGTGCCACAAAAACAAACAAATAAAGGAAAACCAAGAACAAAAGCAGAAAAGAAAAAAAAAAGAACAAACAACAAAAAAAAACCAAAAAAAACCTTGAGTCCCAAATTAAATAATTTGTTCGTGATTGAGGATTAACTGGGAGGAAAAGTAAAAGGAGAAAAGAAGAAACGAATAGAAAGGAAAAAATAAGGAAAAGAGAGAAATGAAGGAAGAAAAAAAGGAAAGGGGAAAAAAAAACCCCAAACCAAAAGAAAACAAAAAGGGAGAGAGTGAGAGTTAAGGGTTTTGGAGTGTAACCCTAAAGGATAGTAAGGATGAAGAAAAGAAATAAAATGTAACACTCATGGGTAGTGTAGTTCAAGAAGAGGGTAGCATAAGATGGGCAGAGAATAAAAGCACCGAGGTGGAGGAAATACAAATAATAATAAAGGCAATAAGAAAGAAGAAAGAAACAACAACAACAAAGAATTAGTGGAACAAGTTATAAAGTCTGTGGATTTTTCTTGATTTTGAGAGATTAACTTCTTCCTTTTTCTTTTCTCTCCCTCTTCCTGGTCGGTGACTCTGTACCCCAGGTTCTGCCCCTGTGTCACGCTTAGGTAGGGATTTGCAGTTGATGGGATTCTATGGCAATGTCATATAATTGGCTTTAGTCTCGCTGGTAGTCAAGGCTTGTTGGCGTTTGCAGAGTCCAACAATGAGAGAGTTTGCTTTCCTGGAGTCTCTCCCCTAGTCTCCCCTTCCTGAATTAGCAGCCTGGTGATCCAGCTATGAGGCTGCCACTGCTTCTGTCTGGGGAGTAAGAGGCTCAAAGAGCTGGGAAATCCCCACTCTATCCTCACTCAGTGCAAGGCTCTGGGTAAGGCTCTGGCAGTCAGAGCCTCCAGCATAATCAGGTGGGGCTGGGAGTCAATTGTTGTCAAGGTGACTGTTCAGCGCCTACCATTCAGTTGGACCACTCAACCCAGGCTTTCCACACTTTGTAGCCTCTTTTGGCTGGGAAGAAGATGCACTATTCGCTGCTTGCTGTATAGATCTTAATATCTGCCAAGTCCCTCTTGTTAGGTATATCCCTGAATATGGAGGCTCTGTCAATCAGAAGTTGCCCCCGCCCCTTTAGCGAACGGCACTGAAAAATATTATGCCTCTTGTCTTGGATCGCTGAACTGGGAGAGATCTTATCAATTAGAACCCCGTGGGTGCGCAGATTTTGTGGGTTAAGCTAATTTCAGTGATTGGATCCACAGCTGTGCTCCAGAGAGTATTTCAGGCTGCCTGCGCACCCCTCCCCCAACGCTTGATTGTTAGCTTGAATGGCTGGGTGAGGTGCCCCGCCCACGGAGAGAATCTCCTGACTAGGAAAGACAGGTTTGGCGCCCCTCCCGGACTGCGGCACAGGGGCGCGCGCGCGGCTTCTCAGTGCACGCCGGTGGCCGGGACTCCCCGGACCGCGGCACGGGGCACACGTGCGGCTTCTCAGTGCACGCCGGTAGCCGGGACTCCCCAGACCGCGGCACGGGGGGCGCGCGCGCGGCTTCTTATTGCACTCTGGTGGCCAGGACTCTTTGGATTAGGGCGCGGGCAGTTGCACGTGTGGGTTGACTCACCACAGGCGTATTCCCTCCTTGGCAACAGTCCTTTCACTTTCAGTGTGTGTGTGGAACTCCGGGATGCTCCGAGGATATATTTTTCTGTTTCTAGTTGATAAATTTGTTGAGATTTTGGGGAGATCTGTCGGACGCGCTGCTCATGGCGCCATTTCCGTTGAATTTTGTCTTTAACTACAATCAAACTACACTGATTTAAGGTTTCAGAAGCATTTTTAAAGATGACTGAAAGTTCAGCATTATTTTTATAAGCTATTAATATGTCACTTATATAATGCATTATTAAAGATTGAGGATATTTTTAACAATTTTTTTCTAAAGGTTGATTTACATAATGTTGATACAGTGTCTGACTATTCAACATTGCTTATTTAAGTAATATAAACTTAGTAAGAATAGTTAGTTATGCTTATTGTTATAGACACAACAGCTAGCATTGCTAGAAACAGAGTCAATGATGTTTTTTGAAGTCTTAATCTTAATTAAAACATTTTTTGCCTCCTGGGTAAGTTTATTTAATTGTCAAATTTTGCTTTTTTCTATTTCCAACTTATGCCAAGGCTTCAATTTTCTGGAAGGTATCTACTAGTCCCGTATTTGTGGAAATAAGAGCAAATACTCACCCCTACATTTTGTCTACATTGCTGTTGTAAATTAGCAAATTGTCCATTTAAAAAGTTCTTCTTGTGTAATATTAATAAGAGGGTTATCATTAGCATTTTGATTAACTTGAATACAAGCTCGATTTTCCTAAGTTATAAATTGTAACTCTTTCACTTTTGAAAGAACAGTTCAAGCTAACATTTCTAAATTTTTTGAAATAAAACATTCAGAGTCTATGAAGGAGGATAGTAGTTCCTTCATATAAAGACAATTAGTTTTATACTGGAAGCAAGCTGTTTTTAACTCTTTAAGAGCTTTGACAGAAATTTGGTCATAGTGAGTATAAAAAACTCCTTGTCAGAAAGTTTAGACTGTAATTTAAAAAGTTGTTCTTTTAATTATTTATGTTTTTCTTTATCAGAGGCAAAATGACCCTTGTTATTTTCCTATTGTAAAAGAAATTTTAGAGCTTTGTTAGGGACTTCTCCTAAACCATGCAGCTTAGTGACTACTGCCTCAGTGGGCTAAAAAGAAAACTAATGTTGCTTAGTAATAAGAGATGCATCAGCTTCTATATCTAAAAGTCTTTTGTATTGTTAAGTCTATTATAGGAAATCAGAGGAACTAAATTCCCACTTTCCTCAGTGCCTCCTTTTTCAGGATGTTGCCTTAAACAAGCAGCCAACTGTCTGAAGCAGCTTTAGATAAATTCTTAAAATGAGTTAATTTTATTTAATTCCTTTTGAGCATATTTTACACATAAACAAGACACTTTTCAACACAGAAACACAAGTATAACATATAACTTTAATCTTAATACTTGAATTCTTATTTGATTTCAAACTTTGAATATCTTATAATGTATTAACCAAATTAGCAAGTCTTAAGGATCCATATTCTATTCAATTTAAATTTAAATGAGCACTCCTTATAATTTCTCATTTTAAAGCAAAAAAATATATGGATGAAATTTTTTTAATATAAAAGCCGGCATTTTTAATCTTTGTATGTAAACAATTCAGGCCTTAAAAATCACATTTTAAACAACATCAAACAAAAACTAAACAGAAATTAGAATCAGACAAACCAGACTAGACAAACCAAAGAGAAACCTGGGATTTCAGAGCACAGTCAGACTAGAAAGATGCCTGCCTGATTTTAATCAGGGCATTTTCTGACAGAGGGACTGATGATGGATGAGACTAAACAAAATTTCCTAAGAAAATTCTCTTGGCAGCTGCTGGGTTATTTTCTATAGTCAGATCCACCACAGGTCCCCTGCCTCAGTTTCCAGGCAAAGAATAAGAAAGAAACAAAATGATAGTTCAGAGGACTGTAGCTAAAACACCAAACAAAATCAGTATTTATTTATTTTATTATTACAAAGACTAGAGAATTCTAAGGACTTCATGATTCTTCTATATGTCCTAATTCTAATTGAATTTGTACCAACTGATGTAAAGTTGCAAGCTTTTCTTCCTTGTCTCCATCTCCAGTGATTTGCATCCAGGTTTTAAGACAAGTGATCTAATCTGAGCTATAACAGCATTGGTGTCATCAGTTTGTTGTCCCGCAGCTGCATAAGTGCCAATGCCAATGAGCATTTCAAAAGTAGCTCCCGGGGGATTATTTCTGGTGTTCATGCGAGATATTTGAAGAGCCTCCTCTCTTCACCAAGATTTGAATTGTAAATATTGTCCTGGTTCCAAAACCGTACTGGCAAGTAAATCCCAATCAAAAGGAATGATTAAATAATTATTACAATAGGAAAAGATAAGACCTTGAACATATGATGACTGAGGTCCATATGTAGCAACAGATTGACTAGCTTTAAGAAAGTAAATTCAAATGGGTCAAATTGGATATTATGCCCTCCCCCAGGATCTGGAGCATTAAGAGGAAAAGGCTGTCAAATAATTGGAAAAATAGATGCAGAAAAATTACTAGAATTAGATTCTAAATCATCATGACACATAAGCACCTGTTGCATTTCAGAGATTTCAGGGAATTAAAAAATCCTTCCCTTGCCAGTACCAATTAATTTTTGACCTTGAATTGGAAGAGCCGTAGGCTCACATATATCTTGCTTTTGAACAGGATAAGCAGTATACTGATTTCCATTCTCCTGTTGGTCCAGTGTAAAATGTAGTTTACTAAATAAATGTTTTAGACAGGCAACATCATCCATAGGGGCTCCCTCATTTTTTAAGAAAGAGGGATGAAAGCCTGTGGATGGCTGAATTTCATTAACATTATCAGTAACTTCAGAAGCAGAGACCATATTGTCCAAGTCATTATTCTGTTCATTCTGTGCTGAATCGAACTCTTCAGGCTCATTAAAAATAACCTCACTTAAGTCTTTAACAGAATCTCCATCTGATTGCAAAGGTCCAAGGGCTGTAGCAATAAGATTATAAGCAGCCCACATTTCAGCATCAAGTGGATCTCCATGCTGATGAACACAGCATAACGATTTTCCTACTTGTTGCCAAACATTCAAATTCAATTGATTATTGATTACAATGTTCAGGAGTATACCAATAACAGTGTTTCTGATTAGCATTTAAAAGATGTAACAAATCCTTGTCTTTTATCTGAATCCCAGACCCTTTTAAAAGGGATTTTAAAACTTGTACATAATTGTCCCATAATAAATGGGAATTTCCCATGACTTTGCTAGTTACCCGAATGTTTCGCTTACACAGTGCATCCAACTTACCCTTTCAGGGTTCCATTTGTTCCCAATCTCTTTTTAAGGCCCCACAGTAGGTGCCAAATTTTGTTGTGAGTCGGGGGCACAGAGAGAGAGATCAGCAGATGAAATCATCAAGGACTAGTGAAGGACCACCGCTCACTCAGGCAAATGGCCCCAAGTTCACACTGTGTCCTAATTTTATTCACAAGACTTCGAAAAGCTTGTTTACTGAAAAATTGGCATAACATCAAGTGTAACTTTTACTTAAAGATACATGGAATGTACCTGCAAGATAGCTTAGTAACAACATAATATCAGAAGGTATTAATTGCTATTGCTTCTATGGATCCCATAACATTTCTCTCCTTATCTTAAGGGATAACCTTGGAAAGTACAGAAATCTTATGAGAATGTTTTACTGAGAAAAAGCTCAGAAACTGCCTTCAGTCACATAGACCTGTTTCAGTGACCCGCCTTCAAGTCACAAAATAATTTTCTTGGCAAACATTCTTTTCTTGTTGTCTGTGTTCTCATCCAAGGCCATGCAATGGGTTATTCCACTACAACTTGGATTTTTTTTCCTACAATAATGATTTAGAAGATTATATATGAATATAAATTGGAGTCAGGTTTTTTTTGTTTTTTGTATTTTTACTAGAACTGTCACATTAATAGAAATGTTATTTAATGTAGTATTATTGCCATAAACAAGCTCCTGTTCTGTGTAAGGACAAAAAAATACAAAACCTAAAAATACACTACACTTATCTGCTACTTGCTAGTAGCACATTCAGAGAGGATCATTTACTAGTAGTACATTTAGAGGATAAAATTGTGTCCCATTTACCACATTTTGAAAGTTATCTCAAATATTTTATCAATATCCATTTTTTGTTACCTGTACTTTAGTGTTGTATAAAAAACATTGACGAATGTCAGAAATATTTTTCTCTGATTTCTTCTAAAAGTATTATAGTTTTAGTTCTAACATTCTTGTTTATCTATTTTGAGTTAATTTTTGTATATGATATAAGGTAAAGGTCTAATTTATTTTATCTTTTTACATGTGGATATTCAGTTTTCTCAGTATTATATTAAAAAAAACAACTTGATTCACTAATAATGGTCTTTGCACCCTTGATAAATCAGTTGCCAATATATATGTCTATTTTTGGATTCTCTATCCCCTTAATATAACCAGGTAAGAAGGGGATAGAATTCTACTTGATTCCATCTATATATATATCTGTTCTCATGCTAGTACTCTGTTTTAATTATTGCAGCTTTGTAGTAAGTTCTGAAAACAAGTGTGGGTCTTCCAACTTTGTTGTTGTTGTTTTTAATTTCAAGATTGTTTCAGCTATTCAGGAGTCCCTTGAAATTACAAATGAATAGAAGGATAGATTTTTCTATTTACACAAAAATGTTGCAATTTTGATAGAAAGTACATTAACTCTGTAGATCATTTAAGGTAGTATTGCCATTTTAAGAATATTAAGTTTTCTAATCCATGAATATGAGATGTCTTTCTGTTCATATATGTTTTCTTTAATATATTAAGGAATGTGTATGTTAGTGATTTTTAAAAATCTTTTTGTTCTCAGACTCTTAAAAATTTTTTTTTTAATTTATTGTGCTGACATGGTTTCAAGTATCCCACTCAGTATAACAACATTCTCAATTCTCTACATCATCCCCCCAACACCCCCATGCAGAGTCTTTTTTCTTATTTCTCCCCCTTCCTTTGCCTCCTCCCCCTACCTCTATCTCCCCTTTCCCTCTGGGACTTGCTACCCTGTTATCTGTATCTATGTCTTATGTGTATTTATATATTGGAGCCAGGTTTTAATTTGTTTCCCAAATTGATAACACTTCTGATGTCTTGAGGTATTCTGAAAATCCAGAATCAAAGCATACACTTGGCCAACTAGGATAAAGCCACACTCAAGCTTAGCTTGAAAATGGAGTGTGTGCTAGTTGTTTCTTCCATTAGCACCTCTGCCCCTTGTTATGAAAGGGGTACTCTGATAGTCCATTGTGGAAACTGTCTTTCTACCCACTCCCAGTCCATGTGTCTCAAAGGAAGTGGGCCCCATACTTGATTTAAAAAATGGAGCAGGGGGCCTAGGCATAGACCAAAGAACACATCCTATTCTCCTTGCCAAAGTGGTTGAATTAGAGATGGACATCTGACCCAGGTCAGGCAAATTAGAGTTAACGAGACTCAGTTCTGGGACACTGGCTTGTGCATTTATTTAAACACTCTTTTCAACTAAACTTGAAAGGATGTAGGCTGGAAATGCTGCAGTCTCTTGCAGTCCCAAGGTAAAAGCCTACTTGAAGATAGAAACAAAGCTGAAAAAGGAAGAAAGATGAAAGAAAATTGGTCCTGTTCACGTGATTTGAACCTGCTCAAACTGTACCTGAAATCAGTGTGCTAACTTTCCAGTTGTCTGGGATTGGTGATTCTTCACTTGGAAGAATAGGTCTAATACAGATTGTTGAGGTAGTGGGTTGAGGACCTGTCCCAACTATTCCTCTGCAGTTCTCCCAAGCTTTGTCCCTTCTCTGAGTAGCTTCTCTGTATTCTTTTGTCCCTTTTCAGCTTCTCAGGCAAAGAACTAAAATGACATTGTTCTTACTGTGCATCTGTTCTTTTCTCTCCCTCATTTTTTTTTCAGTAGACAGGTTTCAGAGGAGGCCTTAAGTGTCCTTAGAAATGTGCCCTACCTACACTTGTGCAGGTTTCTGTTCAACTTTGGTGGGTAAAATTTCTCCTAAGCAAACAAATCTGAGCAATGTGACTTAGGGAAGGGGTTCCTTTTATTATCAGTGTGATACTGTGATTTATAAGAAATACAATTTTGTTTATTCAGGTCAGCAAAATATATTTTTATGAATATTTGATTTTCACACACACTTCCTGTCTCATAGATCCCAGAACACTTAATGTTCTGAGCCTTAAAGAATGGTGTCTCTCGGTATGTTATGGAGAAGAATTTGGGAAAGTACCTAACAATGGGGGCTGGTTACCCACGGAACCAATCATATGACTGAAACAGAGGGAACTCCTAGTCGATGTCAGGTTCCCTTGAATTGTAAAAACAGAACCTGTTAAGTCCAACTAGAGGCTTCAGAAGGGAACATAAGAGTTGATAGGATTAAGGTAATAGTTGGTAGCTGATTAGTGTGTTAGAAACCGGCATTATGTGAAGTAATTACATTTGTCTTACCTGGTTATATTAAGGGGATAGAAGTTGTGCCTGATTGGGCAACAACTTCTATGTAGTTTTGTAAACAGAAGGCAAGAAAATCTGCTTTTCAAGTGATATTAATATTCTGTGCTACGTGAGAACCAGTAAGATTGAGCTCGCACAGTGTAATATAGAAGCTGAGTGCTGGTAGGGACAGATGCTCTGTGCCTTAGCCCTTGCTGGAGCATAGACTGGGGACTATGGCAAGAGTCTCTGAGTGCCTGTCAGTGATGAATACAGGAATTGTAGATGAGAAAATTGAAACATCTCATTGGGATGGAGTGTCCAAAAGAGTTCAGTAAGAAAATGGAAATGGTTTATGTGGTACCTCAATGTTTGGGAAATGCAGTGTGGACATAGAAAAGAGGCAAGGAATCCCAGTCCTGGGACTGACTCTGGAGCTGTGTGTGGAGATGCTGAATTCTACTGTCATTGGGCAGTGCCCTATAAACCACTCTCAACTGACCAACAAAGATGTTTGGTATGTGAATGGCAGGTGCAAAGTGAATGGACAATACTATTTGTGCAGCTTCTCTATTAAAACTGATGGATAGAAATGATTTATGAAGGTAAAACTGCTTATCTCATTTGAGTTGAAATAAATGCTGCAATTGTAGCAGTGATGGAAGAACTGACAGTTGTAAAAGAACCTTTGATTGGGTTTTTACAAGCCTGTGGGAAGTGGCTAGTGGCCTGACTATATGGTCCATATGGCTATGATACTTTGGAAGCCTGCCCTGCTAAATAGATGCCCATAGGGTATCCAGCCCTATTGAAGTTTGAGAGGTGCATTGAAGTAGGATGGATTGATGCCATCAGAACTTCTGTCCAGGTTTGGAAGGTGATTGGAATTGACCAGCAGGTATCTGAGTGTGCTCCCTTGAAGTGTCTGTCCTGGTCAATGGAACAAGTGGTGGTGGGGACACTGCAGCAGTGCAGCAATGATCTGACTGAAGAGAGTCCTCTAGTGTCCCTAGAGGCACATTTCAATAAGTGTTCTGTCTGCCAGCAGAAGAGACAAATATGGCAGATAAGTGTGTGGCAAACTCCCTGGTGGGAAGACCCTGAACATAGCCGGCAGCTGAGGCTGATGCTCATAGCTATAGGTGGTCACAATTGGGAATTTGCAGCTATGGACCCTCTCAAAACTTGGTGTGGGCTTGACTAACCTGATGGTAGATAGAAAGGCTCAGACAATTGTAAAAGAATGTGAAGATACTACACCAAAGTAGAAGGCTGAGATTTATTTATTTATAACAAGGAACACTTGCTAGAGCCTATAATGTCTGACAATGAGCAGAGAACACACTGTCAGTAGATAAGTGGCAGGGGAGGTCAGATTCTCTGTGCCTCAGTATTTTGTGGGGCATAGATGGAGACTATGGTAAGACTCTATGAGTGGCCTTCAGTAATGACTACTGGAACTTGAAAGAGAGAACTGAAACATCTAACACTGGATGAGAGTGCCCAGAAATTTTTATTAAGAAAACAGAAGTGGCGTAAATGGGAGAGTGGTCCTGGGAAATGTAGGAGGACATACAGCAGAGGCAGAGACTTTTTTTTGGATACTGTCAACAGTGGGAGGAGAGACTGGATTCTATTGTCATTGGACAGTGTGCTTTAACCACTCTCCACAGAGAGTTTGGTTTATGGATGATAGCCCTAAAGTGAATGGAGAATATTCTGTTTCAGAAGCTGCATTAACATGACAACTGTACCTCATGTATGTCTGATGGTGAGCACAGAAACCTGCTGTAAGTCCCTGTGTGATAGAGAGTGGGAGTGGCCAATAAAAACATTGGTTGTCTAAAGTGGGGGAGAGAAAGGCTAGAGGACTGACTACATGCTTTCATGAGTGTGTGCTCACACTCAACAGTCACATGAGTTAGGTAAAGAAGTGGTCCTTGATGTAGTGTGTTTCCCTGGTGCATCTGGGGAAGATGGCTGGCGGGGATGATAGTGGTATACTTTTTCCATCATGTCACCTCAATTTTTTACTTGAGTTTACTTGATGCATTGGTCACAGTAAATCTGATCTTCAAGTGATAGTCCTTGGTCATTCAAAAGGGAACCAGTCAGATTGCCTGAGCACACACAGTGCCATATAAAAGCTGAGTGCTGGTGTGGACAGATTCTCAGTGACAAAGTCCTTTGTGAGGAACATACTTGGGACTATGACAAGAGCCTCTGAGTGCCTCTTAGTGCTGACTTTGTCTTTTTATGAGAGAACTGAAATGTCTAATAAGGATTAGAATGCCCAAAAGATTTTCACTATAAAATGGAAATGGCTAATGTGGGACCATGGTGCCTAGGAATGTGAAAGAAGGCATATAGGAGTGGAAGGGAACCTCTTCTGCCAGGAGTGGCTCAGAAACTGCATTAGGAGTTTCTGGATTCTTCTGACATTGGACAGTGCCCTGTGAACCACTCTTGGCTGACCAACAAAGGATGTTTCGGTTTGTGGATGACAGCTCCTAGTTGAATGAACAAAATTGTGTTTGGGCAGCTGGGGTAGAAATACCAATATTTAGAAAGGCTCAGATTGAGTAAATAAATGATCAGCTCATTGGAGCTGAATTTCAGACTTTTATTGTAACAGTGATGAAAAAATTGAACAGTAGAATAAGCCCCTATGTGTGGCATGTATGGACCAAAGGCCAGTGGCCAGTGTCCTGAGTAAAGACATCAACTGTGTCTTTAGTAGGTGCATGGAAAGCTGCCCTGCTAAAGAGATGTGACAGGGGTTCTGGTTCTGTTGAAGTAGTAAGACCTGTTGATGCCATGAAAACCTTACTGCAGGTTTAAAAGGATGTTGGAGTAGACAAGCTGGTCACCCAGTGTGCTCCATGAAGTGTCCACCTGAGTCAGTGAGACAAGTGGCTGTGGGAACACTGCCTCAGTGCACTAATGAACTGACTAAAGAGAGTCCTGTAGCATCACCAGAGGCACACATTTTCAATAAAAATGGTATTTTTTGTTCACCAGTAGAAGAGCAGAGACTGCAGATGGCATGTGGCAGATTACCTGCTGGGAAGACCTTGAATTTTGCCGGCCAGTGACACTGATGCTCATAGCTTAGAGCAGCCAAAAAAATCGGTATGGATAGTAACGGATGCTGTCAAAGCTAGCCTGGGCTTCACTAACTCTATGTTGGATGGCAATCTCAAAGACTTACCAAAGACCTAAAGAGTGGACACCCCATTGTAAATGGCTGAGCATCATTTATTCAGACCAAGGTTCCCACACCACCACCTATATGTCTAACGATGAGCATGGAGACCTGCTGTCAGACCTAGTGTGATAAAGAATTGTAGTGGGCAATGGAAACATTGGTTGTCTAAAATGAGTAGGGGAAGAATGGCTTGAAGGGCTGGCTTACATGCTTTGAGGAGTGTGTGCTCACACTTAGCAGGAACATGGGTGGGGAAAGGAGTGGTCCCTGATGTAGTTCTGTTTCTCTGGTGCATCTGAGGAAGATGGCTGTTGGGGATGATACTGGTATAGTTTCTCCATCATGTCCCCTCAACTTTTTACTTTAGTCTGCTGATGCATTGATCACAGTAGTGGAATGTGACCTCATGGAGTATAAACAGGTCCAACTGAAGCAAGAGACTCTAACTGGTTTTAACTTCTATGCCACTTTTTCTGAGGGCCTGATTAGATGGGAGGTTCTTTCATCCTGTTTGTCAGAATGGGACTAACAGTGAGTTAGTTATATTGCTGGGTGGGAAAGGTAGCTCCTGAGTCCTGCACGTGTGTAATCTCACCCTATGTGAGCAGAAGTGAACTGAGGGGGAGTCACTTGCTGCACTAGTATTGCTGCAGCATCTAGCTCAGCAGGTGGTAAACCTGATGTTCCTTCCAAAGGGTAAATGACTTGTATATAAATAGTTACAACATTCCCTATTTTAAAAATATGGATAAATAAAGGAATGAACACATGGGTTAATCAATGAGAGAAATGCAATGTTTCATTAATATTTCAAAGAAATTTAGAGTAAGAGAATAAAATTGTCTCTTAGCCTGAATAAACCAGGTACCCGACAGGGGGAAGCCAGGTAGGACTGATGACATCATTACTTTTCTCACCCAAGAATGTGAAAAGGAAGCCTGCACAACTGAGTGGCCTTGTTCTGGTAGAAGGATTGGGATAGTTACAGTCTGGGATCTTAATTGTGTGTCAGTGCCTCTTCATTTTTATGACAGATATTCCTTAAGGGGTCTGTGTTGGAAGCCATGGTGTGGATTGTGAGTATAAGAAATAGTATATGGTCTTAGGATTTTCCCAGTTTTTGAGTGTAAAAAATGCTTTCTTGTGACCTTGACATGACCTGAGGGACATCCAAAAGGTTGATGACTGCTTGTCAATGGAACTATTCAAGGAATTAGAGGGTTGGCACAGAGGACACTTGATGCATGACATAGGATTCCCATGAACAATGAAACCTAAGCCTTTAAAATATGACAGAGGTTATAGTCAGGGAAAATAAGAGTTGATGGAATTTATGTAAAAGGTTATAAAAAATTGTTATATTTGAAAAAATCATTATGTGAAATGGTTGCATGTGTTACCTGATTGATTTAAGTGTGTAGAAACTGATTCTAAATGGGGCATATGTCTGTACATTATTTACTAAAACAAGAACACATGTAAATCCACTCATCAAGTGATAGCATTTGGTCATACTAAAAGAGAACCAGTCAGATTGCCTGGGCGCACACAGTGCCATATAGAGGCTGAGTGCGGGTGGGGACAGATTCTACATGCCTTAGTTAATACATTGTGAGGAATAGACTTGGGACTATGAGAAGAGCCTCTAAGTGCTTCTCAGTGCAGACAACTGTGTCTTTGTATGATGGAATTGAATGTCTAATAGGCATAGGAGTACCCAGAAGATTTTCATGATAAAACGGCAATAATTTATGTGGGACCATGGTGCCTGTGGACTGGAAGAAAGTCATATAGGAGTGCAGTGAGCCTCTACTGCCAGAAGTGACACAGACACTGTGTAAGGAGTTACTGCATTCTACTGTCATTGAACAGTATCTGGTAAACCACTCTGAGTTGGACAAAAAAAAAAAATTGCTTCAACAGTAGATGGTAGCTTGCAAGTGAATGGATAACATCATGTTTGGGCAGCTGGTGTAGGAAGACCAGTATAAAGAAAGACTTGAGTTGAACAACAAAAAAATAATCTACCCATCAGTCAACTTATGCATTGGTCACAGTAGATACGTCCTTCAAGTGATAATCACTATTCATACTAAAAAAGAACCAGTTGAATGGCCTGAGCACACACAGTACCATGTAGAAGCTGAGTGCTGTTTTGGACATATTCTCCATATCTTAGTTCTTTGTGAGGAATAGACTTGGGACTATGACAAGAGTCTCTGAGTGCACCTGAATGCTGATGACTTTGTCTTTGTATGATGGAAGTGAAATTTGTAATTGGGATATGAATGCCCAGAAGATTTTCAATATAAAATGAAAATTGTATATGGGAGACCACAATGCTGGGAATGGCAAAGAAGTCATATACGGGTGGCAGTGAACCTCTTCTGTCAGATGTGACTTGGAAACTTCGTAAAAAGTTGCTGGATTCTACTGTCATTGGACGGTACTTTGTGAACCACTCTCTACTGACCAACAAAGGGCTGTTTCGCTTTGTGATGGCAGCTTCCAAGTGAATGGACAACATTGTATTTGGGCAGCTGGTGTAGAAAGACCAATAGATAGAAAGTCTCAGATTGAATAAATTAATAAACTCTCAGCTCATAGGAGCTGAATATCAGACTGTTATTGTAACAGTGATGGAAAAATTGAACAGTGAAAGAAGCCGCTGTGTTTGGCATATATGGACTGAAGGACAGTGGAGAGTGTCCTGAAATGTGTTGCTTACTCTACATAGTACACGGAAATCTGTCCTACTAAAGGGATGTACACTTGGGGTCTGGCCCTACTGAAGAGGTAGGACTTGTTGATGCCCATGAGAATCTTATCCAGGTTTGAAAGGATGTTAAGGTTGACATGATGGTACCCCAATGAGCTCTATGAAGTGTCCACCTGAGTTCGTGAGACAAATGACTGTGGGAACACAGCTGCAGTGCACTGACAGGATGACTGAAGAGAGTCCTCTAGCATCATCAGATACTCCGATTTTCAATATGATGTCTTCTATATGCCAGAAAAAGAGCAAAGACTGCAGATGGGTGTGTGGCAGATGCCCTGGTGAGAAGACCATGAACATAGCCGGGAGTTGCGACTGATGATTATAGTCCTGGACAGCCAAAAAAATCACACTTGACAGCTTTGGACCCTGTTGAGACTTGGCTTGGGCTTGGATAACCCTGTGGTAAATGGCAATCCTCAAAGACTTATCCAACTTAAATAGAAGATATGCACCATTTTGAATGGGTGAGCATCATTTATTCAGACCAGAGTTCACATGGGACCACCTATATGTCTGAGGAGGTGCTTAGACCCCCACTGTAAGTCACAGTGTGAAAGTAAATTAGAGCTGGAACTAAAACCTTGGTTGTCTAAAATGGGGGAGAAAATAGCTTCAAGGGCTGGCTTACATGCTTTCAAAAGTGTGTGCGCACACTCAACAGGAGCACGGTGGGGGAAAGGACTGATCCCTCATGTAGTTCTGTTTCTCTGATGCATCTGGGGCACATGGCTGGTGGGGGTGATAGTGGTATGCTTTTCCTATCATATCACTTCAATTTTTAACTTGAGTCTACTGATGCATTGGCCACAGTAGATTCATCTTTCAAGTGATAGTCACTATTCATACTAAAAAGGAACCAGTCGAATGGCCTGAGCACACACAGTACCATATAGAAGCTGAGTGCTGTTGTGGACAGATTCTCCATGCCTTAATCCTTTGTGAGGAAGAGACTTGGGACTATGACAAGAGTCTCTGAGTGCACCTCAATGCCAATGACTTTGTCTTTGTATGATGGAACTGAAATTTGTAATTGGGATACAAATGCCCAGAAGATTTTCAATATAAAATGGAAATTGTTTATGGGGGACCACGGTGCCTGGAACCACAAAGAAGTCATATAGGGGTGGCAGTGAATCTCTTCTGCCAGGAGTGACTTTGAAACTTCTTAAAAAGTTGCTGGATTCTACTGTCATTGGACGGTGCCCTGTAAACCACTCTCTATTGACCAACAAAGGGCTTTTCGCTTTGTGGCTGGCAGCTTCCAAGTGAATGGACAACATCCTGTTTGGGAAGCTGGTGTAGAAAGGTGAATAGATAGAAAAGCTTGGATTGAATAATAAACGCTCAGCTCTTTGGAGCTGAATTTCAGACTGTTATTGTAACAGTGATGGAAAAATTGAACAGTGAAAGAAGCCGCTGTGTTTGGCATATATGGACTGAAGGACAGTGGAGAGTGTCCTGAAATGTGTTGCTTACTCTACATAGTACACGGAAATCTGTCCTACTAAAGGGATGTACACTTGGGGTCTGGCCCTACTGAAGAGGTAGGACTTGTTGATGCCCATGAGAATCTTATCCAGGTTTGAAAGGATGTTAAGGTTGACATGATGGTACCCCAATGAGCTCTATGAAGTGTCCACCTGAGTTCGTGAGACAAATGACTGTGGGAATACAGCTGCAGTGCACTGACAGGATGACTGAAGAGAGTCCTCTAGCATCATCAGATACTCAGATTTTCAATATGATGTCTTCTATATGCCAGAAAAAGAGCAAAGACTGCAGATGGGTGTGTGGCAGATGCCCTGGTGAGAAGACCATGAACATAGCCGGGAGTTGCAACTGATGATTATAGTCCTGGACAGCCAAAAAAAATCACACTTGACAGCTTTGGACCCTGTTGAGACTTGGCTTGGGCTTGGATAACCCTGTGGTAAATGGCAATCCTCAAAGACTTATCCAACTTAAATAGAAGATATGCACCATTTTGAATGGGTGATCATCATTTATTCAGACCAGAGTTCACATGGGACCACCTATATGTCTGAGGAGGCGCTTAGACCCCCACTGTAAGTTACAATGTGAAAGTAAATTAGAGCTGGAAATAAAACCTTGGTTGTCTAAAATGGGGGAGAAAATAGCTTCAAGGGCTGGCTTACATGCTTTCAAAAGTGTGTGCACACACTCAACAGGAGCATGGTGGGGGAAAAAACTGATCCCTCATGTAGTTCTGTTTCTCTGATGCATCTGGGGCACATGGCTGGTGGGGGTGAAAGTGGTATGCTTTTCCTATCATATCACCTCAATTTTTAACTTGAGTCTACTGATGCATTGGCCACAGTAGATTCATCTTTCAAGTGATAGTCACTATTCATACTAAAAAGGAACCAGTCGAATGGCCTGAGCACACACAGTACCATATAGAAGCTGAATGTTGTTATGGACAGATTCTCCATGCCTTAATCCTTTGTGAGGAAGAGACTTGGGACTAGGACAAGAGTCTCTGAGTGCACCTCAATGCCAATGACTTTGTCTTTGTATGATGAAACTGAAATTTGTAATTGGGAGACAAATGCCCAGAAGATTTTCAATATAAAATGAAAATTGTTTATGGGGGACCATGGTGCCTGGAACCACAAAGAAGTCATATAGGGGTGGCAGTGAATCTCTTCTGCCAGGAGTGACTTTGAAACTTCTTAAAAAGTTGCTGGATTCTACTGTCATTGGACGGTGCCCTGTAAACCACTCTCTATTGACCAACAAAGGGCTTTTCGCTTTGTGGCTGGCAGCTTCCAAGTGAATGGACAACATCCTGTTTGGGAAGCTGGTGTAGAAAGGTGAATAGATAGAAAAGCTTGGATTGAATAATAAACGCTCAGCTCTTTGGAGCTGAATTTCAGACTGTTATTGTAACAGTGATGGAACAATTGAACAGTGAAAGAAGCCCCTGTGTTTGGTATATATAGACTGAGGGACAGTGGACAGTGCCCTGAAATATGTTCCTTACTCTACATGGTACAAGGCAAGCTGCCCTATTAATGGATGTGCACTTGGGGTCTGACCCTACTGAAGAAGTAGGACCTGTTGATGTCCATGTGAAACTTACTGCAGGTTTGAAAGATATTGGAGTTGACAAGCTTGTACCCCAGTGAGCTCTATTAAGTGTCCACCTGAGTCTGTGAGATAATTGGCTGTGTGGACATGGCAACAGTACATTAATGGGCTGACTGAAGAGAGTTTATTCGCTTCATCAGAGACATAAATTTTAAATAAGTCTGCTGTTTGTCAGCACAAGAGCAGAGACTGCCAATGGGCATGTGGCTAATGCCCTTGTGGGATGACCTGGAACATTCCGGCTGGTGACGGTGATACTCATAGCTCTGGGTAGCCAAGAATTAGAATTTGATAGGACTGGACACTGTCAAGACTTGGCCTGTGCTTGGCTGACTTTTGGTATATGGCAATTTTCAAAGGCTTATCAAAGTTTAAATAAAAGGTACACACCATTGTGAATGGCTGAGCATCATTTATTCAGACCATTTTCACACAGCACCCCCTATTTGTCTGACGATGAGCACAGAGACTTGCTGTCAGGCCTAGTGTGATAAAGATTTGGAGTTGGAAATAAAAACATTGGTAGTCTAAGTGAGAGAGAGAACATCTTGAAGTGCTGGCTTACATGTTTTCAGGAGTGTGTGCTCACACTCAACAGGAACATGGGCAGGGTAAAGGAGTGGTTCCTGATGTAGTTCTGTTTCTCTGGTGCATCTGAGGAAGATGGCTGTTGGGGATGATACTGGTATAGTTTCTCCATTATGTCCCCTCAACTTTTTACTTTAGTGTGCTGATGCATTTGTCACAGTAGCAGGAATGTGACCACATGGAGTATAAATGGGTCCAACTGAAGCAAGAGACTTTAACTGGTTTTAACTTCTATGCCACTTTTTCTGAGGGCCTGATTGGATGGGAGGTTCTTTCATCCTGTTTGACAGAATGTGACTAACAGTGAGTTAGTCATATTGCTGGGTGGGAAAGGTAGCCTCTGAATCTTGCACATGTGTAATCTCACCCTATGTGAGCAGAAGTGAACCAAGGGGGTGTCACTTGCTTCTCTAGTATTGCTGCCAGCATCTAGCTCAGCAGTTAATAAACCTGATGTTCCTTCCAAAGGTTAAATGACTTGTATATAAATAGTTACTCCTTTCCTTTAAAAAATATATATATATAAAGGAATGAATAAATAATTTATATATATATATAAATGGGTTATTCAGTGAGAGAAATGCAATGTTCCATTAACATTTCAAAGTGATTTAGAGCAAGAAAATAAAATCTATTAGCTTGAATAAACCAGGTACCCAACAGGGGGAAGCCAGTTAGGACTGATGACATCATTACTTTTCTCACCTGAGAAGGTGAAAAGGAAGCCGGCGCACCTGAGTGGGGTCTGCGTTGGAAGCCATGGGGTGGATTGTGAGTATAAGAAATAGTATTTGGTCTTAGGAGTTTCCCAGTTTTTGAGTGTGAAAAATGCTTTCTTGTGACCTTGAAGTGACCTGAGGTAATTCCCAATGGTTATTGGCTGCTTGTCAATGGAACTATTCAAGAAATTAGGGGGTTAGCACAGAGAACACTTGATGCATGATGTAGGATTCCCATGAACATTAAAAGCTAAACCATTAATTCTGACAGGGGTTTTAGTAGGGGAAAATAAGAGTTGATGGAATTTATGTAAAGGGTTGTAGAAAAATTGGTATGTTTGAAACAATCATTGTGTGAAATGGTTGCATCTGTTTTACCTGATTGAATTAAGGGGATAGAAACTGTATCTAAATGGGGCACATGTCTGTACATTATTTACAAAAACAAGAACGCATGAAAATCCGCCCATCAAGCGATAGTCATTGGTCATAATAAAAGGGAACCAGTCAGATTGCCTGAGTGCACACAGTGCCATATAGAAGCTGAGTGCTGGTGTGGACAGATTCTCAGTGACAAAAGTCCTTTGTGAAAAATAGACTTGTGACTATGACAAGAGCCTCTGAATGACTCTCGGTACCGATGACTTTTTCTTTGTATGAGAGAATTGAAATGTATAATAGGAATGACAATGCCCAGAAGATTCTCATGACAAAATGGAAATTGTTTATGTGATACTGTGGTGCCTGGGGACTGCAAGAAAGTTCTGTAAAAGTGGCAGGGAGCCTCTTCTTCCAGGAGTGACTTGGAAACTACATAAGTGTTGTTTGTCTTGAAATGGCATGCTGAAGTGAATGGAGAGAATCACGTCTGGGAAACTGCTATATTAAGACCAGTGCATTAAAAAGCTCTTATTGAAGAAACTAAAAAATAGTCAGCTCATTGGAGCTGCATTGCAAACTGTTATTTGTAACAATGATGGAAAAATTTAAAAGTGGAGAAAGAACTTAAGTTGGGTACTTACAGACCTGTGAGCAATGGTTGGGCTAATGGTTCAAATGGCTATAGGATGCATTGGAAACCTGTCTTGCTAAAGGGATATCCATATGGGGCCCAGTCCTTTTGAAGTTACTAAAGTTTGAGTGGTCCTTTAAAGTCCGACAAGTCGATGCCCATGAGAGCTTTCTTCCAGGTTTGGGTGGTGGTTGGAATTGACAAGCAGGTATTGCAATGTGCTCTCTTTTAGTGTCCACTTGGGTCTAGGAAACAAGTGGCCAGGGGGACAAAGCCACAGTACAATTACAGGCTGACTGAAGAGAATCCTCTTGTATCCTCAGAGGAACCAAATTAAACAAAAAGTTTTCTTTCCACCAGCAAAAGAGACAGACTGCAGATGGGCATGTCACAATCTCCCCTGAGTGTGTCCTCTGGTGTCTGAGGAGAACTGATTTTTGTGTAAAACTTCACTCGCAATCCCTGCAAATATAGGCATTCTCCCCTGAGTATGTGCTCTGGTCCAGAACCACATGACCAGCATTATGAAATCAGGGGTCCAAACCGCATGGTAAGCAATATGATAGTGGAAGAAAGGTTTGCCTGAGGGGCGAGGTCCTTGTTTTCCCAATTTTACTTGTTGCTAGGCACCTGGGGCTTTCTGCCCTGGTGGCCTTCTGTGCCTGGCCTATAGGCTTTGCTCTGATTATGTCTAACTGACTACCACATCATACCCATTTCATAGATGAGAAAATGAAGGCATAGATTAAGTAGTGTTTTTAGGATTACAGAGCCTAGAACTAGTCAAGCTAAAATTGAGACTCAGACAAAATATTATTTTTATTTTTGATTCTTTACTCTTGGTATGTTCTTTTTCTGATGGCCTCTTAGGGAAGAAAATAGATACTAAGGCTCGTTGAAGTTATATGGGACAGCTATATATATATATATGATGTTGTTTGAAAGATTAGTCCCCAGATGATGTCAGAGTAATGGCGGGGTAGGAAGCGATACCGATAAATCTCCCCCAAAACTCAACAAGATCTTCAACCAGAAACAGAAAAACCTATCCTTGGAGCCTCCAGATGTTTCGCAATACACCCAAAGGTATGATCAAGCAAAAAATTGGCTAAATATATAACCAAACCCCGAAGGAAATAGGGAGTAAGAAATGCTCTGCCTTCCTCACTATCCTAAACAGGGCGGCTTTCACTGGAAACTGAGAATGTAGAAACTAAGTCAGGCAAAGGGGGTGAATAGATCCAGGCTGCAGCACAAACGGCTGAACCAGGCTGTGGCACGGAGATCCAAGCCCATGAAAAACTGTTCCTGTGACAACCCGGGCAATACAGCTAACACTCGCGCCAAACCCAGACAAAGAAAGACAAGCGGGGCAGACATTTTACCCGATCTCCTGGTCGGCACACACAGATAGTGGGCGAGAGATTCCTTCCAAAGCCCCGGGAGTGTGCACCCATATTGTACCACAGAGGGGCAGAGTCAGGGGCCTTTGTGTGGGCCTAAAGCGGAATCTCAGGCCGCCCCAGCACCTTGAAAAAGCTGCACATGGGGATGGAGCGAGAGCCAATTCCAATGCTGGAACTTTTCCATGTGGGAGGGGGGTTTCACTCAGAGGGTGAGACTTCCTTTCTGACATCCTGGTCTGTGCATGCAGATAGTGAGCGAGAGATTCCTCCGAGTGCCTCGGCACTGCCTGCCTATGTTATCTCATAGAGGGGCAGAGTCAGGGCCCACTGGATCTGAGTGTCAACCAATATCAGAGCTTCAGATTGATCTTCCTTAAAGGTTTTAGTGCCTGAGATAGATGGGAGCATTAATAAAACTGGGTCTTGGTCAAATGTTACTATTCCTACTCTGGGAGGGAAATGTCAAGAAGAAAGAAAGAAATCTGCAAATGTCAGTCAAAGTTGGTGATATCTTGTCATGCTTGCTGTTCTCCTGACAGTCCCTGCCCTCTCCAGTAGTATTTCATAGTATATATGTACGAAAGCTTTTTAATCCACTCGTCCTCTGATGGACACTTGGGCTGTTTCCTGATCTTCGCTATTGTGAACAATGCTGCCATAAACATGGAGGTGCATTTCTTATTTTGAAACAGTACTATGGTGTTCTTGGGGTATATTTTTAAAAGTAGGATAGCTGTGTCAAAAGGCAGTTCAATTTTTAATTTTCTGAGGAATCTCCATACTGTTTTCCAGTGGCAACACCATTCTGCATTCCCACCAGCAGTGCAGGAGGGTTCCCTTTTCTCCACATCCTCGCCAGCACTTATTCTGTGTTGTTTTGTTGATGAGCCATTCTGACTGGTGTGAGGTGATATGTCATTGTGGTTTTAACTTGCATTTTTCAAATGATTAGTGATGTTGAGCACTTTTTTTCATATGCTGTTGGCCATCTGTATGTCCTCTTTGGAGAAGTGTCTATTCATTTATTTCACCCATTTTTGATTGGATTGTCTACCTGGTGTTGAGTTTTACAAGTTCTTTATAAATTTTGGTTATTAACCCCTTATCAGACGTATTGTCAAATATATATATTCTCCCATTGTGTAGTTTGTCTTTTTATTCTGTTCTTATTGTCTTTAGCTGTGCAAAAGCTTTTTAGTTTGATATAGTCCCATTTGTTTATCCTGTCTTTTATTTCTCTTGCCCATGGAGATAAATTTGCAAATATATTGCTGTGAGAGATGTCAGAGAGCTTACTCACTATGTTTTCTTGTAAGATGCTTATGGTTTTACAGCCTACATTTAAGTCTTTTATCCATTTTGAGTTTATTTTTGTGAATGGTGTAAGTGGGTGGTCTAGTTTCATTTTTTTGCAGGTAACTGTTCAATTTTTCCAACATTATTTGTTAAAGAGGCTGTCTTTACTCCAATGTATGCTCTTACCTCCTTTGTCAAATATCAGTTGTCCATAAAAGTGTGGATTTATTTCTGGGTTTTCTGTTATGTTCCATTTATGTATATGCCTGTTCTTATGCCAGTACCAGGCTGTTTTGAGTACAATGGCCTTGTAATATAACTTGATATCTGGAAATGTGATACCTCCCACTTCATTCTTCCTTTTCAAGATTGCTGAGGCTATTTGTGTTCTTTTTTGGTTCCATATAAATTTTTGAAATATGTGTTTTATATCTTTGAAGTTAGTCATTGGTATTTTAATCGGTATTGCATTAAATTTATAAATTGCTTTGGATAATATAGACATTTTAATGATGTTTATTCTTCCTAACCATGAGCACGGTATATGCTTCCACTTGTTTGTATCTTCCCTGATTTCTTTGATCAATGTTTTAATGATAGTTTTACTTCTTCTTTTCCAATTTGGATGCCTTTTATTTCTTCTTTTTGTCTGATTGCTGTGGCTAGGACTTCCAGAACTATGCTGAATAAGAGTGGTGAAAGGGGGCACCCCTGCCTTGTTCCTGAGCTTAAGGGGATTGCTTTTAATTTTTGCCCATTGAGTATGATCTTGGCTCTGGGTTTGTCATAGATGGCCTTTATTATGTTGAGATATGTTCCCTGTATTCCCACTTGTCTGAGAGTTTTGATCATGAATGGGTGCTGGATTTTATCAAATGCTTTTTCTGCATCTATTGAAATTATCATGTGGTTTTTCTCCTTTCTTTTTTTTTATGTTATGAATCACATTGATTGATTTGCGAATATTATACCAGCCGTGCCTCCCAAGAATAAATCCCACTTGATCATGATGTATGATTTTTTTCATATATTGCTGGATCCAGTTTATTAATATTTTGTTGAGGATTTTAGCATCTAAATTCATCAGGGATATTGACCTATAATTTTCTTTCTTTGTGTTGTCTTTGCTTGATTTTGGAATCAGAATTATGCTCACCTCATAAAAGGAACTTGGAAGTCTTCCTCTTTTATTTTTTGAATAGCTTGAGAAGGATAGGAGTTAGTTCTTTTTTGAATATTTGGTAGAATTCACTTGTGAAGCCATCAGGCCCAGGACTATTTTTTTGCCAGGGGGGGGGGGAGTTTTTTGATAACTGTTTTAATCTCATTTGTTGTAATCAGTCTGTTTAGGTTTTCTGATTCTTCCAGATTAATTTTGGGAAGATTGTATGCTTTAAGGAATTTGTCCATTTTATCTAGGTTGTCTAGTTTTTTGGCATACAATTCTTTATTGTATTTTCTTACAATATTTTGTATTTCTGTTGTGTCAGTTGTTATTTCTCCACTCTCATTTCTAATTGTATTTATTTGAGGCCTCTCTCTCTTTTTCTTGGTGAGGCTGGTTAAAGGTTCATCAATCTTGTTTTCAAAGAACCAGCTCTTGGTTTCATTGATCCTCTCTATTGTTTCTTTAGCCTCTATGTCATTTATTTCTGCTCTGATCTTTATTATTTTCTTCCTTCTACTAGCTCTGGGCTTCACTTGCTCTTCTTTTTCTAGTTCTTTTAGATGCAGGGTTAAGCTTGTTATGTGAGCTTTTTCTAGTTTCTTCAGGTGTGCCTGCAGTGCTATAAACTTCCCTCTCAGGACTGATTTTGCTGTGTCCCATAAATTTTGAGTTGTTGTATGCTCATTTTCATTCATTTCTAGAAAATTTTTAATTTCTTCTTTGATCTCATTCATAATCCATTTGTTATTTAACAACCTGCTATTTAGTTTCCATGTGTTTGAGAATTTTTGAGCTTTTCTGTTGTGGTTCATTTCTAGTTTTATGCCATTGTGATCAGGAAAAGCACTTGATATGATTTCAATCTTCTTAAATTTGTGGAGACCACTTTTGTGCCCTAATATATGGTCTATCCTAGAGAATGTAGCATAAGCACTTGAAAAGAATATATATTTTGCTGCTTTAGGGTAATAGGTTCTGAAGTTATCTATTAAATCGAGTTAATCTAGTGTGTCCTTTAAGTCTGCTGTTTCTTTGTTGTTGTTTTTTTCTTGAGGATCTATCTAGTGATGTTAGCAGGATACTGAAATCCCCTACTATTATAGTATTGCTGTTGATCTCGCCCTTTAAATCCATCAAAGTCTGCTTTATATATTTAGGTGCTCCTATATTAGGTGCATAGACATTTATAATGGTTATATCTTCCTGTTGGATTGCTCCCTTTATCATTATATAGTGGCCTTCTTTATTTCTTACTATATTCTTTGTGTTAAAGTCCATTTTTTCTGATATAAGTATCGTTTTTCAGCTTTTTTCTTATTTCCATTTGCATGAAATGTTTTTTTCCATCCTTTTACCTTCAATCTATGTGCATTTCTTAAGGTGTGTCTCTTGTAGACAGCATATGTACGGGTCCTGTATTCTTATCCATGCAGCTACCCTGTGCCTTTTGATTGGATCATTTAATCCATTTACATTTAAGGGTATTATTGATATGTAGTTGTTTATTGCCATTTTATTCTTTAAAGCTGTATTCCTTTTTTGCTATATTCTTTTCCCACTTTGACCTGTTTACAACAGGCCCCTAACATTTCCTGCAGCATTGGTTTGGTTGTAATGAATTCCTTGAGTTGTTTTTGTCTGGGAAGCTTTTTATTTCTCCTTCGATGTTAAATGATAGCTTTTCTGGATGAAGTAGTCTTGGTTGTGGGTTCTTGTTCTGCATTACGTTGAATATTTCTTGCCATTCCCTTCTGGCCTCCAGTGTTTCCGTTGAGAAGTCAAATGTCATCCTTATGAGGGCTCCTTTGTAGGTGATAGCTTTTTTTTCTCTTGCAGCTTTTATTATTTTCTCTTTATCACTTAGCTTTGGTATTTTAATTATGATGTGTCTTGGTGTAGGTTTTTTGGAGGTTCTCTTTAATGGAGTTCTCTCTGCTTCTTGACCTTGTGAGAGTTTCTCCTGCATTAATTTAGGTAAGTTTTCAGCTATGATATTATTGAACAAAGTCTCTATCCCTTGTTCTTTCTCTTCTTCTTCAGGAACCCCTATGATGCGGATGTAATTTCTCTTCATGTTGTCACAGAGTTCTCTTAAGAGTTTCCTCAGACTTTTTGAGTTTCTTTTCTTTTTCTTCTCTGATTTTTTGCCTTCATTGAAGTTGTCCTCCAACTCACTGATTCGATCCTCAGCTCTATCCATCCTGTTTTTAATTCCTTCCATTGTGGTCTTCATTTCTAATATTGTATTTGTCATCTCCGACTGACTCTTTTTAAATATTTTAATATCCATTTTTATACTTGCTATTTCTTTATTTAGGTGTTCATAATGACCATCCATTGTTGTTCTAAGATCCCTAAACATCCTTACAATCATTATTTTGAACTCTGCATCTGGAAGTTTGATTATTTTCATATTACTCAGTTCATCTCCTGAAGGTTTCTTTTGTGGTTTCATTTGGATTGCACTTCTTTGTCTTCTCATTATCTGTGTTTGGGTGTTTTGTTTGTAGAGTTGGTTGAGTCTAGGCTTGGTGTTGTCTGCCTCCAGTTTTCAATTGTGTTATTTCTAGGTCTTCTTGGGTTGGTATCAGCTATTATTTGTAATCCACTTTCAGATTTGGGCTGCTTTGAAGTCTTGATTTTTTTGTTTTTTTAACAAGTGATAGTCTTGTTTACTGATCTCAGCAGGGGGCTTCCTTGAAACTGTATCCAGGATTGCGATAGGTGTAACCTGAGACCCTGGAGGCCTCTTCCACCAACTAATCTCTCTGGGTGCAGGGTGTTTTCTCAGCTTCCATAGGGGGAGGTGTATCTCAGATCCTCTTGGAGACCTGAGTTACTGCCCCTCCTCCCCACTTCTTGTTTTCAGCTGTGTCTTGTTGTGCTGATTGGAGCTGGAGAGATGTCTAGAGATCTGTGATCCAGAAGTAATTCAGTTCTGTTTTGTGGAAGCATCAGTCTCTCCCCCAGCTATGGCCTCCTCCAGCATGGATGAGTCAGCATTTTAGGTCATCTCCTGCATTCCTTTGCCCCTCACAGTCTGTCCCTCTCTCTTTTTTCCACTTGGGAGATAAGCCAGTCCTTTCAACACACTTTGCTCCCTGGTCACCAGGCAAGTGGCTGTGACCAGTAGTTTCTGCTCTTTTCTCTGGAGTGAGATCCCCTCTGGGCTCTCAGCCTCACCTCCCCCCCTTCATTCCTGTAATCAAGGGTGATTCAGGCGTTTCCTACCACGTTTGTTTTGGCTTCTTTTTTGCTCCTTGGTTTTTGAAAGCTGTTCTTGTAGTCCAGAGTTGGTTTTTCATGCTGATTTTTCGTAAATTAATTTGTATTCCAGTTTGGTGGTGAGAGCTGGGTGTCTGTGCATCTGCTTACTCCACTGCCATCTTCAGGTCTCCTGGTTATGGGGTCTTGGTTACAGATCAAGAGTCTGTCTCCAGAGTCTGTGGTCGAGTCTGTATTCTGTTGTGCATCTGGTGTCTGAAGCCTCTTTACATATAGCCTTGTATCCGTGTGGAGCCCATGAGCAGCTCCAGTTCTAAGGCATGATGTATGGACTCTGGTGTCCAAGGTGCCGTGTAAGTTTCTGGCATTGGTGTTTCCTAGTCTCAGTTGGCTCTGTAGAACAGTGCTTGGTGTTCAGTGCCAAGTCCTCTTTTTGTTTTGGGAGTTGGTCCAGTGCCCAGCTTTAGTTGTCTAGAATCTTTGGGGTCCTGATTCTGTCTAAGGGTTCTGTTAAGTACTGGTTGTTATGTTCACATTGGCAAGAAAGTAGATACTGATGAGGAAAGAGAGCAAAGTAAATTGGAGATTCTATTCTATAAAACATAATATGTGGGCCCTGGCCACTTGGCTCAGTGGTAGAGCATCAGCTCTACATGTGGAATTCCTGGGTTTGATTCCTGGCCAGGGAACATAGGAGATGTGCCCATCTGCTTCTCCACTCTTCCCCCTTTTCTTTCTATCTCTCTCTTCTCCTTCAACAGAAGAGGCTCCATTGAAGCAAAATTGGCCTGGGTGCTGAGGATGGTTCCAATGTAACAATGTCCCAGATAGGCAGAGCAATGCCCCCTAGTGGCCTTCTTGGGTGGATCCTGGTTGGTTGCATGCAGGAGTCTGTCTCTTTGCCTCTCTGCTTCTCATTTCAAAAACAGACAAAAACAAACAAAAAATGGAAAATGTGTTTCAGGGAGAAGCCCCTAGGTTCCATTTAGTCTTATCTGATAGAAGGCTTCAGTATTCATAGGCTCGATGGCACATAAGAGGAATGCATTGTGTCCTGAGAAGTCCATTGTCCCTGCAGCCCTGGATCAAGTTTGGGAGGAGTTTTCTTAAGGCACTGCTGGCCATGTGAGAGGGGAAACAAGAGGAAAAAGATTCCATTGTAGGAGAGGCACCATCAGAGTAAAAAATGGGTGGAAAACACTGACGTTCAGAATCCAGAGTGTTTATGATCAATAAAGATGTCCTTCCCAGCTGAAGAATAGAAACATGGTCCTAATAGAGATCTGGGCCTTTTGTTTGTCATTTTATTCTGCCTTCCTGCTGAGAGAAACACAGTGGCCACGTTGTGGATTCATCACTCCACTTTTCATTCATTTTTTAAATTTATCCATTCATTTGATACAGAGAAAGAGAAGCATTTACTCATTGCTCCACTTAGTTGTTTTAATTAGATTAGTTATGTGCTCATTTGTTGCTCCTTTTAGGTGCCAACAATGGGGCTCACACCTGTCACCTTGGCATTTGGGAAAATGGTATCTGCACTTAGCTACATGGCCAGTGCCACATAGCTTTTTAATGTATTATTTTATTATTCAATTGAAATTATTTTATATTCCAATTGTGATGCATTTGGGGGGTTATTTAGAAAATGTCATTTATACCTTAAATCAGGGGTCCCCAAACTGTTTACACATGGGGCCAGTTCATTGTTCCTCAGACTGTAGGAGGGCTGCCACATACAGTTCTCCTCTCACTGACCACCAATAGAAGAGGTGCCCCTTTCAGAAGTGCAGCAAGGGTTGGATAAATGGCCTGAGGGGGCCACAGTTTGGGTAACACCTGCCTTAAATTATAAGGAGCTCATAGGTCCCTCTTATTAATATTTTCTAGGTTCATGGCCATGACAGCAAGACACATACTTATATATTCTTTCAAACCATGAACCTTTCTGAAGTTCACTTTCTGTTGCTTTCTGGTCTCTTTAAATATGTTTGAAGTGTGCTTCTCTGTCACCTGTGCACATACCAGTTTCAGAAGAGAACTTAAGTACAAGCACCTTAGTTTGAGACATGAAGACTGCAAGGAGCAGCTTCTTGACCCCCTTACTTTATTTCTTGTGTCCAATAGGTTTTGGGGTTTCCCAACAAAAATAATCTGTCAGATGTGTCACATGTTCTCAAATGAGCTGCATGTTATCCATGTCACCTTTGTAAATTAAGTTTCTGACCTGACCTGTGGTGGTGCAGTGGATAGAGCATTGATTTGGAATGCTGAGGTTGCTGGTTTGAAACTTGAGGCTTGCTGGGCCAAGGCACATATTAGAGGCAACTCCTCTGAGGTGATGCTTCGTGCTCCTTTCTCCTTTCTATCTCTTCTGTCTTTTCTCTAAAATCAATCAATTTTTTTTTTCAAAATATCTTAGATTCTGTTATTCAGTTTTTTGAAGTGATCTATACCCCCAGTATGACCTCATTGTCTTGTATTCTTGGGAATTGCTGCAGAACAGAGCAGCTCCTAATAATGGTGCAGAATTAAGGAAACATACTTATCAAGAAAAATTGGGACCGGGAGGACTCTTCAGATGCTGATGGCATTATCTGAGTGCCCCATAGCCCCAGTTTGCTTTATTATATAGCCATATGCAAATCACGGAAGTCCTTGATACAAAGTTACACATCCAAGGCTAAAACAGGAACTATCCCAAGCTATAAACAGGATGCATTAGTGAAATCAAACAACATCTGAAATCAAACAAAGAGTCAGAGGAAGGGCATGTAAATTGCTTCCAGCAACCCAAGGAAACAAGTAAAGTGGGTGCAAATACTCAGCATAATAGCCAAATATGGAGGTGGAGGGGGGGAGAACTTAGCCTTTTGCTAAGCCTCAAATCTACAATGGCTTTCTGCCATTTATGGTCCACAACAGGGAATATCAGTTCCTCTTGAGCATATATTATACATTGACTATCTCTTGTTATTTCACTTATTAGCCCAGCTGCTGGAACTTTCAAAGTATAAGGACATTTTTTATTTAAGTGCCCACAGTTTTGATGAGCCAGGCATGTGACATGAATAGTGTAGCATCCACCGGGTACGAGAACAAATGTTGGAGACTTTCAGGAGTTAAGATGTTACTTTATTGGCCAGTTTAACCTGCGCCGGGGCGAACTCCCGAGATGTCCGGAGACACCTTGCCCACAAGGAGCTGCAAATGGGAGCCGCGCCTGGAGCTTACAGCCAGGCCCTTATATATCCTAAGTGAGCAAGCATAGACAGAAGCAGATGTGGCAGTTTAGCTATTGGCTAGGGAGGTCACATGCAGCATAGCAACAGGGGCCGGCATAGCAACAGGGGCCGGCATAGCAACAGGGGCCGGTTTTAGCTTAGTGGCGAATTTCAAACCTAAACTTCTGATAAGGGTCTCTGACCTTCTTTGTTCCCAGCCTCATAGGAGCCATATCAGCACTTACTGTTCCTGCAATAGTTATACTTTTTGGCAGCTCCAGTACTCCCTGAATCTAACATTCCCCCATCTCTTTTGGGCATAAATCAAACCCTTGATTCTTCATCATTGGGGAGAATGGTATAAGGCTGGGGCTTATGAGAATTTTCCACTTTAGCTGTAGCTATAAGCTAATTGGGTCTTATACACTGGCTAGTGATTAGCCTACTACACCTCTCACAATGGTTAGCGATGAACTCAGGGGGAGAGGGGTATTTATAGGCGAAACCTACAAGGTTACAATGTTTTTAGCACATTTGTACAATATCTTTGCAAAAGTACACAAGCACACACTGTTTTAAGATAATAAACTGCTTTCCTGCAATATCTGCAGGGCTGATATACAAGAAACGTGTCCTGCCTTGTATTTTTTTTTTTGTATTAACTTTTTATAATTTACATAAACCTTTTGTAATTTACATAAATTTTTAACTTTTATGCACTTTCTTATTTAGAAATAACTGGCCTTCATAACAACTTGCTTTTTTTTTTTTCTTTTTAAAAGTATTTTTATATTTTATATTTTTTATTATTAAAATTATACAATTCCTTTTTAGTCAAAATTTTTGATTTAAAAATTTTTAATCTTTAGTAACAATTAAGTTGACTTTTTTTTTATTCTAGTTTCTCTTTTCCTAAAGCCTGATTAAAAGAGTCCTTAGTTAGTTCCTCTAGGCATTAGCCATGCGTGGACCAGTTAACTTCTGGTTTGTGGCTGAAGCAGGGCATGCTGTCCTTCTTAGGGTCAGCTTACAAGGGTTGGCGGAGTCAGTCTTCGCTGTCCATAAAGGTGTCTCTGCTGGGACTGCAAGCTTCAGCCGGCTGCGGTGGACCCAGGCAGGTATGCCTTCTACCTTGGCAATAGTGGGGGTGCTCAGGATCATGGTGTGTGGACCCGTCTACGTGGGAGTCAGTCCTTGGGTGGTGTACTTCTAGAAGTTCCTTTTGGACAGTCTTTGAACAGTTTGCTGAGTAACCTGTAAAACCTTCTTATGTCCTACTTTCTACAGCACAGACGTATTTCTTGATGGGGCCAGGAAGCCTGGCAGGCTTTCAGTTCAATGACCTTTCTTTCTACTCTGAAGCAGGGCCTGCAAGGACTTGAGGAAATTATGATTAGAAATTTCTAGTTCCCCTCTGGTCAATTGAGGTACAAGGGGCATAGGTTGCCCAAGTAAGATTTCATAAGGGGTTTATTTATTGAGATAGGGGGGTACATCTGGTTCTAAAAAGGGCGAAAGGGAGGAGCTCAACCTAGTTTTCGCTGGTCTTTCTTCTCAGCTTAATTATAGTTTCCTTCAGAATCCTGTTCATTCTTTCTACCTGTGCTGAACTTTGGGGCCTATAAATGCAATGCAATTTCTAATTAATACCTAACTTCGTGGCTAATTCTTGAGATATCCTGGATATGAATGCAGGTCCATTGTCTGATTCTAGGGCTAGGGGAATGCCATGTCTAGGTATGATTTCCCTTAATAAGACTTTGCAGACTGTGGAAGCAGCCTCTCCTCACGTGGGGAATGCTTCCACCTATCCTGAGGTGTCTAATAATACTAGTAGATACTTATAACCTGACTTCCTAGGGGTTATATCTGTGAAATTTATTTCCTACAGTTCTCCCGGAGCTTTCCCCCGATACCTCATAAAGGGGGGTAGCTTCTTATTCTGTGCATTTACTCTGGCACAGATGCTGCACCTCGAGACAATGGAGTGGACAATATCTCTGATGTTGGGCCCTACATAATACTTTCTGATAAGTTGTTCTAGCTTGTTTTGTCCTAGATGGGTACTAGTATGAATATTTTTTACTATTTCTCTTACTATTCCCTGGGGTAAATAGAGCCGGGAGTCTGGAAGCTCTATCTCTCCCTGTTGATTTTTCTTCCCTTTCAACTGCATCCCTTCCTGCTCTTCTTCTGGGGAATATCTAGGATCCGGAGGTAGCGTTGGCTTAGGCAGCAATGGCAGAAGGCTTTCTTGTGGCCTAGTGGCTGCTCCTCTCTGGTGTCCTTTGCAGTGGATGATTGCAACTTTGGTAGGTAGCCAAATGGCGTTTAGGAGGGCAAGAATTTCATTGCGATTTTTAATGTCTTTCCCCCTGCTGTCTGTAAGCCTCTCTCCTTGTATATGGCTCCATGGACATGGGCAGTGGCGAATGCATACCGGCTGTCAGTATAGATGTTGGTAACTTTTCCCTCTGCTATTTGTAAGGCTCAGGTTAGTCCTATTAGCTCTGCCCTTTGTGCAGATGTTCCTGCGGGCAGTGCTTTCTGCCACAGGACCTTATTTTCCATGGCCACTGCTGCCCCTGCATGTCGCTGTCCATCCTTAATAAAACTGCTCCTGTCAGTAAAGAGGGTCAGGTCTGCCTTCCCATATACTTGATCCTTAATTCCGGGCGGGAGCCAGTCACTGTGTCAAGGATTTGTTTGCAACTGTGGACCAAAGTGGAGTCGCTGGGTTCAGGGCAGCAGTTTTGAGGAACTGAACAGATGGAGGGTTCAGCAGCTGAGCCTGATACTGCATTAGCCGCACATTAGATAGCCACCAGTCAGGAGGTGCTCGCAGCACTTGCTCTACGTAGTGCTCTTCAATGACTTTGATGTCCTGCCCTAAAGTTAATTTACTAGCCTCCTTGACTAGTATGGAGGTGGCAGCAAGTGCCCTCAGACATGTTGGCCATCCCGAGGCTACAGGATCAAGTCTCTTGGACAGATAGGCAACAGGCCTCTTCTACAGCCCAAGTTCCTGGCTCAGTACTCCTAAGGCTACCCTTCCTTTTTCTGCTATAAATAGCTGAAAGGGTTTGGCCAGTTCTGGCAGGGCCAAAGCCGGGGCAGCCGTAGGGCCTCTTTCAGCGCTTGGAATGCTTGCTTCTCCTTATCTGTCCATGTGAACTGCTCTTCCTTACCCCTGGTCAGTTCGTGCAGGGGTTCAGCTAGTTCTGCAAAGCCTAATATCCACAATCGACAGTATCCTACTGCACCCAGGAATTCTCGTACCTGTCTCTTGTTAGTAGCCTCGGGGATTGCAAGACCATCTGAATTCACTGGCTGGATAATGTCCTTTGCCCTCCCTGTAAGTTATAACCTAAATAACTTACAGTTTGTGTCACAATCTCGGCCTTCTTGGCGGAGCCTCGATACTCCATTCGCCCGAGATCTTGTAGCAGGTCCAAGGTAGCTTCCTCACACTCTCCTTTATCCTTGGCAGCTATGAGGATGTCATCCACATACTGGAGCAGTACAATTGATGGATGGGAGAAGCAGAAAGCCTGCAGATCTTTGCTGAGGGCTTCATTAAAAATGGTGGGGGAATTCTTAAACCCTTGTGGTAGTCTGGTCCAAGTGAACTGCCCTACCAGTCTATTATCTGGGTCATTCTATTCAAAGGCAAAGATCCCTTGGCTCTGAGGTGCCAGGGGAATACAAAAGAAGGCATCCTTTAAATCCAGGGCAGAATAATAGGTATGAGTTGGAGGCAATGAGCTCAGTAAGGTATATGGGTTGGGCACCGTGGGATGAATAGTCTCTACCTGTGCATTCACCTCCTGCAAGTCCTGGACCGGACGATAGTCTTGGCTCCCCGATTTCTGGACATGAAGCAGTGGGGTGTTCCAGGCTGATTGGCACCTTCGAAGGATGCCTGCCTCCAGCAGGCATTGCAAGTGCCGGGTGATTCCCTGTTTAGCTCGGGCTGGGACCGGGTACTGCCTGATCTTAACCGGTCTAGCAGTGCTAAGCAGTTGCACCAGGACAGGCGATTGGTGAGCAGCCAAACCTGGGGGGTTGGTTTCCGCCCAAACCTCAGGTACCTGGGCACGCAGGGCGTCTGGAACCCTTTCCTCAGCCTCCTTACCTTCTAGGACGGTGGCAAGTAAGTGTTCTTCAGACAGTAGGACAATTACTTCTATGCTGACCTCTGCCTCAGGATCTAGAAGGGTATATACTCTATAAGCCCCTATGAGTCTCTCTAGAAAGGCTGCTGGGGATTCCTCTCTTCCCTGGATGACTTCACTTACCTTGCTAAAGTTGATTGACTTTCTAGCTGCTGCCTTGAGCCCCCCCAACAGAGCCCAGCGATACTGGAGGAGCACGTCCCTTCCCCCAGTGGTATTAGGGTCCCAGGTAGGAGGTTGAGACGGGAGAACGTCTTCTATTTCCCTTCGTCCCTCCTAAGTTTCCCTTTTTTCTCCTAATATCGCCTTAGCAGCTTCTTTCATTATTCTGTCCCTTTCTTCAGAAGTGAAGAGGGTTTGTAAAATCTGCTGACAATCGTCCCATGTGGGCTGATGGGTCCAAAAAAATGGTCTCAAGGAGAAATATTAGTCCCTGAGGTTTCTCGGAAAATGGGGGATTCTGATGTTTCTAATTGTATAAATCACTAGTGGAAAAAGGCCCATAGATGAGGCGAGGAGGTGCCCGTGGGCCAGCATCTGGTGCCAGCGGTGCCTCCCAGAGAGGCAAAATAGCTGCGCCTCCTGGAGGAGGAGGCAAAATGGCTGCCCTCCCGGAGGAGGAGACAAAATGGCTGCCCTCCCGGAGGAGGAGACAAAATGGCTGTATCTACCCACACATCTATATACAGGTATTGGTCTGGGTGGGGAGCCCTATAGACTGTGGCTCTGACAGCAAACAAAATTGGAAGGTCAAAAGTGCCCTCTGTGGGCCGTCCTACATTAAATGCAGGCTATTCCAGCTGGCTCAAGGTCGGGAGGAAACCTGGACTTGGCTGCGGACCTCCGTACCCCTGAGCCCTCTTCTGGAAATCAGAAAAATTCTTCAACAGGCACTCGAGCAGGGATCCTGGCACAGACTCCTGTTGTCCCATCCTAGATGAATCAGGAATAATGAGAAAGGGTAGGATACAGGCAACACACACTATTAACACAAGGAACACACTTGTCTCTCTCACACTCAACTCAGTCATTTGAGCTCAGACAAAACGCAGTGCAGTGCAGCGCAAAACGGATTCTAATGTGACCGGTCACTCCAAAGTTAACAAATCCAAATATCCAAATTTCAGAGAGCGGCGTCCCGCTTCTGAAAGCCCTGGGTAGGTTACCAGCGGCGTCCCACCTACTACCTCAGGTTTAAATGCTCCGGAGCCCAAAACCAAACCAAATGAGGATCCTCCGTGAATACTTACTCAGCTCGAGCTGTCCTTCCGGTCTCCAACCCAAAACTCCGCCAAGGGAGAATCCCGGGCCAGCCCCCAAAATGTAGCATCCACCGGGTACGAGAACAAATGTTGGAGACTTTCAGGAGTTAAGATGTTACTTTATTGGCCAGTTTAACCTGCGCAGGGGTGAACTCCCGAGATGTCCGGAGACACCTTGCCCACAAGGAGCTGCAAATGGGAGCCGCGCCTGGAGCTTACAGCCAGGCCCTTATATATCCTAAGTGAGCAAGCATAGACAGAAGCAGATGTGGCAGTTTAGCTATTGGCTAGGGAGGTCACATGCAGCATAGCAACAGGGGCCGGCATAGCAACAGGGGCCGGCATAGCAACAGGGGCCGGTTTTAGCTTAGTGGCGAATTTCAAACCTAAACTTCTGATAAGGGTCTCTGACCTTCTTTGTTCCCAGCCTCATAGGAGCCATATCAGCACTTACTGTTCCTGCAATAGTTATACTTTTTGGCAGCTCCAGTACTCCCTGAATCTAACAAATAGCTGGGGCACTAAGTTCTGGAGAGCACTGCAGCTGAGATCATGGACATGTTTTAGCTAAGGGTAAGCTTTATTTCTATTCCTTCTGTCAGTTTTTTTATTTATTTTTGTAGGGTTTGGTAAAATGTGGTGATTTTTCTGTATTCTACATTTTCATTGGTAGTGAAATATATTGTGAAGCTAGCTGCTTGGACTTAGGGGTCATGAGATGCCCTTTATGGAGTCTTGGCTGTGTTTGCTTTGTGAGTATCAGGTTTAGCTCCTGCATCTGTCATTCAGCAAGTGGGGTCTGTCGTTTGGCTCCATGTTTGAAGTTTGGTTATGGGGTCTTGGTTACAGATCCGAAGTCTGTCTCCAGGGTTTGTTGTTGAATCTGTATTCTGCTGTGCACCTGGGTTCCCCTTGCATGTAGCCTCATATCTGAGTTCCAGTGTGGGGCCCACAAGCAGCTCCAGTTTTAGGGCATGATGTACGGACTCTGGTGTCCAAAGTGCAGTGTCAGTTTCTGGCATGGGTGTGTACTAGTCTCGGTTGAGTCTGTAGACGAGTGTTTGGTGCCGAGTCCCATTTTTGGTTTGAGGGTTGATCCAGTGCTCAGTTTGAGTTGTCTATGGTCCATGGGACTCTAATTTGTCTAAGGACTCTGGTGTCTGTTCAGTAATATTTGTTGTGTTCATGTAAGCAGGAAGGTAGATATGGATAGGGAAAGAGAGCCAAGTGAATGGGAGATTCTCTTCTATAAAACTCGGAATACCTGCTCCAGTGAGAAGTCTGAAGGTTCCATTTAGTCAAATTTGATAGAAGGCTGCAATATTTGTAGGTTTAATGGCACATTAGAGAAATTTGTTGTATTCTGACATGTCCATCTCCTCAGCCCTTTGGTTCAGGTTTGGGAGGAGTTTTCTTAAGGCACTTCTGGCCAGGTGAGAGGGGAAGCAAGAGGGAAATGGTTCCAGTGTCGGAGAGGCACCATGGAAGGCAGAAATGGGAGGGAAACACTGTGATGTGCAGAATTAGATTGTTGATAATTAAAAGTGATAGTCTTTTCTACGTGAAAAATAGAAACATGGTCAAAGAGATATTTGGAATTTTTACTTTGTTTTTCTTTTTTCTGCCTTTCTGTTGAGAGAAATGCATTAGGCATGCTACAGGTCTATCACAGCTTTTTCCATTAGATTTTTACATTTTTACATTTATTTGAGAGAGGAGCATGAAATAATTTCTTGGTCACTTCTTTTAGGTGCTGAGACCTGTGACAAAACCCACAACCTTGGCACACAGGGAGGACACTCCATGCACTGAGCCATCTGGTCAGGGAACCATATGTTTTTAAAAATTATTATCTTTCAGATGAGAAAATTATTTTAGAATTCCAGTTCCATTATATGTTACAGGTTATTTAATATTGTATTTTATAAGTGTAAGTATAAGGACTTCCTGGTTTATCTGTTACTAATGATTTCAAGGTTAACTCTCATGAGAGGAGGAAACGGGTTATGTAATTTCAAATCTTTGAAGTTTGTTGCCACTTACTTTATAGTGCAATATGGTCCCTTTTAAATGTGTTCTTCATCTGTGTCTCAGATTTTTGGTTGTGTACATCTTGGGAACAAGACCTTCGTGTCAGTCATGAGGAACTGGGGTGGGTGCAGTGCATTATCTGTCAGTGGTTGTATTGCAGGAATCAAAGGAGGAGAAAAACACCCAGACAACTTGATGAAGAAAGTAGGATTTATTTAGCTGGTGTAGCAGTGTGACCCCCAAAGAGGCAACCAAACACATGCTTTCCAAAGTTAGATTTCTTACGTCTTATATACCTTTTACAGAATACAAATATTCATGCAAGGGGCTCGTGATCCCATTGTCTAGAGGTATATTTCACTCTCATGATTCCAGTATGGGAGGGTGAATTTAGGTGGAATCAGAGGATGTGTTGGAATTTTTAATTAAGGTATGTAAACATTGTTTCTTAAAAGCTTTTGAGAAAAGAAAAGGGGAAGGGGTTTTCAGATAAGTTCTATCTTCTTTGCTCTGTGTAGCAAGTGGCCCCAGGCACCCTTTCAGAGAACTATAGGACAGTGATGGGCAGTCTTTTGATCTTGGTTTGTCAAAATTCACCAAAAAAACAAGCATAACTTGGGTGGTGTGTCACTTCGAGAAAAAGGGCCTAACAAGAAGTCCCAGAACTAGATGCTCAGTGTCAGAGTTCTGTTGTTTTGGCCTACAGACCTCTGGCACAGAGTGTATACACTACAGCAAATGCTTTATCCTTGGCTACTGCACCTGGCCATTCAGGAGCCGAGGATAAAACTTCCTTCTCAGCATGTGGCCCCATGCTTCTTTGGTATGTGACAGTGTGTCACCGAAAATGGCTACGTGTTTCAGTGTTGACACGCATGTCATAGGTTCACCATCATGGTTATAGAAAGTAGTTAACCTAAAACTGTCTGACTCAGTTACCCCTACAGACTCCCTTCCATTGCATTCTTCTTGTTTCTTTCTCCTCAGTGAAGAGGGGGCCTGTCCCTCCTTCCTCAGGTGATCCACTTATCTGCTTATGTGAAGTATGTTTTTTCTACCTCTACTGATTATTTTGTGTGTTGTCAACTATTGGTTTTAAAAAGGTATTTTCTATCCCTAAATGAGAGTTGGATAAAATCTATGGTTATGCCCTGGCTGGGAAGCTTAGTTACTTAGAGTGTCATTCTGATACACCAAGGCTGTAGGCTTAATCTTTAGTCAGGAGACATCTACAAAATAATGAATACATGAGAACATCAGTACTGTCATATTTGGAGTTCTAACAGATGTGAGTGCCATAATATAGTAGTCTGAATTTGCCATTTCCTAATGATATATCAGGCAGAGCTTATTTTTACAAGGTTAGGTACTTGGTCTTGTTGAAATAAGAAACATGAAAACTGGGAGTTTTTAAGACTATCCAAACCAAAATAACTTCAATCACTTGGAATGAAGATCTCTAATCCTGGAGACTGATAGTGTAGCAATTTCTATTTCATTTATTTATTTTTAAAATTCATTTTGTAGAGTGGAGATAGAGAGATGAGAGAAGGGGAGGAGCCGTAAGTATCAACTTTCATCTATGCCATATTCAGGCGAGCCTAGTATTTTGTTTATATATTTTATTCACATTAGAGTGTGGAGAGAGAATAGCAATTTTTTTGTGTGTGAGAGAGACAAAGGGACAGATAGTGACAGACAAAAAGAGAATGAGATGAGAAGCATTAATTTTATGTTGGGGCTCCTTAGTTGTTCATTGATTGCTCTCTCATATGTACCTTGATCAGGCTACAGCACAAGTGACTCCTTGCTCAAGCCAGCAACCTTGGGCTTCAAGTCAGTGACCATGGCATCATGTCTATGATTCCATACTCAAGCCTGCAATCCTGCACTCAATCTGGTGAGCCAGAGGTCAAGCCAGCGACCTTGGAGTTTTAAACCTGGGTCTACCCCATCTTAGTCCAATGCTCTATGCACTGCACCACTGCCTAGTCAAGCACCATTCCCATTTTATATATTTAAAAAACAGGCACAGAGAAGTTGAGAATCTAGCCTTAAGTTGCACAGCTGGTGAAAGCAGAACAGAGATTCAGACCCACTATGGAATAATCTGGAGTCCATATGGTGTATACCATGAGATTCTCATCCTGAAGGGACAGTGAAGAGAGAGTGATGGAGACCAGGTGCCCAGACAGAGCCAAGCATATGGACATGCACATATTTCTCCATGGTTTTCACCACTGGGATAACAGAGGTTAGAGAAATCCAGGACAAGAACCAAGAGAAGCCAAGGAAGGAGGGTGATGAGCCTACTAGGATAGAAGGCTCCACTTCCTGGGATTCAAGAAAATCCCTTTCTCTAGTAAGACTGTCTCAAATCTCTCTCACTGGGCAGTAACCTATGTAGATTGACTTCAGAATTCCACGTTTCTAGGGTTGAGTTTCTGTGTTTGACAGTGTGAGTTCTCTGTGGCCCTCTGGGAACTTTCTGCTTTCAGTGATGGGGAGGGGGGGAATGAGGTATGTGGGCATCATAGTTTTATAAAGATAAGACATATTAGAACAGGAGGCAAAGAGACCATGGAGGAGATTGGTGTTGACATTCCAATAGCACTTAAGGAACTATTTGTCAAGGTCATCTCTTCTCATGAAAGTGAAGAACTTGTTTAACCAATTACTTCTGTACTAATTACTGTCTTAGGAGGGTAAGGGGTCAGTAGCCTTCTTCTGAAGTCCCCTCAGATCTGGGGTATGACCTGTGTGGTGGCTATGGCTGTGGAAATGCAAGTTAATGCTAATGACTCACTCACCCTCCTTGCTAACAGAGGGCTTCTCCCCTGAGTGTGTCCTCTAGTGTATGAGGAGTTCTGACTTTTGTGTAAAGCCTCGCTCACACTCCCTGCAAACATAGGGCTTCTCCCCTGAGTGTGTTCTCTGGTGTGTGAGAAGATGTGACTTCTGTGTAAAGCCTTGCTCACACTGTCTGCAAACATAAGTCTTCTCCCCTGAGTGTCTCCTCTGGTGTCTGAGGAGATGTGACCCATCACCAAAGCCTTGCCCGCACTCTCTATACTTGACAGCTACAATTCTCGACATTCCTACCCTCATAGAGTTTTTCTATGTCCACAGAATACACGTTCTGGACTCTGCTGGGCACTTCCTGCATCATTCTCTCTTGCTCACTAGAGCTTTTCAGTTGTCCTTTGGGAGGTTTGAAAAAAGCCCTTGAAATCCTCCTCTGCCTGGTCCTTTTAAGCAAATGTTTGGACTTTTCTTTGACATTTTGACTTTCAGCTTTGTCATCCCAGCTGTGTGTATCAGTATGTTGCTGCTGCTGATTTGGATCCTCTGGGAAGGGATCCTCTGATTGGAGGTGATTTCTTGCAGATGTTCCTGGGAGAATTTGAGAGGGATGATTGCATCCCACATGTTGACTGAGGAATTTCTGACTGGAGAAGGCCAGAGATCAGGAGGGACATGGGTGTATCTCTGGCTGTGGTTCTGCTGACAGAGAAAATTTTGGTCAGGACAGATGTTTAAAAGGCTGCCTGGGCCATATGTTTTGTTAAGACTTGTCCCACGAGTCATTCTTATGGGGTTGACAGTGTAATCTCTGTCTCCCATGAAGTGTTTCTTTACAGTCTGTTTTCTCTTTTCATTTTTATGTACTATATCTTCTTTAGAAATCCAGAAAGCCCCCATCAAGAGTTCTTTCTACACATTGCCAGATGTGGGACTATCAAGTAGCAAACAGAAGACAAACTGAAAACATGTCCTTTCTCAAGCTTCACATAAAATATTCATAGTTGATTTTATTCAGTGTCAGCCCATTTCATATACAATGGGAAGTCCTCTTTCAAAATAAATCCCCAACCATACTTTTAAAAATTGATTGATTTTAGAGAGACAAAAAGCGGAGGAGGAAGAAGAAGAAGATGAAGAGGATGAGGAGAAAAAAGAAGAAGAAGTGAGAGAAAGGCATTTATTCATTGTTCTACCTAGATATGCAGTCATTGGTCATTTCTTGTATGTGGTCTGACCCGGCTCAACCTTGGTATTACAGAATGGTGCTCTAACCAACTGAGCTATCCAGCCAGGGTAACCAATCATACTTCTTACATTGCTGACTCCTATTCCTCTCCAGCTAATCCATAATCCTCTCTCACTAGGAGATAAAGTAATCTCTGAGAGGATTCCCCACTGAAGTTTATTCTCCAAAAATTAACAAAGCAAATCTTAGAGAATAAGCCCCCCTATAGCCAAGAACAGTAAAATTATCCCACCTCACTCAGGAAGGTCCCCAGTGTCTCAGCTTCGATCAGAGCACTGTATTCCAGGCTTCTGGGCATCTACTGAAACTCTGCTATAACCCTATACACTAGACAGGGGCGGACATCAGAAAACAGGCCCATGCCAGTTTTACCAGTGCATAGAGTGTTGGCCCAGCATGTGGATGTCCCAGGTTTGAACCCCAGTCAGGGAACACACAAAAAGCAACTATCTGATTCTCTTCTCCTCCCTTTCCCCCTTTTCTCTCTCTTCCCTTCCCACATCCAGTGGCTCAATTGGTTTGATCATCAGCTTGATATCTCAGTTGGTTCAAGTGTTGACCTCAGGCACTGAGGATAGCTCGGCTAGTCTGAGCATTGACCTCAGACTTGGTTTGCTGGGTGGATCCTGGTTGGGGCATATGAAGGAATCTGTCTATCTCCCTTTCTCTCACTTAAAAAAAATTAAATCAAAATAAAAAATATAAAGATTTAACCTAAGAATCAAAGTAATATGAAATGAATTCTTAATTTCTAAAGCAACTGATTCAAAATCTTACTGACATTAGAGTGTACCATGAAAATTCCTAAGAAGAGTTCTCTCTCTTTTTTTTTCATTTTGAAGAACAGTTGTGCCCGCCTCTAGTTGCTGTGAACTCTCTCTTCTCCTTGCTGCCGCACTTGATGCCCAGCATCTGCCCATAGTCATCACCATACCAGACTAGCAGCTCACAGTCTGGCTTGATGACCTGGAAGGTTTGGTAAGAATTCTGCCCATGATACTGAAAGGCTACCAGGTTCTGCTCTTCATCATTCCGGGCACAGTTCACATACCTGGGATTGAGGCAGGTGAAAGAAAAGAAACCCACAGGCGATGAGTTCCTACTGCCTCTCAGATCCATGTCCAGCTCTGCACCTGAGAGTCAGGCTCTGATGTCGCTCACTCCCACAGTGCTCCCGGAGAACCTTCTGTTTATGTCTGAGCCTGTCACAATGTCATATGACTTCCTATGTCCAGGTCCTGCTTATAGTGCTCATCCTTCCTAATACCATTTTTCAAAGCCAATTTCAGACATAACCTCCACCCAGATTGGACATAAATTTCAGTGACCACTAGCTTTTCCAAACTAACTCAGGTTGTTTTACATCACATAACTTGCTACTTGATGTTGGACTCTGTGTCTAGATTAGTTCACTTCATTCAATACTCAGCCCAAGTCCATCTTTTCTTGAGAGTCCTTTCTTCATTCTTCTCACATTTTATTTAGGCAGCAATTGATGCCTCACCAGGTTCCCCCCAAAACCTGGAGGTCTCCCTGCCCCACTGAAGTGAGAAATGAAGAGGGAGACAGACAAACTCCAGCATGAGCCCAACCATAATCCACCTGACATGCCCACCAGGGGGCAATGCTAAGCCCTTCTGGGGTGTTGCTCTGCTTCAACTGGAGCCATTGTAGTGCCTGAGGTGAAGGCCATGGAGCCATTTTTAGCACCCGGGCCAAATTTGCTCCAGTAGAGCCTTGGCTGCAGGAGGGAAAGAGAGAGAGATATAAAGGAGTTGGGGAAGGACAAAAAAGCAGATGAGCAATTCTCTGTGCCCTGGCTAGGAATCTAATCTTGGACTTCCACAGTCAGGCTGATGCTCTACTGCTGAGCCAACTGATCAGGACTTGGAGCTCTCTTTGTCTTAGCAAAATCATAAAGAACAATAATAGCTTACTCACATTCTGTAGCCTCTGATGAAAGAGCCCCTCAAGGAAGTGGCCAATGATCATTGCTCTAACAGGCTTCAGAACTCAGTTCTAGTTAGAAGTGAGACTGGGGTCATTTGCTGCCTTCACAGTTTTAAGCTATCCTGCTTTAGATATCCTGGCACTGTGTGATTCTCAAAAAATAGAAATTTTATAGTTAAACATTTCTAAAATTAATTGTTTCACTCTGTCTGCAATTTGTCTTCTATAAGATGATGGGTTATATGATCTGTTTAAATAATGAATACCTTCCTCTAAATGGGAATATAGTAAGGGCTTGCTTAAATAATGTTTGTTAGATCAATTAAAGTATAATCCAGGCCCTCAAAATTTTTTATCCAGTGCCTAAATTTTGTCTAGCATAAAGATTTATATTTTGAGAACATATGCTTTATTTTTATTTCCTTTTTTTTAATCTAAATACCTCCTGCCTTGAAAGAGCACTGAAGGGAGAAAAAAGAGGAACAGAGAATTGAGGGAGACCACTGAGGGAGGCATGATGAGAAGGAAAGATGTATGGGCCTGAGAGGGACGAATGTTCTCCGTGACTCCCAGAAACTTATTAGCCTTACCTCATCCAGTTGGCCAAGGATTCATCCTTCCCATCCACATATTCATGGCAGTTTCTCCCTTTGGTGATCTGAATTTCAGGAAGAAAATATAAATATTTTTTGGATGAGCAAGTAATAGAGAAATTATTTTACCCTACTGTCAACAAAACTCTTTCAGCTTGCATTCATTGCCACTCTGGACCACATGATACTTTTCTTACTCATCACATCTGAGTTGACCTGTCCACTCAGGTCTAGGAGGAGGCATTCTTTTGTGTCTGTAACACTTTACTCCCACTTAACCTGTGATACTTATCAGGAGTTTCATAGTGTGAAAAGTGCACTTGTACCCAGAACTAACCATATTGTCTCCATCCATGTCCTAGTATGTAGAAGGGCAGGTCCCACCAAGCCATGGGAGTGATGTGGAAAGCCACAAGACAGGGAAAGAGGTAAATGTTTCTCACCAGCCAGGAGTATCCATTGTTGCCTGCCTCTTCATCTTCTGTAATTTGGCCCTCATAAGGGCCAAAGTGCAGATCCTCTGGCAGAGCAGATGCATCATTCCACACTCCAAGCCCAGCTTCAGGGATGCCCGATGCTCTGATTCTCAACCCAGGGGACAGAGTGAGGGATGCATGGTTTGGATGCCCCTTATCCACTGCACTGTCTTTTACAAATGTAGGGGTCCCATGCACGTCACAACTGTCAATGAAGAAGTTCTGACACTTGTCACAATCTGGGAGTGAGAGCAACAGGGATTAGGGAAGGTGTAGTGCATGTTCCTGGACATATAGAGCTTCAGAGAGAGCCCAGGCACTCACCTCACTGAGCCTCAATTCTGTAGGGCAAGTCCCTAGGGGAATGGAATGCCCAAATGACCAGACAACATTATTGTATGAAGAGATAACATGCTTTTGAGGGTCACTTACAGAGGTAGTCATCATTTTGGGGCTCACTGTCCTCTTGTTGTACATGGCCTTTTCTTTCTTGTAGACTATACATCTTTACTTCAGTCTCCTTTCTCCTGAGTTCTAAGTTGGAGAAGAGTGAGTTGGGTGGAGTCTGGAGTGTTAGTCTCTATTTTGTCAGAAAACACACAGTCTTCTCTCATCAAATTATCACCTGTCCTTCTATATATTCTGGTATTTTCCTTTGTCAACTATTGGCTCAGAGAGCCTCTATAATAGTAAGCCTCTACACTGACTAGAGATGGCCAATGCAATATTTGTTTCTAGATCTTGCCATTATGAGGTTTAACTTCCCAACTTATAGTTATTCATAAAATACTTATTAAGGGCACAGTATATGTAAGGCATTGAGGAAAGGCCTGCCATACAACACCAACAGTGTGTGGTTGCTATTATCAGAGATGTATTTATGAGACAACATGTATCTGTCAGTTATTTTACATTGAATTTAAGCCCTAGCCAGTGGCTCAGTGGATAGAGTGTTGGCCCAGTGTATGTCCCAGGTGTGATTCTGGTCAGGGTACATAAGAGAAGTGACCATCTCCTTCTCCACTTCTCCCTCTCCTCCTTCTCTCCCTCTTTCATTCCTGCAGCCAGTGGCTTAACTGTTTTGAGTATTGGCCCTGGGCACTAAGGATGGCTCAGTTAGCTAGATCACATCATCCTGGGGTGCTAAAAAAAACAGCTCAGTACTTGAGAATTGGGGTTTCTGGGTAGATCCTGGAAAAAGTGCATATGGGAGTCAGCCTCACTATCTCCCCTCATCTTACCTAAAAAATAAATACATACAGAAAGAAATAATTTGAATATTGTCAAAGAATATATGCATATATCTTCACCTTACACATTAGCATTCAAGAGCTCAGAGAATCTGTAAGATTTGCCAAAGCTCCAGTGCTAAATTCACTCTCAGTTTAGTAGAGCTTAAATCCAGGCCTATCCAAAGTTCACCTCACATACCTAGGCCATACTTATTAGCCTTTCTAGAGGACTCAGAGGAACTGAAATCTACAAATGCTTTTCTCTTACCCAATTTTCATCTAGAGTGTTGTCCACAGGGTCTTGCTTCTCGAGGATGGACGGTGATGCTGAGGACCCAGTTTTGAAACCCTGAGGCTGCTGGCTTAAGTTTGGGCTAATCCAGCTTTAGTGCAGGCTCACCAGCTTGAGCACAGGGTCGCTGGCTTAAGCGTGGTATCATAGGCATGACCCCATAGTTGCTGGCTCAAGGCCAAGGTAGCTGGCTTGAGCAAGGTTTCACTCATTGTGCTGTAGCCCTCCAGTCAAGGCACATATGAGAAAGCAATGAATGAACAACTAAGGAGCTACAATGAAGAATTGATGCTTCTCATCTCTCTCTCTTTCAGCCAGTCTGTCCCTCCCTCTCTCTCTATCTTCCACTATAATAAAAAGTAAACAAAAAGAAATTGGCTGTTCATGTCAAAAATATAATAAAGGTAACTTAACTGGACAGAAAGTCCATTTCTTTAACATAACACTTTCTCCTTTCTGTCTTTTTTTTTAATTTAAAAAAAAAATTTTCTGACTTGTGGTGTCACAGTGGATAAAGCAGTGACCTGGAACACTGAGGTCACCAATTCGTAACCACAGGCTTGCCTGGTCAAGACACATACAAGAAGCAACTACTACAAGTTTACGTTTCCTGCTCCTGTTTGCCTCCGCCTTCTCTCTTTCTCTCTCTCTCTCTCATTCCTCTCTCTAAAATCAATAAATTAAATTTTGTATTGATTTTAGAGAGAGAGGAGGGAAGAGAGTGAGACAGAAACATTGATTTGTTGTTCCACTCATTTATGCATTTAGTGGTTGATTATTTTTTCTTTTTTCTTTTCTTTTTGTTAGCTAGAGAAACAGACAGAAAGAGAGAGGGATGAGAAGAATCAACCTATAGCTGCAGCATCTTAGTTTTCCATTGATTGCTTTCTCATATGTGCCTTGACCAGGTGACTCTAGCTGAGCCAGTGACCCCTTGCTCAAAGCAGCAACCTTGGGCTCATGCCAGCAACCTTGGGCTTCAAGCCAGTGACCATGTGGTCATGTCTATGGTCCCACACACAAGCCAGTGACCATGCATTGAGGTTGGTGAACCCATCCTCAAGCCTGCAACCTTGGGTTTTGAAACCTGAGTCCTTATCATCCCAGATGATGCTCTATGCTTTGTGCTACCACCTGGTCAGAATTTAATGGTTGATTCTTATATGCACCCTGAGTGGACATCAAACCCCAAATCTTGGTGTATGGGGACAACTCTCTAACAAATTAAGCAACTTGGCCAAGGCTTTTTTTCTTCTTATTCTTTCACCCTTACACATTTGGCCGTCCTTGCCCTTCCTTAATCATCAAAGTCTGGTCAGCACCAAACAGTCTTGCAAACAAAGCCTCAGGTATGTGGACCACAGAGACCATTTGGGTCAAATTAGAGATCTCATCTGGACTTCAGCTGTGTTTCAATACTAGACCCATGAAAGCGGGATAGGACCTTATCTGATCACACCCTCATGAAACCAGACACACTGAAGAGATGGCTGACACAGGGCCTGATACAATGGTCCCTACCCTGGCCCACAACCCAAGCTGCCTTAATCACCATGATTAATTCTTTCTCATCTGTGATGTGGCCAGCGCTGCACAGGGAGCCCTGTCCTGAGCACTGCTCACCGGCCAGACCTTCCTCCTCCTCTTGTGATGACGTGTTCTGAATGAGTTATTTCTTATGTGCTTTTATACTTTTATACTGTTCCTGCTCATTAACACATGTATAAATATGTGTAATTGTTTACACTTAGAAGCAGTGTAGCAAATCACTCTTACTGCTCAATGCACTGTTTGCATCTCACTCAATTGCTAAATACAAGCTCTGTTCCTCCTTAGCTGCTGAGAGGCTGGGAACCTCACCTTGGGTTGGTGGCCTGCTTGCAGTGACCCATGAAAGAGGGCTGAGGGACTCTGAGGCCTGGGGAGAAACAAAATTGTGGTCCCCAAAGGGAAGCACTTGAAGGAGCATGTAAAGCCAGGATCCACGGCCACCATCACAGCAGCCTGTCCCATGCTGGTTCGTGTTGGATTCGGACAGTAAGTAAAGAAACAACAGAGCCAAAAATTGGTGGGCCATCATCTTTAATCCTAGCTTGCACCCAGTGGGCAAGTAAAACACACACTGGGCTCCAAAACACACTCATTCAGTGCTCACAAAGCTACTGACATCAGTTTCCTAGAATCAAAGGTTTCTACCGCACCAGCCTTATTCACCTCTGTTCCCCATCTCCTTCTCTCTGCAAAAACTGCACAAACTGGCTTTTCCTTCAGCACTCCACCATCTTAGCTACTTCTACTCTTCTCCATGTGGCCTTTCTCTGCTCTCCTCTCGAATGCTAATCTCAGAAACTGAGAAAGAGCAAGCTCTTGGCCTGCCCAAATTTATAGTGTAGAAACCAAAACCTTTAATTCCATATACAAACAAGGATGTCTCTGATACAAAGTCACTTATCTGAAGCATGATGGGATTGTACCACCCCACATCAAAAAGGGTGGAAAGGGCTTAGACCACAGGTCAGGAGCCTATGTCTCGTGAGTCAGATGTGGCTTTTTAATGGCTGCATCTGACTCTCAGACAAATTTTTAATTAAAAAAATATTAACGTTAAAAATATAAAACATTCTCATGTATTACAATCCATTCATTTCCTACCACTCATGTTCATGGTTGCAGGTGTCTGGAGCCAATCACAGCTGTCCTCCGGGACAACACCAAATTTTTATTCGATAATGCATAAAGTACACTGGTTGTTGTATGGCTCTCATGGAATTAAATTTTAAAATATGTGACATTCATGGCTCTCTCAGCCAAAAAGTTTCTCGACCCCTGGCTTAGTCCTAACACCAAGCCGCAGGCTACAAGGATCCTGCCTGCCCACTGCCCACCCCCAACACACATTAATATCACTTGGGTGATGGGCTCCCACCTGGGCAGCACCATCTTTAACAAAGTGAACATAATATCTACCCAACAGAGCAGCACCGACACTCAGGTCGCCTGTTTGCTGCCCCGTGGTCCCCTGCCCGATCCTCGCATCCTCGCGCCAGCAGCTTATCCTGCTTCATCTCCATGTTGCAGCAGCGTGCCTTCTCCCAGTTGCCCAAGGTGGCCACCTCTCCCGGGAGAAGTAGGCACGGATGTCCCTGAAGTCCTTGGGTGCCAGGGGGAAGATGCAGCCATGTGACCTTGAACAGCCTTCTGCAGAACCGCCTCTTGCCCCACTGGGTCCTGGCTGCCCCCAGCCCACCATGCCCTTCCCGCCACTTCCTCAGCACAGCCCTGCGGGCTCCTTTCCACGTCCCTGCTCTGGCCACCCCGCACACTAAGCCCTGACTTGCCTGCGCACGAGACGGCGCTGAGGCTGACTGCTTGGCCCAGGGGCGCTCATTTGCACGCCTGCGCGTGCACTTGCAATGGGGTGTCTTAAGAGGCGACACTTGGGGCCAGCCCTAGGGATGCAAGGACAGGACAGGCTGTGGACTCCAGCCAAGTCAGTGACCCCCTTGCTCAAGCCAGCGACTTGGCCTTTAAGCCAGCAAACTTTGGGCTCAACCAGCAATCATGGGGTCATATTTATGACCCGGCGCTCAAGCTGGGTGAGTCCGCACTGAAGCCTGATGAGCTTATTACATTTTCTTGTTGTTCAAGTGCTCTCTTGAGTTCCTCTACTCTCAAGTTTATTGAATGTCGTTATGACTCCTTGTTTTGAATTTTTTATCTGTTCAATTACCCATCTCTATTTCACTAGGATATTTCTCGGGAGTTTTTTTTTTCTTGTTCCTTCATGTGGGGTATATTCTTCTGTCTCCCCATTTTCTTTGACTGTCGGTTTTTGTTCCTTTGACTAGAATAAAATAGTCATCTTGCCCAGTCTTGAAAAAGTTGTCTTTGTTACATTGTGTGTTGAACAGTTTCAACCTGCCAGTTGTAATTGGGGGGGGAGGTGCATGCAATGCCTGTCCTGACACCTAAGGAGTGGGTTCTGAATGGGCCACCTGGGGTGTGTGAGCCTCCTTGCCTTTTAATCTGGGCAGGGCTGCCTGGTGCAAAAGGGGCTGCATGGTGTGTGCTCTGCATGTCCTGTTTTAATTATCTGTTGTCAGAGCACGGTCTGTGCTGGGTTACCTGATTACTTTCTTGTATCCATTACCTTCTTGGGGCTTGGCAGCCCTGTGCACAGCACAGCATTGCCTTCCTCACTCCACACTGGGCCTCAAGGTTTTGCTAGCTTTGTGTTTTCTTTGAGTAGAGCAGCCTGACCAGTGAAAGCAGCAGCACCCCCATTCTCTGCACTTTCTCTAATCATGGATCCAGTGTGCAGACCATAGCCCATTTGCTGGCTCCCCATTTTCCAGTAAGGGTAATGCCAATAGTAACCCACTATTTCTGCACTTTATCTGGGTCATATAGTCCTGCAGCTGGTACAGGAGTGTTTCGCTAGCTCTGCACTCTCTTTAGGTGGGGAGCCCCACATGCACATGCAGCTCAGTGGGTGAAGTGTCACCCTGCCATACCTACCTGCTGGGTCAATATCTGGGAAGAAGAGCGCTCTTTATACATCTATTCTGCCCTCATAATTATGTTGTATTTATCTCCAGAAGGGGTGGCTTCAGATGTGCTGCAGCACCCTGCAGGTGGCCATAAAGTCTGCATGGAGCTCCCATATTCTATCCACATGCCTGGCAGGTGTAACCAGTGGTGCTCACTGATCTCTTCAGTCCTGAGCTGTTCCTTCACCTCCTGCAGACCTCTCATGGTTCCTCAGCTCTCTCTCTCTCTCTCTCTTTCTCCCCAGCTTGTTGTGCCAAAGCTGTTTAATTGTTTCTCAGTTGTCTTTTAGGAGGAATTGTTCTAAGTAAAGGGATACATTGGATGGGTTTTTGGGACGGTGCAAGCCCAGCATCCACATATGCCATTATGTTGGACCTACTGGAAAGTTCTTAAATAAAGTTTAATTTTGGCTGCAGCAACATGCTTCTGCTCTGATATGTCCTTATTTCCATATATTCGACTGTCTATATAATTGTTGAGACATTGGTTTTTCCTCTGACTTCAATTCTTTGTTGGATCCAGGAGGAGTAGTTTATTTTCACTTTCTTTAGCTTTTTTCTCCTGTGAGGATGGGCATGATAACTGCCAAGCTTATTACTTGTAGGACCTGAAACCAGGAGTCTTGCGTTAGTCGCTTTTTATCTCTTGGCTTCCTGTTCCCTATTTGTAAAATAAAATAAAGGGATCAGATCACACCATGGTGCCTAAACTCTCCTCTAGCTCCAATATTCTGTTCATTACATAATCACTGACTTGCGTGAATGACAGTGCCAATTTGTGACATTTGCTACTGTTCTACAGGTTGACCTTCAGGTGGACAAAGAGAGGCACATTTTTGTTCGAGTTCTCCCTTGATTGTTTATCAAATTCAGGAAGTTCAGGAGTCCAAGAAATTCAACATTGTGGAGCCGGTAGTTTTCATGTACTTGTCAATGCTGTAAAATATTTTCCAAATGCTTGGTAAATGTGGAGAACTTTTATTATTAACTTGGGATCTCAAAGAATGTGAATGTGTATGATTGTGATGAATCTCTCTCTTTTCTTTCTCATTTTTTTCCCTAGCTATGATTTATTTTTATCATTTTTTCTTCCTCTCTTCTTCTTCCCCTCCCTGGATTTCTTTATCACCATTCTTTTAATCTTGTTTTCCTTCTTTCCTTCCTGCCATGCTTTCATAAATCCTTTGAAAGTGCCCATGATATACCAGGCACTGTGCTAGGAACTCATGTCCCTGCACTCAATGACTTCCCATTCTACTATTTTTACTTCTATCTTTTTAACTTATTAAAATTTAAATATCTTTATTTTATTATAAAATATGATGTGCTTTGCTTTGACAAGTATGTTAATTTTAACAAGTTTTTTTATTATAAAAAATGTATTCTTATTGCAGAAACACTAGAAAAAATTATAGGAAAAACAAAACAACATATTTCCCATACAGAGATATTCTCTATTAATATTGTAGCATTTTCTTCCCATATTCTCTATGTACCTATTATATTTCTCTGTATGTACCCAGGTACATTGGGTGTGTGTACATCTGTGTGCATGGATGTGCATTGCACTTGAGCATATCTCTCCGTGTCCATGTGTGCCTGTTATTTGTGTATGTCTGTATTGTAAGAAAGAGATGGCACTTGTACACCAGGTGTGCAGGCTTTATTAGAAAAGAAAGACCTGCCGGGGCACTTCTCCAGGAGACGGGCACCCAAACAGATTCTGAGGCAAGTTTTTTACAGGGTTAAGGGAGAGCTTTGAGCAAGTGTGCGTTGAGTCAGCAGTTCCTGGTATGCTCCCTCTGCGGTTTTATGATATCGGCTTTTTGGAACCTTCTCCTCAGGGTGGCTGACCAGCTTCCTAGAACTTTTCTGTTTCAGGGGCGATAGTCCAGTAAGTAAGAGTGGGGTCAGATAGACAAGCAGAACAGCAAAAGGGCAGTTTGGAAGTTTTGGTAAATTCATGTATCCATCATGTATATGTATATAAATGAGTATTTATTCACTCATCCAGTAAAAACTTATTGTACTTCTATTATGTGCTGGGCACTGTGCTCGACACTGGTTGCCTATAGTGAACAACACAGACTCAGTTTCTGTCTTTATGAATATACTACATTGTCATGGGGTAGACAGAAGGGAAGGAAAATATACATAAATAAAATAATTATAAGTTGTGATAAGCACTAAAACAAAGAACAGAAATGGGCAGCTACTTTAGCTCAAGCAGTCAAGGAGGTTCTCTGAAAGTGTCACTTTGAATGTGAATATGAGGCAGTGAGAATTGTGGGGAAAGGAAATCCTGGCACAGACAGACACACAAGCCTAGTCTTCAACTGAGGAAAGAACAGTATAATCATGGGATGAAGATGAGCCTTTAGATGTGAGAATGGCAGAGATCATGTCTGAGAGAAAGGTATAGGAGCTGTAGCTGTGGTCAGGGCATTGGTGTGTGGTCTCAGGGCAGTGGGAACCTCTGAGAGGTGTTAAGCAGGATATGACATGAGCTGAGTTTGTTGTAGGGAGAATGGCTTGGAAGCGGCCAACACAGGTCATGTGGAAACCAGTCAGGAGGCTATTGCAAAAATCTAGGCGAGAAGAGTTTGGTTTGCACTAGGGTAATGGTGGTGGAAATTGAATAAAATGGCTGGATTGGAGATATTTGGAAGCAAAACTGACAGGAGTTATTGATGGATTGGATGGAGACGTGAGTGAAGGAGAAATCAGGCATGATTCTTTGCATTCTGGTTTGATGGCCTGATTGGGTGGTGTTGGCATTTCCTAAGATGAGAAAGCTTGGGGAAAAAACAGTAAAATTGTGTATACTACTGTGTATACCTATGTGTGTGGTATGTGGTGCTTTATGTATGCATGTGTATATACATAGTTTTATATGTGTTTATGTATGTATATACATATAGATTGTATTTTTATATGTGTATGTGTTCATCTGTGTATGGTGTGTGTGCATATGTATGTGTGCTCACCTGTTTACTTTCTTAGAGCAATATACTTCACTATTGCCAACATTGAGCATTATTTTTAAAATGTTTGTATTTGATAGATAAAGGCATATTTTGTTTTTATTTATGTATATTTGATGTTTAATAAGTTTGTATGATTTAAACATGAAAAATATTGAATTGGTCATTTGTATGTCTTCTTCTGTGACTCCCTCAAAACACTTCTAACTTAAAACTGGGCTCAGACTTCTTGGATTCTTTAGCATTATGGCACTCTTCTTAAAGGTACATAGCCTTAGTTTAAATGACACTTTCAGAGGACCTCCTTGACTGCTTGAGCTAGAGTAGCTGCCCATTTATGTTCTTTGATTTAGTGCTTATCACAACTTAGAAATATTTTATTTATGTATATTTTTCCTTCCCTTCTGGCTACCCATGACAGAGGAGTATTTAAAAAGACAGAAACTGAGTCTTTCTCATGCATTATAGGCAACCATTGTTGAGCACAGTGCCTGACATACAATAGAAGCACAGTAAATGTTTATGGGATGAATGAATGTAAAAATAAATATTAGTGAACAGATATTTATTGAGTACTTACTCTGTGCTAGTCCTGAGTATTTAGAGAGAAAAGACAGTCTATCTCCATACTGTCTATATTATGAATAGTTTTATATGCTATCTAAAAAGGATCCATCTGAATTAATCTGTTAGTAGTTCTTATTTTCTGGAGCTGAGTTCACTGTAAATGTTTAACCTGTGCAGATATGTTTGTGTTTGCATGACTGCTTTTAACACTACAGTATACTTGGAAAACACACCGTGGATTTTCTTTTCTGTTTGCTTTTTTTTTTTGAAAACTTACTGTGGTGTGTTTTTTTTATTTGATCAATGAGAAGATGCTGATGATAAAGTTATTTTTGCACATTTTTCCTAGATTTTGGCCTTTTTCTGTAGCCTCTTTATTTCCAACAACTTGACTGTGGAGCTCACACAGGATTTTTTCCCACACAGAAAAAAGCTCCAGCTCAGTCTGCAGAATGTAATTTTGCATGTGGGGTTTTCCACCTGTTTTTGCATTACAATCGGATTTAAGCCCTAATGACCTTGACATTGGAATTCTAGGGTTTTGCACCCCAGCCAATTTGTCAAGACACACTGGTGTGGATCACAAATATTTTAGTGTGCTGGACTCTTCATGCTCTTCTATTATTAGCTCTTCCCTGCCTTTGGGGCTGACGGTTGTTCAAACTCAAACCCACCCTTCCATCCTCTGACACCTCTGTCTATCCAGTAGTTACTGTGTTGATAATTTGCCGCCTCTCTCCCAGGTCAGACCCAGCTATGGCCTTGTTTCAGCCCAGGTTCTCTGCTACTGCCCTGCTTGGCAGACAAGGTACTCTGTAGGTGTTTTTGTTTGTTGTGAATGCCTTTTCCTTTTCTCCAAATTATTTTTAAAGGTTTTCTCCACCTTCTCTCCCATGTTTGTCCTTATGAATGGGCATAGGCACAGCTTTCTCATTCTTGTCACATTTTTTTTATTCTTACTCATTTATTTACCTCACATTTAGTGAATGCTTATGGCTCTCATGGACATCTACTCTGTACCATGTATTAATGGTGACATGCCTCACACTACAGTGACTACAGTGAGGCATGTTAGATTTTCTGTCTTCAAGGAATATACAGTCTCTTAGAGGAGAAGGGCATGACCACAGATAAATCATAATCCTGTATGACTAATGTTATAATATAATTAATAATTTTATTAACAAATGCTACACCAAAAATTTTAATGAAGCAGAGAGAGTTGATCAATTGACTGCCCAGAACAAAGAAGGAATCACTGAGGTAGTGACTTTGAACTAGTTGTTATATTACATGAACTTTATAGATGGATTTTTAGATGGAAATGTTAAGATTCTATGGAAAAAAATTTCACGTGTGTTGTTTTTCTTTCAGGGACCTCCTTTCTGGGAACTGTCCTTCACCTGAATGGGGGAGCCTTTATCTTCTGCTGAGCTACAAAGTGGTTTTATAACCAGCTTGACAAATATGAGTTTAGCAAGCCTTTGCATGAACATAGATTCTGAACTCATTTAGAAAATAATGAGGAGAGTGGGCCCTGCTAGGTATGGCAGCCCAGATCATGTTTGTCACTGTCATCATGTGACAATCTTGAAATAAATGCTGAGGACCTCTGGTGATTTTCATACCCTCCCTCCCTCCCTCCCTTCTTTCTTTCCTTCCTTGTTTCCTTCCTTTCTTCCTTCCTTCCTTCCTTTCTCCCTCCCTCCTTTCTTCCTTCCTCCCTTCCTCATTTGTTTGTTCTTTCTTTCTTTCTTTCTTTCTTTCTTTCTTTCTTTCTTTCTTTCTTTCTTTCTTTCTTTCTTTCTTTCTTTTTCTTCCTAGTGAGGGAGCAAGGGAGACAGACTGACAGACAGGAAGGGAGAGAGATGAGAAGAATCAATTCTTTATTGCAGCATCTTAGTTATTCATTGATTGTTTTCTCATATGTGCCTTGACCTTGGGTCTCCAGCTGAGTCAGTGACCCCTTGCTCAAGCCAGCCACATTGGGCTCAAATCAATAACCTTGGGCTTCAAGCCAGCAACCTTGAGCTCAAGCCAGTGACCATGTGGTTATCTCTATGATCTCACACTCAACCCAATGACTCTGTGCTCAATTTAAGTCCTCATGTAATTGTATCCTTTCTCTAATGTCCTCTGATGTGAACGTCCCTTGTAACAAGTTTTGTAAAGGTATTTTATAATTCTTGGGGGTCCTTGTATAAGTGCTCTGATAATCCCTGATGTATTTTTATTTTCCCACAGGTTTTCCAAATCATCCTCATATATACTTAGTAAATGTACTAGCTTTCTTAAATATCTTTGGACTAATGAAAGGCAATAGTCAAGACACCCAGCTTGTGTGAAACTACTGGTTCCATGTTTACAAATTCACTGGGCTTCAGAGAGAGAGAGAGAGAGAGAGAGAGAGAATAGGACAGGGAAGTGGCCAGTCCCCCAGCCCCTAGACCTACTTCTATAGAAATTTTTAAAGCAACAAGAAAAGGAATTCCTGTATAGCTTGTATCTTTAAATCTCCTATTTTTGTTTATTTGGCTGTTATTGCTCCTGATATTAGGTCTATTGTAGGGCATGATGATTTCCATTCTTCCCTAGTCCAGTCCATAATGATGCTATTCTGTCCATATACTTATCCATTAGCAATGCAAACAGTTGTTTTAATTTTTGAGTTTTTAATTGCATCTATAACTGATTTTTAATTTATCTGTACATAGGAAGGTAATATGTTCTTCTTGTTCATAAATTTTCATTAAACAGTCTACATCTGTATTATTTCCCTAAATTAATGTTTTTCTTAAATCAGATAGCTCTGTTCGGGTGTATGAATTTGTTGAAATCCATGGGAGTCCGAAAAGACCAGAGTAACAGGCATTATTGAAAGGAAGAAAAAAACGCTGCCAGGCACTTCTCCAGGAAGAAGGGAACCAGTACAGACTGGGGGGTGAAAATTTTATAAGGCTTGGGAGAGCCTGAGGGGATACTGAGTCAGAAGTTCTAGTATGTTTTCTTTTACAGTTTTAGGGTTTCAGCTTCCTGGAACACTCTTCTTTGGGACAGTTGATCAGCTTTCTGGAACTCTTCTGCCTCAGGGGTGATTGTCTAGTAAGTAAGGGTGAGATCAGGCAGCCAGGGGGAATGACCAAAGGGTAGTTGAGAAATCTATCATTTCTCAACTCTGTGGTATGATAAAAAAAAAAAGAAGGAAAAGAGGTGAGGGGAAGGAGAGGGTATGGGGTTCAGGAAGGAGGTTTGTCTCAGACCGGCCATCTTCTGGAGCTACTTCCTGCTGTTATCCCTCTCAGGGGCCTCCTTCGTTAACCTCTCCCTGGGGCAGTTGGAGTAGGGGTTGTAAAAGCATTTGATTGTAGGTAATCCTGGAGAATTCTTTCATTGGAGCCTGCACGAACTTGATAAAGAAAGGGGAAAGCATTAATATTAGGCATAAAATTAGGAGTGGTCTTATAATTGATACTAGTATGAAGAACAAGGGATATTTCCACCATTGTTCAAAGTAGGGGTGAATTTATAGAGTTACAGATTTTTAGCTTCATGAGGGCAGGTTTTAGGGTTGATGTGTAGGGTTAGGTAGATTTTTCCAATTTTATGATTGGTGAAGGTCTGCATGCAGTTCTGTAAGAAACTAGTGAACAAACATAAAGACAGGGTTCAAAAGTTAGAAAAATAAATAGGAGAGTGAGTGGACTAATAAAAGGCAATAATCAAGACACCCAGCTTGTATGAAACCACTGATTCCATGTTTACAAATTCACTGGGCTTCAGAGAGAGAGAGAGAGAAAGAGAATAGGACAGGGAAGTGGCCAGTCCCCCAACCCCTAGACCTACTTCTATAGAAATATTTAAAGCAACAAAAAAAAGGAATTACCTGTATAGCTCGTTTGGTCCTCAGATTAACAGGTAGTGTACTAGGAACTGGAAGAGGCTCATGGGGTGGGATTAGGTTAATATTTGGAATGAGGTAGATTAGGGTACATGTTTCTGTCTAATTAGTAGGGAGACACATATAAGTGTTGTTCCCTCATCCCTGATTGTGTGAGGCAGGTTGAGAGGTGAATAGAGAATAGGAGGACAAGGGGTCAATATTGTTTCTCTGTCTCTGAGCTCCAGATGGTCAGTGTGGAAGAAAAAGTTGCCCTTAGCTGCAGTGGGAGTTGTCAGGATCATGGTGTGTATACCTGTCTATGTGAGTCAGTCCTTGGGTGATGTAATGCTGAAAGCGCCACTTTGACAGTCTTTGAACAGTTTGCTGAGTAACCTGTAAATTCTACAAGTGCTTAGGGAAAGGGTGGATACATTTCTATACTTTGAAGTTAGAGTTTAAGTCCTAGTGACCACTGCTTCTAGCTGGAATTAGCAGCAGGTCCCAGCCTACAATAGGCATGGGGCATTGAGACAAGAGAAATAAAGGAGATACTATACATTAAATAAAGCAATAAAATCAGACTGTCAATATCCACAGTAGAGATTTTTGAGGGATAAATAAAACTCAGGTATTCAAGCAAGGCATAGTAGATGGCCCTTGTGTTTACAAGAAATGAGATTAGCTTATCTGCTACTAGGAAGATATACCTTAGGCTCATGAATAATGTCCTTGGGCCTTCAGTGGCAATTCCCAGCATGATGGGATAGGTTACATCACAGGTAGCTGGAGCAGGGCTAGAAGAAACTGAATCCTCCCTCCATGGAGCAAGGGAACAGCTCAGCTTACCTTCTTGTGTCCTTCTTTCCACAGCAAAGGTGTGCCAACCAGTGGGGCTGGGAAGCCTGGCAGGCTTCAGTTCAATGACATTTCTTTCCATGCTGGAGTAGGGCCCTGATGGAATCCTTTAGGGTGCTGGAGCCTTAAGAGTGTATGCCAAAAGCTTATATTTTCTGATTTCCTTTGGGCCTTACTTGCCTTTTTTGTTACTCTCTTGGCCAATATAGACCTTAAAAGCCATGCTCAGAACAGCTCACTGAGGGGCTTGACTAAGAGAGCAAAATTGGGAATCCAGTGTCTAAAGAAGCCTATTAGACCGAGGAAAGAAAGAAGCTGATCAGCGGTAGTAGGTGCTTGGAGACTGTGGAGGGTCTGAGTTCAATCTGGGCTGAAACTTCAGGTGGTAGTTGTTAAGTTGTTAAGTTGCTCAGATAGATTACAGATTGAGAGTGAAATTGAGCCTTAGCAGAGAAGACAATATTCCTTCATAGTGAGTGTAGGGCAGATCAAATATATTATGCTCACTTTGTTAAAGACAGCACTGCCCACGTGGAGGCTGTCGCCCAGGTGATATTAATGTGTGTTGGGGGTGGGCTGTGGGCAGGCAGGATTCTTGTAGCCTGGGGCTTGGTTTTAGGACTAAGACTTTTCCACCCTTATTGATGTGGGTTGATGCAATTCCATCATGCCCCAGATAAGTGACTTTGTATTAGAGACTTCCCTATTTTGTATATTGGATTAAAGGTTTTGATTTCTACACTATAAAATGGGGGCACAACAGGAGCTTGCTCTCTTGGTTCCTGAGATTAGCATTAGAGGAGAGAGCAGAGAGGAGAGCAGAAAGAGGCCACATGGAAGAGGCCAGGAGAAGCAGCCAAGATGGCAGAATGTTGAGTGAAAAGCCAGTTTGTGCAGAGTTTGTGCAGGGAGAAGGAAGGAGATGGGGAACAGAGGTCAATAAGTCTGGTGAGCTAGAAACCTTTGATTCTAGGAAACTCGGATAAGTCAGTAGCTTTGTGAGCACTGAATGTGAGTGGGTTTTGAAGCCCAGTGTGTGTTTTTACTTGCCCACCAGGTGCAAGCTAAGATTAAAGATGATGGACCACCAGTTTTTGGCTTCTTTGTTTCTTTACTGACTGTCCAAATCCAATGCAAACCTGCATGGGCCAGGCTTCTGTGATGGTATCCCTGGCTACTGGATTTACAGTGAGGAAGAATGGTGGCTGTGTGTTTCCTTGAGGCAGGAAAGGAGGAGTTGAAGAGGAGTAGGTTATTTACATATTGTATGATAATATTAGTTTTTAGATTGCCTGCTGCTAAATCTTGAGCTAGTGCCTGCCCTAACAGGTGTGGGTAGTTTCTGAACCCCTAGGGTAAGACAATCCATGTAAGTTTCTGGGCTGTATTAGTGTCCAGGTCAGTCCACATAAAGGCAAACAAAAAGTAAGAGTCAGGGTGTAGAGGAATGGTAAGAAAGGCATTCTTGAGGTCTAGGACTGTGAAGTGAGTGGTGTTTGAGGAAATGTGTGACAGTAACCTGTAGAGATTAGGGACTACTGGATGGAGGGGAACTACTGCCTCATTGATTAGGTGTAAGTCTTGTATGAGGTGATAAGCCCCTGAAGGTTATCAAATAGGAAGGATGGAGGTGTTGCAGGGAGAGTCTGTGGGGATGAGTAAGCCTTAATTTAAGAGGTGGGTAATTATTGGTTTAAGGCCTTAGAAACAGAGATAGTTATACATTAAACAAAGAATTTACATACAAATTATGAATTAGGAAATGTAAATAGGCATGCTTTACTTGTTTCAATTCAAATTATACTAGAGATATTTTCTGATAAACAAAGAGAAAAAACAGATTACTTACTCACACAGCTTAAGTTTTTCGAGATGCCAGGGAGTTGTCAGCATAGAGGGGAGGAAGAGAGAAAGCAGACAAATGGACAGCATGAACAGCTGGATGGAAAAAAAAAGGAGGGTCAGAATTTGCAGGAGGAGGAGGAGGAGGAGGTTGAAGTGCTGGTGGTGGTGCCATGTTGTTAGAGGATTCAAAAAGATCTATAGCTCTGAAGAGAGGGGAGACGATGAGAGGAAGAAGGGCATACCTGTAGCCTAAGCCGGTAGAGAGAGGTGAGAGAGTCAATGAAGAAAAAGTGACAGAGCTGCTTTTCTGTAAGGGAGAAGAAGGGGTTTAAGAACACAGTGGAGAAGAGAGGAGTCCCTGGCCAGCAGGGGAAGAGAAAGAAAGGGAGACTTGTATTTGTAAGTGAATGAGAAAGAGGATTCAGTGGAGAGAGGGGAGGGGGCTTTCTGGAGGGAAGAGACTCAAGTGGAAGTAATTTGCAGAGGGATCCGAGAGGGGTCTCGAGAGAGGAGTGCCCTTGGGGGTCAGGCAGGAGGGGAGAGAGTTGGGAGTCTGCGGAGAAGAAATGATTAGGAGTAGAGGTTTTAGATGAGGTTTCTCTGGCCAAAAACAGCCTTCATGTAGAACAAGTGGTACAGAAATTAATGACAAGAGCAAAGAGAGAAGAAACCCTCACATAAGGGATTTCTGAGACCTTCCCTGTCCAGTGGCAGGAGTTGTCAAGATCTCTCAGAATATTGTAATTGAATGTCCCATTTTCTGTCCAGTGGGATTCACTGTCTAATTTTTATTGGGGCCACACCATGTTACAGAAGAAAATGAGTTTTTTTGGCTTAAGGTCAGAGAGGCCCAACTTAGTGAGGTTTTTTATGAGACATCCTAGAGGTGTCTGGTTGGAAGGCTTAGACTCTGAAGAGCCATGGAAACAGGTGAGCAAGAGAGGGCATCCTGCCTTTTGTCACTGTCCCAAGAGGAGAAAACCTTTGTGTGTGGGAGTCATCCCTGTTAGAGGTTGTCACCACCCATCAGGGAGTACCGAGAGAAAACAGAGAGGTTTGGCTAGACACCTAGTCTTCCATGCAGTCTACTGAGACTGAAAGTCAAATCCCTCAAAATATGAGGTGTGTCAGAAAATTATCTGACCAGAGAAAATTTTGTGGAAAAGAGAAGCCGACCAGGGAAGGGGAAGGGAGAAATTCCTTACCTTTCTTGTTGACAGGGGTTCAGGACAGGGACAGATCGCCAGTCAATCAACCTACAATTACAGGTCCAAACAGAATCAGGGAGTAAGCCCAGGATGAGCTGCCGCTGCCCATTGCTTCCCTGGTTGTAAGTTTGGATGGCAAAGAAGGATCATCCAGGCAGTTAGTACCCTGTACCAGGTTTCGGCACCAAATGTTGGAATCCATGGGAGTCCGAAAAGACCAGAGTAACAGGCTTTATTGAAAGGAAGGATGGAACCCTGTTGGGCACTTCTCCAGGGAGAAGGGCACTGGTGCAATCTAGAAAAGCAAATTTTATAGGGCTTGGGAGAGCCTGAGGGGATACTGAGTCAAAAGTTCTGGTATGTTCCCTTTTACAGTTTTAGGGTTTCAGCTTTCTGTAATGCTCCTCCTTGGTTGATCAGCTTTCTCAAACTCTTCTGCCCCAGGGATGATTATCCAGTAAGTAAGGGTGATGTTAGGCAGCCAGGTGGAATGACCAAAGGGCAGTTTGCTCATTCAGGATTAAATTCAATAATTCTCTTATTATTAGCATCTCCTTGTTTAATCGTGTGTTGTTGTTTTTTTTTATTACTACTGGGTCTACTTTGACTCTTTCTAATACTTTCCCTGCTAATTCCTTCCTTTGTGTCTATCTGCTTCTATTTGTTTGATGGTTTAGGGGAGAATTCCTGTAACTTCCTTTCCTTCCACCCTCTCTATAATAAGGTTTAAGTTGCTTGGATTTTTAAGGTCACATGAGATATTTTCTGTGACTGAGACCTTAAACCTTTTCCTTAGGGAATCCTCCATCATCCTCCAAGGACTTTCTGAAGTGATGTTATAGGGGTCCTTTTCTTTCTTAAAGATTTTTCTAAAGAAAGTTCTAATTGATAGATATATAAATTCATCAAAAATTCCAACTGTTCTTTGGTCGTCCCACCTGGCTGCCTGACCTCACCCTTATATACTAGATAATCACCCCTGAGACAGAAGAGTTCCAGAGAGCTGATCAACTGCCCCAAGGAAGAGTGTTTTAGGAAGCCAAAACAGTAAAACCATAAAAGGAAACATACTAGAACTTCTGACTCAGTAACCCCTCAGGCTCTCCCAAGCCCTATAAAATTTGCCCCCCCTAGTCTTCACCAGTACCCTTCTCCCTGGAGAAGTGCCTGGCAGGGTTTCTTTCTTTCTTTCTTTCTTTCTTTCTTTCTTTCTTTCTTTCTTTCGTGGCAGACAGAGAGTCAGAGAGAGGAACAGATAGGGACAGACAGACAGGAAGAAAGAGAGATGAGAAATATCAATTCATTGTTGTGATTCCTTAGTTGTTTATTGATTGATTTCTCATATGTGCCTTGACCTATGGGCTACAGCAGACCAAGTGACCCTTTGCTTGAGCCAGTGACCTTGGGCTTAAGCTGATGATCCTTGCTCAAACCCAATGAGCCCACGCTCAAGCTAGCCACTTCGAGGTCTCGAACTTGGATCCTCCAAGTCCCAATCTGCTGCTTTATCTACTGTGCCACTGCCTGGTCAGACTCCTTTCTTCATTTCAATAAAGCCTGTTACTCTGGTCTTTTCAGACTCCCATGGATTCCAATATTTGGTGCTGAAACCCAGGACAGGGTACTAACTCCCTGGACGATCCTTCTTTGCTGTCCAAACTTACAATCAGTGAAGCAATGGGCAGCAGCAGCTCGTTCCGGGCTTACTCCCTGATTCTGTTTGGATGTTTAATTGTAGGTTGATTGTCCAGCAATCTATTCCTGTCCTGAACCCCTGCTGGACCAGAAAGGTAAGGAGTTTCTCCTCTCCTCCCTAGTTGGCCTCCAAATTTCTCTATAAAAACAACCATTCCTGGTCGAACAGTTTTGACTTTGGACCCTATATCTATGAGTGGTCTGCCTCTACTTATTTACTGGATTTATACAAAAGTCTAGGTGTGCCTAGCCAGGCCCCTCTCCTACATCCTGGGATCTCGGCATTGGGGTGACGACCTCCTGTTGGAGACTCTCTTTCTACGGAGATTTTCTTTTCTCAGAACTGAGACTGAAGGCAGGGATGCCCCCTTCTCTCACCAGTCTCTTCTACTGCGGGATCCTCTCAGTCCAAACCATCTAGCCAGACTCCCCTTGGCTGTCTTACCAAAAATCTTGCCAAACGTGGCCTATCTGACCTCAAACCAAAAAAACCTCATCATTCGTTGTAATACTGCCTGGCCACGATATAAATTAGACAACGACTCCCATTGGCCAGAGATTGGAACCTTTGATTACAATATCATAAGAAATCTTGACAATTTCTGCCACCGGACTGGGAAGGTCTCAGATTCCTTATGTGCAGGCTTTCTTCTCCCTTTGCTCCTGTCCTTAATTTATGTGCTGCTTTTTCTACACGCAGGCTGTTTTTAGCTAAAGAAACCTCACTGAATACCTCTGCTCCTAGTCTTTCCTTCTCTGCGGACTCCCAACTCTCTCCCCTCCTACCTGACCCCCAGTGGCACCCCTCTCTTGGGACCCCTCTCTGGTCCCTCTGCAAGACTCTTCCACTTGAGTCTCTTTCCTCCAGAAAGCCCCCTTCCCTCTTTTTGTTGAATCCTGTTTTCTCATTCACCAGCAAATACCAGTCTTTCTTTCTCTTCCCCTGCTGGCTAGGGCTCCCTCTCTTCTCCACTGTGTTCCTAAACCCCTCCTCCCCCCTTACAGAAGGGCAGCTATGTCTCTTTTTCTTTTTTGACTCTCCCGTCTTTCCACCAACTTCAGGTACAGCTATGGCCTCCTCCCCCTTATCCTCTCCCCTCTATTCAGAGCTATAAATCTTTTTTACTCTTCTGACCACATGGTGCCACCACCAGCACTTCAACCTCCTCTTCCTCCTCCTCCTCATCCTCCTCCTCCTCCTGCAGATTTTGACCTTCCTTTTCCATCCAGCTGCTCACACTGTCCATCCATCTGCTTTATTTCTTCCTCCCCTTTATGCTGACAACTCTCTACCATCTTTTAAAACTTAAAAAGGCAGAGTTGTCTATTTAGCTGTGTAAGTATTTGTTTTTTCTCTTTGTCATAAAAGATCTTTAATATAATTTGAATTGAAACAAGTAAAGCACAATCATTTAAATTTCTTAATTTTAATGTGTAATGGTGTCTGTTTCTTAGTCTATAAATAAAAAGTTACCCACCTCTTAAATCAAGGCTAACTCATCCCCATGGACTCTCCCTGCAATACCTCCATCCTTCCTGTTCAAAAACTTTCAGGGGCTTATTGCCTTGTACAAGACATGTCTAATTAATGAGGCAGTAGTTCTCCTCCACCCAGTAGTCCCTAATCTCTACAGGTTACTGTCACACATTCCCTCAAACACCACTTCCTTCACAGTTCTAGACCTCAAGAATGCCTTCCTTACCATTCCTCTACACCTTGACACTTACTTTCTATTTGCATTCACCTGGACTGACCCGGACACCAATACAGCCCAGCAACTTATGTGGACTGTCTTACCCCAGGGGATCAAAAACAGCCCACACCTGTTTGGGCAGGCATTAACTCAGGATTTAGCAGCACGCAGTCTCAAAACTAGTACTCTCTTACAATATGTAGATAACCTATTCCTCTGCAGCCACTCCCTGCCTGCCTGAAGGAGACAGACCACCACCATTCCTCACCATGAAGGGATATCATGTCTTTTCTGCTAAGGCTCAACTTCACTCCTAGTTCATAGTCTATCTGAGCATCACCTTAACCCCCACCACCTGAGGTCTCACGCTAAGTCAAACTCAGACACTCTGCTGTCTCCAACCACCTACCACCGCAAATCAAATCTTTTCATTCCTCAGTGTAATAGGCTTCTTTAGACACTGGATTCCCAATTTTGCTCTCTTAGTCAAGCCCCTCAGTGACATCTTCTGAGCATGGCTTTTAAGGTCTATAATGCCAAGGAAGTAACAGAAAATGCAAATAAGGCCCAAAAGAAGTCAGGAAATGCCAGCTTTTGGCATACGCTTCTAAAGGCTCCAGCACCCCAAAGGGCTTCATAGGATTCCATCAGGGTCCTGCTCCAGCAGTGGAAAAAAAGGTCATTGAACTGAAGCCTGCCAGGCTTCCTGGCTCCACCAGTTTACACGTTTTTGCTGTGGAATGAGGGACACGAGAAGGTAAGCTGCCCCCTTGCTTTATGGAGGGAGGGTTTAGTCTATTCTAGCCCTGCTGCAGCTACCTGTGACCTGATCTTTCCCAGCATGCTGGCAATTGCCACTCAAGGCCCAAGGACATTGTTCAGGAGTTTAAGGTATTTCATGTAGCAGATCAGCTAATCTCATTTCTTGGAGACACAAGAGCCATCTATTATGCCTTGCCTGAATATTTAAGTTTTATTTATTTCTCAAAGATCTTTACTATGGGTATTGACAGTCTGATTTTGTTGCTTTATTTAATGTATAATATCTCCTTTATTCCTCTTGTCTTAGTGTCCCATGTCTATTGTAGGCTGGGACCTGCTGCTAATTCCAGCTAGAAGCAGTGATCACTAGGACTTAAACTCTAACTGCAAAGTGTAGAAATGTAACCACCCTTTTTCTAAGTACTTGCAGAATTTTCAGGTTACTCAGCAAACTGTTCAAAGACTGTCCAAGAGGTGCTTCCAGCATTACATCACCCAAGGACTGACTTTCACATGGACAGGTCCACACACATTAATCCTGCCAACTCCTGCTGCTGCTAAGGGTGAGTCTTTTCTCCACACTGACCATCTGGAGCTCAGAAACAGAGAAACAAAATTGACCCCTTGTCCTTCTATTCTTTATTCACCTCTCAGCCAGCCTCACCCAATCAGGGGCTTTCTACTTGTGTGGGATTAACACCTATATGTTTCTCCCTACTAATTGGACAAAAACCTGTAACCTAATCTATCTCACCCCAAATATTAACCTAATCCCACCCCATGAGCCTCTTCCAGTTCCTAGTACACTACCCATCAATGTAAGGACCAAACAAGCTATACAGGAAATTCCTTACCTTGTTACAGTAAAAAATTTCAATAAAAAGAGGTCTACAGGCAGGGGGACTGGCCACTTTTCTGTCTTATTCCCACTCTCTCTCTCTTTCTCTGAAACCCAGCAAATTTAAAAAAACAAACAAACTGAGTCATGGAATCAGTGGTTTCACACAAACTGGGTGTCTTGACTATTGCCTTTCATTAGTACACTCATTCTCCTATTTATTTTTCTAACTTTTGGACCCTGCCTCTTACGTTTGTTTACTGGTTTCTTACAGAACCACATGCAGACCTTTGCCAATCAGAAAATTGGAAAAATCTATTTAAACCTACACACCAACCCTGAAACCTGCCCTTATGAAACAGAAAAATTCAGAACCCTATAAATACACCCCTACTTCTGACCTTTCTCATGACTAGGACTCATCGAGCAGGGCATCCAAGTTCTCAACCTCACTTCTGTATATAACACTTCTCACTTCTTTCTCTGTGCCTTCCTTAATAACCTTCCCATCACTGCGGTTTCTTTACCTTACCCACTCAACATCACCAAAAATCCAGACCCTTTTTCTCTTTCTGATGTTCTTTTCTTCCAAGAAGACCAAGCCTGAACCCTCTCAATTTGCTACACCAATCAGCCTACCCTGTTATGTAATAAGTCTATCCCAATCAAAAATTCTCTAACCAGCCCTAACGGAACTCATTTCTGTGCAATGAAACTATTCTAAAAACCTTAACACCTCTCCCTTGTGTCCCAGTAATAGTTGCGCCACAACTAACATATTATGGAGAGGAAGAATTTTCAAACCAGCTGAGAACTAGCAGAAATAAACAGGCTGCCTTCCTCCCGGTCCTCCTTGGCCTTACCCTTGCCACCTCTATAGCAGCTATATGGATAGGCGGGGTTGGCTTAGGCCATAGTATATGGACTACTAACCAACTAAAGGCAGACCTGGAACAGGCCCTTGATAATTCAGCCACCTCTCTAGCCTTCCTCCAGAGGCAACTTACCTCTGTAGCTCAGGTCGCCCTACAAAACCAAAGGGCTTTAGATCTACTAACAGCCAAGGTAGGTGGTACTTGTCTCTTTTTACAGAAACAGTGTTGCTACTACATCAATGAGGAGAATTGACAGTCTGATTTTCTTGACCTGATTTTGTTGCTTTATTTAATGTATAGTATCTCCTGTATTCCTCTTGTCTCAATGTCCCATGTCTATTGTAGGCTGGGACCTGCTGCGAATTCCAGCTAGAAGCAGTGATCACTAGGACTTAAACTCTTGACCAGGTGGTGGTGCAGTGGATAGAGCATCTGACTGGGATGCGGCAGACCCAGGTTAGGAACCTCAAGGTCGTCAGCTTGAGTGTGGGCTCATCTGGTTTGAGCAAAGCTCACCAGCTTGGACCCATGGACTCTGCTTTGAGCAAAAGGTTACTCGGTCTGCTGTAGCCCCACGGTCAAGGCACATTTGAGAAAGCAATTAATGAACAACTAAAGTGCCACAAGTAAAAACTGATGACTGATGCACCTCATCTCTCTGCGTTCCTGTCTTTCTGTCCCTATATATCCCTCTCTCTGACTCTCACTCTATCTCTGTAAAAAAAAAAAAAAGCTTTTGAGGCAAGAAAAGGGGAAGGGGTTTTCAGATGAGTTCTATCTCCTTTGCTCTGTGTAGCAAGTGGCCCCTGGCACTCTTTCAGAGAACTATTGGAAGTAGTTCATCTAGAACTGGCTACTCAGTTACCCCTGCAGTCTCCCTTCCCTTGCATTCTTCTTGTTTTTTCCTCCTCACGGAGGAGGGGACCTGCCCTTGCTTCCTCCATTGATCCACTTATCTGCTTATGTTAAGTAAGTTTTCTATCTCTGTACTGATTTTCTTTTTTTGTGATAATCTATTGGTTCTGAAAAAGGTATTTTCTATCCCTAAATGAGAGAGTTGGATGAAACCCATGGTTATGCATTGGCCCGGTAGCTCAGTTAGTTAGAGCATCATTCTGATACACCAAGGTCATAGGCTCAATCCTCAGTCAGGGACATCTAAGAATGAAAGCATGAGAACATTGGTACTGTCATATTTGGAGTTTAGCAGTTCTAACAGATGTGAGTGCCATAGTGTAGTAATGTGAATTTGCCATTTCCTAACGATATATCAGGCAGAGCTTATTTTTACAAGGTTAGGTACTTGGTCTTATTGAAATTAGAAACATGGACGTCAGAGTAATGGCGGGGTAGGAAGCGATACCAATAAATCTCCCCCAAAACTCAACAAGATCTTCAACCAGAAACAGAAAAACCAATCCTTGGAGCCTCCAGATGTTTCACAATACACCCGAAGGTATGGTCGAGCAAAAAATTGGCTAAATATATAACCAAACCCCAAAGGAAATAGGGAGTAAGAAATGCTCCGCCTTCCTCACTAACCTAAACAGGGCGGCTTTCTCTGGGATCTGTGAATATAGAAACTGAGGCAGGCAAAGGGGGTGAATAGATCCAGGCTGTGGCACAAACGGCCGAACCAGGCTGTTGCACAGAGATCCAAGCCGAGGAAAAACTGTTCCTGTGGCAACCCGGGCAATACAAGCTAATACTCGTGCCAAACCCAGACAAAGAAAGACAAGCAGGGCAGCCATTTTCCCTGATCCCCTGGTCGGCGCGTGCAGATAGTGGGTGAGAGATTCCTTCCAAAGCCCCGGGAGTGGGCGCCCGTGTTGTCCCACAGAGAGGCAGAGTCAGAGGCCTTTGTGTGGGCTGAAAGCAGAAACTCTGGGCAGCCCCAGCGCCCTGGGAAAGCCACGCAAGGGAGGGAGCGAGAACTAATTCCAACGGTGGAACTTTTTCATGCTGGTGGGGGTTTCACTCAGAGGAAAACACGGCCGGCCTGATATCCTGGTCTGTGCACGCAAATAGTGAGCGAGAAATTTCTCCAAGTGCCTCGGCAGTGTGCGCCCGTGTTATCGCACAGAGGGGCAGAGTCAGGGGCCTTTGTGTGGGCCAAAGTGGAATCTCGGGCCGCCCCAGCACCTTGCAAAAGCCACGCACGGGGACGGAGTGAGAGCCAATTCCAACGCTGAAACTTTTCCATGCGGTTGGGGGTTTCACTCAGAGAGTGAAACTGCCGGTCTGATATCCTGGTCTGCACACACAGATAGTGAGCGGGAGTTTCCTCCAAGCACCCCAGGAGTGGGCGCCCGCCTGTGTTACCAGACAGAGTGGCAGACCCAGAGGTCTTTGAGTGGGTGGAAACCCCGCCTAATTATGTTAGCAGCTCTGATTGACTGACTGAGCCATACCCAGAGCCCTGTGCTGGGTAATAGAGTGGGGAGTTGCCAGCTCTTTGAGCCTCTTACTATCCAGGCAGAGGTAGAGGCAGCAGCAACCCCATAGCTGGATTATCAGGCTACTAATTGAGGAAGGAAAGACTAGGAGAAAGGCTCCAGGAACATGGACTCTCTCACTGTAGGACCCTATAAATGCTAATGAGCCTCGACTGCCAACGAGACTAAAGCACAATACATGACATTGCCATAGAGACTTATCAACTGCAAACCTCTACCTGAGAGTGCCAAAGGGGCAGAACCTGGGGAACAGAGTCACCGACCAGGAAGAGGGAGAGAAAAGAAAAAGCAAGAAGATAACCTCTCAAAATCAAGAATAATCTGCAGACTTATAACCTATCCCATCTTATTATATTTGTTTGTTTGTTTCTTTTATCTTCATTCTTGATTTTTTTTTCCTCCTCCAATTTGGCCAATTAACTCTCTGCTGGTCTTAATCTCTCCTCTCCTTGAACTACACTACCCATAAGTGTTACATCTCCCATTATCTTTTCTTTCCTCTTCCTTTCTCTCTATGAGGGTTACACTCCAAAACCCTTAACTCTCTCTCTCTCTCTCCCACCTCTTTTTTCTTTTTTCTTCTTTTACTGGTTCCCTTTTTTCTCTCTCTCTCTCTTTCTTTTCTCCCTCTATATTAGTTTCTTCCTTTCTCCTTTACATCTCTTCTCATTCAAACCTCAATAACAAACAAATTATCTTATCTGGGACTCAAACTTATGTTTGTGGCATTTTGGGGGGTTTTTACTTCACCTTTTTAACTCACTAGCAGTGCTCCCATCCCTGGCTCTCCATTTTATCTAGTTCTTGTTCCACTAAATACAATAGTAATTTTTTAATTTCTCCCCCATTTTTCTGTTTCCCTCTTATTCCTCTCATCATAAATCTTAGTCAACCAACAAATAAAAGCAAATCATTTTATTCTTGACCCAAATTTTTTCCTTATTTGCTTTTTGTGGGTCCATACCCCCTTCTTTATTCTTTTTTTTTTTTTTTTGCCCCTTTATTACTTTTCCCCAATTCAGGCCTTCCATTACAGGCATTGTTTATTATAATTCACAGTTCACCACAAGATTTTCCCAAGAAAGAGGGGAGACGAGAGGAGAGGAGAAAAAAAAAGGAGGGGGGGAATAATTTTTTTTAAATTTTTATTTTATATTATTTTTCTCTATTTCATTATTATTTTTTTAAAAAAAACAACTCTTTTTGATTTTTTTATTTTTTTAACTTTTTATTCTTTATTAAATCTCATTAATACTATCAACAAAACCACCCTCAGATGCCATTAAGGAAGAAATAATCGAATATCATGGATACAAAAGAAAGAGAGGTAACACAGCTAGATGAGGAAAAATCTATGGAGAAAAAATTTAATATATTGGAAACCTTGGAGTTAAATGACAGAGAATTCAAGATAGAAATTCTAAAAATCCTCCGAGATATACAAAAAAACACAGAAAGGCAATTTAGGGAGCTCAGAAAACAACTCGATGAACACAAAGAATATATTTCCAAGAAAATTGAAACTATAAAAACAAATCAAACAGAGATGAAAAACTCAACTCATGAGTTGAAAAACGAAGTAACAAGCTTAGCTAATAGAACAGGTCAGATAGAAGAGAGGATTAGTGAAATAGAAGACAAGCAACTTGAGGCATATCAGAAAAAAGAAGAAAGAGACTCAAAAATTAAAAAAATGAGATAGCCCTACAAGAATTATCGGACTCCATCAAAAAGAATAACATAAGAATAATAGGTATATCAGAGGGAGAAGAGAGAGAAAATGGAATGCAGAACATACTCAAACAAATAAAAGATGAGAACTTCCCAAGCCTGTGGAAAGAACTAAATCCTCAAATTCAAGAAGCAAACAGAACTCCTAGTTTTCTTAACCCCAACAAACCTACTCCAAGTCATATCATAATGAAATTGGCACAAACCAACAGCAAAGAAAAAATTCTCAAGGCAGCCAGGGAAAAGAAGAATACAACATATAAAGGAAGGCCCATTAGATTATCATCAGATTTCTCAGCAGAAACTCTACAAGCTAGAAGAGAGTGGACCCCAATATTTAAAGTCCTGAAAGAGAGGAACTTTCAGCCACGAATACTATACCCATCAAAGCTATCCTTCAAATATGAAGGAGAAATAAAAACATTCACAGATACAGAAAAGATGAGGGAATTTATCATCAGAAAACCCCCAGTCCAGGAATTACTAAAGGGGGTTCTCCAATCAGATACAAACAACAAAAGCAAAGCCACAAGTAAAAGCTCCAAGAAGAACACAATAAAACCAAATTTAAACTGTGACAACAACAAAAAAAAAGGGGGGGAGAAGATGGAGATTAACAGTAGCAAAGGACAATGGAGTGCAAAAGTACTCACAAAATAGTTCGCTACAATGAACAGGGTAGGAACCCTTTTCATTACTTAAAGGTAACCACCATTGAAAAAACCACCACAGAAGCACATGAGATAAAAAAGATAGCAACAGAGGAATGATGTATGGAATAAAACCAAATAAAAACAAAAGATAGAAAAACAAAAGAGAAGGATCAAACAAGACACAAAACAAACAGAAAGCAATATATAAAATGGCAATAGGGAACTCACAAGTGTCAATAATTACACTAAATGTAAACGGATTAAACTCACCAATAAAAAGGCACAGAGTAGCGGAATGGATTAAAAAAGAAAATCCAACTGTATGCTGCCTACAGGAAACTCATCTAAGTAACAAGGATAAAAACAAATTCAAAGTGAAAGGTTGGAAAACAATACTCCAAGCAAATAACATCCAAAAAAAAAAGCAGGCGTAGCAATACTCATATCTAATAATGCTGACTACAAGACAGCAAATGTACTCAGAGACAAAAATGGCCATTTCATAATGGATAAGGGGACACTGAATCAAGAAGACATAACAATTCTTAATATATATGCACCAAACCAAGGAGCACCAAAATATATAAGACAGCTACTTATTGACCTTAAAACAAAAACTGACAAAAATACAATCATATTGGAGACCTCAGTACACCGCTGACAGCTCTAGATCGGTCATCCAAACAGAGAATCAACAAAGACATAGTGGCCTTAAACAAAACACTAGAGCACCTGAATATGATAGACATCTACAGGACATTTCATTCCAAAGTGACTGAGTATACATTTTTCTCCAGTGTACATGGATCATTCTCAAGAACTGACCATATGTTGGGCCACAAAAGCAACATCAGCAAATTCAGAAAAATCGGACTTGTACCAAGTATATTTTCTGATCATAAAGCCTTGAAACTAGAATTCAACTGCAAAAAAGAGAAAAAAATCCCACAAAAATGTGGAAACTAAACAACAAAATTTTAAAAAATGAATGGGTCAAAGAAGAAATAAGTGCAGAGATCAAAAGATATATACAGACTAATGAAAATAACAGTACGACATATCAGAATCTCTGGAATGCAGCAAAAGCAGTGATAAGAGGGAAGTTCATATCACTTCAGGCATATATGAACAAACAAGAGAGAGCCCAAGTGAACCACTTAACTTCCCACCTTAAGGAACTAGAAAAAGAAGAACAAAGAAAACCCAAAACCAGCCGAAGAAAGGAGATAATAAAAATCAGAGCAGAAATAAATGAAATAGAGAATAGAAAAACTATAGAAAAAATCAATAAAACAAGGAGCTGGTTCTTTGAAAAGATCAACAAAATTGACAAACCCTTGGCAAGACTTACCAAGGAAAAAAGAGAAAGAACTCATATAAACAAAATCCAAAATGAAAGAGGAGAAATCACCACGGACACCGTAAATATACAAAGAATTATTGTAGAATACTATGAAAAACTTTATGCCACTAAATTCAACAACCTAGAAGAAATGGATAAATTCCTAAAACAATACAACCTTCTAGACTGAGTCAAGAAGAAGCAGAAAGCCTAAACTGACCTAATAGTAGAGAAGAAATAGAAAAAACCATTAAAAACCTCCCCAAAAATAAAACTCCAGGCCCTGATGGCTATACCAGCGAATTTTATCAAACATTCAAAGAAGATTGGTTCCTATTCTACTCAAAGTGTTCTAAAAAATTGAAGAAGCAATACTTCCAAACACATTTTATGAGGCCAACATAACCCTCATACCAAAACCAGGCAAGGATGGCACAAAAAAAGAAAACTACAGACCAATATCTCTAATGAATACAGATGCTAAAATACTAAACAAAATACTAGCAAATCGAATACAACAACATATTAAAAAAAATAATACATCATGATCAAGTGGGATTCATCCCAGAATATCAAGGATGGTTCAACATATGTAAAACGGTTAACGTAATACACCATATCAACAAAACAAAGAACAAAAACCACATGATCTTATCAATAGACGCAGAAAAGGCTTTTGATAAAATACAACACAATTTTATGTTTAAGACTCTCAACAAAATGGATATAGAAGGAAAATATCTCAACATGATAAAGGCCATATATGATAAACCATCAGCTAACATCATATTAAATGGCACTAAACTGAAGGCTTTCCCCCTTAAATCAGGAACAAGACAGGGTTGTCCACTCTCTCCACTCTTATTTAATATGGTACTAGAGGTTCTAGCTAGAGCAATCAGAAAAGACAAAGAAATAAAAGGCATCCATATCAGAAAAGAAGAAGTAAAGGTATCACTTTTTGCTGATGATATGATGCTATACATCGAAAACCCCAAAGAATCCACAAAAAGACTACTAGAAACAATAAGCCAATACAGTAAGGTCGCAGGATACAAAATTAACATACAGAAGTCAATAGCCTTTCTATATGCCATCAATGAAACAATTGAGAATGAACTCAAAAGAATAATCCCCTTCACTATTGCAACAAAAAAAAATAAAATAAAATACTTAGGAGTAAACATAACAAAGAGTGTAAAGGACTTATATAATGAAAACTATAAACCATTTTTAAGGGAAATCAAAAAAGATATAATGAGATGGAAGAATATACCTTGTTCTTTGTTAGGAAGCATAAATATAATCAAGATGGCTGTATTACCCAAAGCAATATACAAATTTAATGCAATTCCCATCAAAATTCCAATGACATTTTTTAAAGAAATAGAGCAAAAAATCATCAGATTTATATGGAAGTATAAGAAACCCCAAATAGCCAAAGCAATCCTCAAGAAAAAGAATGAAGCTGGGGGCATTACAATACCTGACTTCAAACTCTATTATAGGGCCACGACAATCAAAACAGCACGGTATTGGCAGAAAAATAGACACTCAGACCAATGGAACAGAATAGAAATTCAGAAATAAATCCACATATATATAGTCAAATAATTTTTGATAAAGGGGCCAACAACACACAATAAAGAAAAAAAAGCCTCTTCAATAAATGGTGCTGGGAAAACTGGAAAGCTACATGCAAAAGAATGAGACTAGACTACAGTTTGTCCCCCTGTACTAAAGTTAACTCAAAATGGATCAAAGATCTAAACATAAGACCTGAAACAATTAAGTACATAGAAGAAGACATAGGTACTCAACTCATGGACCTGGGTTTTAAAGAGCATTTTATGAATTTGACTCTACAGGCAAGAGAAGTGAAGCCAAAAATTAATGATTGGGACTACATCAGACTAATAAGTTTTTGCTCAGCAAGAGAAACTGATAACAAAATAAACAGAAAACCAACTAAATGGGAAATGATATTTTCAAACAACAGCTCAGATAAGGGCCTAATATCCAAAATATACAAAGAACTCATAAAACTCAACAAAAACAAACAAACATTCCAATAAAAAATGGGAAGAGGACATGAACAGACACTTCTCCCAGGAGGAAGTACAAATGGCCAACAGATATATGAAAAGATGCTCATCTTCTTTAGCTATTAGAGAAATGCAAATCAAAACTGCAATGAGATACCACCTCACACCTGTTCGATTAGCTATTATTAACAAGACAGGTAATAGCAAATGTTGGAGAGGCTGTGGAGGAAAAGGAACCCTCATACACTGTTGGTGGGAATGTAAAGTAGTACAACCATTATGGAAGAAATATGGTGGTTCCTCAAAACCTGAAAATAGAACTACCTTATGACCCAGCAATCCCTCTACTGGGTATATAACCCCAAAACTCAGAAACATTGATACGTAAAGACACATGCAGCCCCATGTTTATTGCAGCATTGTTCATAGTGGCCAGGACATGGAAACAACCAAAAAGCCGATCAATAGATGCCTGGATAAAGAAGATGTGGCACATATACACTATGGAATACTACTCAGCCATAAGAAATGATGACATCGGATCATTTACAGTAAAATGGTGGGATCTTGATAACATGATACGAAGCTAAATAAGTAAATCAGAAAAAACAGGAACTGCATTATTCCATACGTAGGTGGGACATAAAAGTGAAACTAAGAGACATTAATAAGAGTGTGGTGGTTACGGGGGGGAGGGGGGAAAGGGAGAGGGAAAGGGGGAGGGGGAGGGGCACAAAAAATCTAGATAGAAGGTGACAGAAGACAATCTGACTTTGGGTGATGGGGATGCAACATAATTGAACGACAAGATAATCTGGACATGTTATCTTTGAATATATGTATCCTGATTTATTGATGTTGCCCCATTAAAAAAATAAAATTAAAAAAAAAGAAAGAAATTAGAAACATGAAAACTGGGACTTTTTAAGGAGTTTATCTGAGGCAAAATTACTCCAAACATTTGGAATGAAGATCTTCTATCCTGCAGACTGATGTTGTAGCAATTTCTATTTTAATTATTTATTTTTAAAATTCATTTTGGAGAGTGGAGATAGAGAGATGAGAGAAGGGGAAGGAGCAGCAACCATCAACTTCCATCTATGCATTAATCAGGCAAGTCCAGTCTTTTTATTTATTTATTTTATTCATGTTAAAGTGTGGAGAGAGAGAGAAGCAATTCTTTTTTTGTGAGAGGGACAGATAGTGACAGACAGAAAGGGAGTGAGATGAGAAGCATCAATTATTTGTTGGGGCACCTTAGTTGTTCATTGATTGCTCTCTCATAAGTTCCTTGACCTGGAGGCTATAGCATAGCGAGTGACCCCTTGCTCAAGCCAGCAACCTTGGGTTTCAAGCCAGTGACCATGGGGACATGCTTATAATCACATGCTCAAGCCGGCCACCCCATACTCAAGCTGGTGAGCCTGTGCTCAAGCCAGCGACCTTGGGGTTTTGAACCTGGTCTTTTCCATCACAGTCCAATGCTCTATGTACTGCACCACTGCCTGATCAGGCACCATTTTCTTTTTATAGATTAAAAACCAGGCACAAAGAAGTTGAAAATCTTGCCTTAGGTTGCACAGCTGGTGAGAGCAGAGCTGAGATTTAAACCCACCATGGAATTATCTGAAGTCCATGTGGTGTACACCATAAGATTCTTACCCTAAAGGGGAAGTGAGGAGAGAGTGAGGGAGACCAGGTACCCAGAATTAGCTAGCCACACGGACATGCACATGCAATTATTCCTCCCTGGCTTTCACCTCTGATTCTACAGATGTCACAGAAAACCAGGACAGGAGCCAAAAGAAGCCAAGGGTGGAAGTTGATGAGCCTACTAGGATAGAAGTCTCCACTCCCCAGGAGTTAAGAAAATCCCTTTTCCTGGTGAGTCTGTCTCAAATCCCTCTTCCCAGGCAGTAATCTAAGTAGATTGACTCCAGCCTTCTATGTTTCCAGGGGTTGAGCTTCTGTGTCTGAAAGTGTGAGTTCTCTATGGCCCTCAAGAAACTCTCTAGTTTCAGTAATGGGGAAATTAGGTAATGAGGTATGTGGGTTTCATAGTTTTATGGAGATAAGATTTATTAGAAAAGGAGGCCAAGAGTGCATGAAGGAGATTGGTGTTGACATTCCCATAGCACTTAAGGAACTGCTTGTCAAGCTCATCACATATCATTAAAGTGAAGAACTTGTATAACCAGTTACTCCTGTACTAATTACAGTCTTGAGAGGTAAAGGGATCAGTAGACTTTCTCTGAAGTCCCCTCAGAGCTGGGATATGACCAGTGTAACAGCTATGGCTTTGGAGATGCAATTTAATGCCAGTGACTCACTCACTCTCCTTGCCAACAGAGGGCTTCTCCCCAGAGTGTCCTCTGGTGGCTGAGGAGAACTGACTTCCATGTAAAGCCTCACTCACACTCTCTGCAAACATAGGGCTTCTCCCCTGAGTGTGTCCTCTGGTGTGTGAGGAGAGTTGACTTCTGTGAAAAGCCTTGTTCACACTCCTTGCAAACATACGGCTTCTTCCCTGAGTGTGTCCTCTGGTGTGTGAGGAGAGTTGACTTCTGTGAAAAGCCTTGTTCACACTCCTTGTGAACATAGGGCTTCTTTCCTGAGTGTGTCCTCTGGTGTATGAGAGTTGACTTCTGTGAAAAGCCTCATTCACACTCCTTGCAAATATAGGGCTTCTCCCCTGAGTGTGTCTTCTGGTGAGAAGATGGGACTTCTGTGAAAAGCCTCACTCACACTCCCTGAAAACATAGGGTTCTCCCTGAGTGTGTCCTCTGGTGTCTGAGTAGATGTGACCCATAATCAAAGCCTTGCCCACACTCTCCATACTTGATAGCTATACTTCTTGACATTCCTGCACTCATAGTTAGTTTTTCTGTGTCCAATAAATTTACTTTCTTGTCTCTGCTGAGCACTTCCTGCATGATTTTCTCTTGTTCACTAGAGCTTCCCATGTGTCCTTTGGGAGGTTTGAAAAAGGCCCTTGAAATTCTGTTCAACCTGGTCCTTTTAAGCTAATGTTTAGACTTTTCTTTGCCCTTTTGACCTTCAGCTTTGTCATCCCAGTTGTATCAGTATGTTGCTGCTGCTGATTTGGATCCTTTGGGCAGTGATCCTCTGATTGGAGCTGTTTTCTTGTAGATGTTCCATGGTGATTGCATCTCACATGTTGACTGAGGAATTTCTGACTGGAGAAGGCCAAAGAGCAGGAGGGACATGGGTGTATCTCTGGCTGTGGTTCTGCTGAAAGAGAAAATTTTGGTCAGGACAGATGTTGACAAGGCTGCCTGGGCCATATGTTTTGTTAAGACCTGTCCCACAAGTCATTTTTATGGGGTTGACACTGTAATCTCTGTTTCCCACAAAGTGTTTCTTTAGAGTCTGTTTTTTCTTTTCATTTTTATATACTATATCTTCTTTAGAAATCCAAAAAGCCCACATCAATGGTCTTTTCTATGCATTGCCAGATGAGGGACTGTCATGTAGCATCATGAGCTGTTTCACTCCTTGTAGGGGTGGAACAATGCTGACCTTTTCTATATACATGTAGATTTTAACACAGTTGTTTAGAAAGACCACTGGCCCCAAATACAATAGGAATTGCTCCCTCATACTTTTCCCCAGACAATAAACTAGAAATATGTCCTTCCTCAAGACTTACACCAAATATTCATGCTTGATTTTATTCAGTGTCAGCCCATTTCATATACAATGGGAACTCCTCTTTCAAAATATTTCCCCAAACATATTTTTTTAAAAATTCATTGATTTTAGAGAGACACATCCTGGCTGAATGGCTCGCTTGGCTGGAACATTGTCTTGCAATGCAGAGAGACAAAGAGAGAAGGAAGAGAAGAAGTAGGAGGAGGAGGAGGAGGAGTAAGAAGAAGAAGAGAGATAGAGGGAGAGAAACATTTATTCATTATTCTACCCAGACATGCAGTTATTGATCATTTATTGTATGTGTCCTGACCCAGGCTCAACCTTGGTATTACAGGATGGTGCTCTATTGACTGAGCTAACCTGCCAGGGCCCCCAACCATACTACTCACATGCCTGACTCCCATCCCTCTCCACCTAATACACCATCCTCTCTCACTTGGAGATGAAGTAATCTCTGAGAGAATTTCCTACTGAGTGTATTTTCCAAAAATTAACAAAGCAAATCTTAGAGAATGAGGCACCACATAGCTGAGAACAGCACCATTGTCCCACCTCACTCAGGAAGGTCCCCAGTGTCTCAGTTTGGATCAGAGCACTGCATTTCCAGGCACTGCTGGGCATCTGTCAGACCTCTGCTCTTACCCTGTATGCTAGACAGTAGTGGCCCTCAGAAAACAGGCCCTGGCCGGTTTGCTTAGTGGACAGAGTGTTTATCTGGAATGTGAAAGTCCCAGGTTTAATCCCCAGTTAGGGCACACATGAAAAGTGACTATCTGCATTTTTTTCCTCCCTCTACCCTTTCTGTCTCTCTTTTCCTTCCACAGCCAGTCGCTTGATTGGTTTGAGCATCAGCCCGATAGCACAGTTGGTTCAAGTGTTGACTTTAGGCACTGAGGACAGATTGGCGAGTCTGAGTATGGACCTCAGACTGGAGTTGCTGGGTGGATCCTGGTCAAGGCAAATGAAGGAATCTGTCTATCTTCACTGCTCTCACTTAAAAATAAATTAAATCAAAAGTAACAAATATAAAGATTTTTCCTAAGAATCAAAGCCATATGAAATGAATCCTTAATTTCTGAAACATCTGATTAGATCTTACTGATTTTAGAGTGTACGATTAAAATTTCTAAGAAGAATTCTCTTTTCTTTCCATTTTGAAGAATACTTATCCCACCTCTTGCTGCTGTGAGCTTTCTCTTCCGCTTGCTGCTGCACTTGATGCCCAGCTTCTGGCCAAACTCATCACCATACCAGACTAACAGCTCACAGTCTGGCCTGATGACCCAGCAGGTTCGATATAAAATCTGCCTGCAATACTGAAAGGCCACTAGGTTCTGCTTTTCATCATCCTGGGCACAGTTCACATACCTGGGATTGAGGCAGGTGAAAGAAAATAAACACAGAGATAGTAGGCGATGAGTTCCTACTATCTCTCAGATCCATGTCTAGCTCTGCACCTGACACTTGGGCTCTGATGTCTCCCACTCCCACAGTGCTCCCGGAGAACCTTCTGTTCAATGTCTGAGCCTGTCACAATGTCACATGACTTCCTGTGTCCAGGTCCTGCTTATGATGCTCATCCTGCCTAATACCATTTTCCAAAGCCAATTCCAGACATACCCTTCACCCTGATTGGCCATAAAACCCAGTGACCTCTAGCTTTTGTAAACTAACTAAGGTTCTGTTTTATATCACAAAACTTGCTTCTTGATGTTGGACTCTGTCTAGATTAGTTCACATCATTCAATACTCAGTCCAAGTCCAACTTTCTTGAGAGGCCTTTCTCAATTGTCCTAAAATTTTATTTAGGTAGCATTTGATGACTCACCCAGGTTCCCATAAAAACCTGGAGCCCCCCCCAAAAGTGAGAAGTGGGGAAGCAGACAGATCCCTGTATGTGCCCAACCAGGATCCACCCAGGGAGAGATGCTCAACTTATCTGGGGTGTTGCTCCACTGCAACCAGAGCCATTCTAATGCTTGAGTCAGAGGCAGAGGCCATAGAGCCATCTCAGTGCACAGGCCAACTTTGCTCCACTGAAGTCTTGGCTGTGAAATGGGAAGAGTGAGATAGAGGAGAGGGGGAAGGGTGGAGCAGATGGGCACTTCTGTGTGCCCTGGCCAGGAATCAAACCCAGGACTTTCATGGGCCAAGCTGATGCTCTACTGCTAAGCCAACCAGTCAGGACTTGAAGATCCCTTTGTCTTAGCAAGATCATAAAGAACAAAAATATCTTATTCACATTCTGTAGCCCCTGATAAAAGAGCCCCTCAGGGAAGTGGCTCGTGATCATTGCTCTGCAGGCTTCAGAACTCAGTTGCAGTTAGAAGGGAGGCTGGGATATTAGCTGCCCTCACAGGTTTAGGAGAGTGGTCGGCAAACTCATTAGTCAACCGAGCCAAATATCAACAGTATGACGAATAAAATTTATATTGAGAGCCAAATTTTTTAAACTTAAACTATATAGGTAGGTACATTCCTTATTGAGGTAGTGCCTGATGTGTTATTTTGTGAAAGAGCCACACTCAAGGGGCCAAAGAACTGCATGTGGCTCATGAGCCACAGTTTGCTGACCACTGGTTTAGTTTATCCTTGGTTTAGGTATCCTGGCACTGTGCACTTCTCAGAAAAATAGAAAAATTATAGTTAAATATTTCTAAAATCAATTGATTCACTGTGTCTGCAAGTACTCCTCCATAAGAAGATAGGTTATATGATCTGCTTAAGTAATGAATATCTTCAACTAAACTGGAATATAGGAAGGGCTTAAATAATGTTCATTAGATCAATTAAAGTGTAATCCAGGCCCTCAAAGTTTTTTTCCAGTGCCTAAATTTTTTCTAAGGTAGAGATTTATATTTTGAGGACATATTCTATATTTTTAATGCCTTTTTTTCTCTAACTATCTCTTGCTTTGAAAGAGCTTCGGAAAAAAAAAAGAAAGAGCTTCGAATAGAGAAAAAAGAGAAACAGAGGATTGAGAGAGACCACTGAGGAAGGCTTGATGAGAAGGAAAGCTGTGTGGGCCTGAGAGGGATGAGTGTTCTTGTGACTCCCAGAAAATTCTTGGCCTTAGCTCATCCAGTTGGCCAAGGATCCATCCACATACTCATGGCAGTTTCTCCCTTTGGTGATCTGCATTTCAGGAAGAAAATATAAAGACTTTTTTGGATGAGAAGGTAATAGAGAAAATATTTTACCCTACTGTCAACAAAGCTCTTTCAGCTTGCATGCATTGCCACTCTGGACCATATGATGTTTTCCTTACTCATCACATCTGAGTTGACCTGTCCACTCAGGGCTGGGAGGAGGCATTCCTTTGTGTCTGTACCACTTTGCTTCCACTTAACCTGTGATCCTCAACAGGAACTCTATGGTCTGCAAAATCCACTCTGTGCCCAGAGCTAACCATATTGTCTCCATCCATGTCCTAGTATGTAGAATGGCAGGTCCCACCAAGCCATGGGAGGGATGTGGGAAGTCACAAGACAGGGGGGAAAGGCAAATATTTCTCACCTGCCAGGAGTATCCGTTGTTGGCTGCCTCTTCATCTTCTATGATCTGGCCTTTATAAGGGCCAAAGTGCAGACCCACTGACAGAGCAGATGCCTCATTCCACATTCCAAGCCCAGCCTCAGAGATGCTGGATGCGCTGTTTCTCAACTTATGGAGCAGAGTGAGGGCTGCGTGGTTTGGATGCCCCTTATCCACTGCACTGTCTTTTTACAAATGTAGGGGGCCCATGCAGTCACAACTATCAGTGAAGAAATTCTGACACTTTTCATAATCTGGGGGTGTTATGAGGCAACAGGGATTAGGGAAGGTGTAGTGCATGTTCCTGGACATATAGAGCTTCAGAGAGAGCCCAGGCACTCACATCACTGAGCCTCGATTCTGTGGTGCAAGTCCCTAGGCGAATGGAATGCTCTAATGGGCAAATGATCAGATGAAATTACTGTATGAAGAGTTAACATGCTTTGTGAGGGTCACTTACAAAAGTAGTCATGATCCTCGGGCTCACTGACCTTTTGAGGCATGGCATTTTCTTTCTTGTAGGCTATACCTCTTTACTTCAGTCTCCTTTCTCCTGAGCTCTAAGTTGGAGAAGAGTGAGTTTGGTGGAGTCTGGAGTGTTAGTCCCTATTTTGTCAGAAAACACACAATATCCTCCTATCAAATTATCACCTGTCCTTCTATATACTGTGGTATTTTCCTTTGTCAACTATTGGTTCAGAGAGCCTCTACAATATTAAGCCTCTACACTGACTACAGATGGCCAATGCAATATTTGTGTCTAGATCTTCCCATTATGAGGTTTAACTTCCCAACTTTTAGTTATTCATAAAATATTTATTAAGGGCACAGTATATGTTAGGTATTGAGGAAAGGCCTGGTATACAACACCAACAGCATATGGTTGCTATTATCAGAGATGTATTTATTGGACAACATGTATGTGTCAGTTCTTTTACATAGAATTTAAGCCCTAGCCAGTAGCTCAGTGTATAGAGCATTGGCCCAGTGTATGTCCCAGGTTTGATTCCAGTCAGGGTACATAGGAGAAGTGACCATCTTCTCTCCACCCCTCTGTCTCCCCCTTCTCTCCCTCTTCCTTTTCTGCAGCCAGTGGCTTAATTGGTTTGAGTATTGGGCCTGGGTGCTGAGGATGCTCGGTTAGCCAGAGCACATCATCTTGAGGTACTAAAAAAACAGCTCAATACTCGAGTTGTAGATCCTGGTAAAAGTGCATATGGGAGTAGCCTCACTATCTCAAATCATCTTACCTAAAATATAAACAAATACATACACTAAGAAATAAATTGAATTGAATACTGTCAAAGAATATATGCATGTATCTTCACCTTACACATTAGCATTCAAGAGCTCAGAGAATCTGTAAGATTTGCCCAAAGCTCCAGTGCTAAATTCACTCTCAGTTTAGTAGAGCTTAAATCCAGGCCTATCCAAAATGCACCCCACATACCTAGGGCATAATTATTAGCCTTTCTAGAGGACTCAGATGAACTGAAATCTACAAATGATTTTCTCTACCCAATTTTCATCTAGAGTGTTGTCCACAGAGTCTTGCTTCTCCACAATGGACTGTGATGCTGAGGACCCAGGTTTGAAACCCCGAGGCTGCCATCTTTAGTGCAGGTTAATTTGGCTTTAGTGCTGGCTCACCAGCTTGAGCACAGGGTCACCGGCTTGAGTGTGAGATCATAAACATGACCCCATGGTTGCTGGCTCAAGTCCAAAGTAGCTGGCTTGAGCAAGGGGTCACTCACCATGCTGTAGCCCCCCAGTCAGGGCACATATGAAAAATCAATCAATGAACAACTAAGGAGCTCCAATGAAAACCTGATGCTTCTCATCTCTCTCCCTTTCCTCCAGTCTGTACCTGTCTGTCCCTTCCTCTCTCTCTATCTCTCAAAAGAAAAAAGAAAAAGAAAACTGGCTGTTCATGTCAAAAATATAATAAAGGTCACTTAACTGGACAGAAAATCCACTTCTTTAATATAACACTTTCTCTTTTCTATCTTCTCTTTTTAAATTAAAAATAATTGCCTAACCTGTGGTGGCACAGTGCATAAAGCAATGACCTGGAACACTGAGGTCACCAATTCAAAACCGCAGGCTTGCCTGGTCAAGACACATCCAAGAAGCAACTATTATAAGTTTATGCTTTCTGCTCCTCTCTGCCACCCCCTTTCCCTTTTTCTCTCTCTCTCACTCCTCTCTCTAAAATCAATAAATTAAAATTTTTTTATTACTTTTAAAGAGAGGAGGGAAGAGAGTGAGAGAGAAACATTGATTTGTTTTTCCATTCATTTATGCATTTAGTGGTTGATTATTCTTTTTTTTTCTTCTTTTTATCTAGAGAAACAGACAGACAGGAAGGGAGAGGGATGAGAAGCATCAACTTATAGCTGCAGTACCTTAGTTGTTCATTGATTGCTTTCTCATACGTGCCTTGACCAGGGGACTCTAGCTCAGTCAGTGACCTCTTGCTCAAACCAGCAACCTTGGGCTTCAAGCCAGTGACCATGGGGTCACATCTACAATCCCATGCTCCAGCTAACAACCCCACACTCAAGCCTGTGAACCCATGCTCAAGCCACAACCTTGGGGTTTGGAACCTGGTTCCTCATCATCCCAGGTTGATGCTATATCCTCTGTGCTACCAACTGGTCAGGCTTCAATGGCTGATTCTTATATGCACCCTTACTGGACATCAAACCCACAATGTTGGTGTATGGGGATGACTCTCTAATGAATTAAGCAACTTGGCCAGGGTTCCTTTCTGTCTTCTTGTTTCAGAGTGGCGTTGTCCAGTCTAATGGTACAGTGACCACCTTGCCTCCTTTTCTTCTTATCCTTTCACCTTTACACATTTAACTGTCCTTTCCCTTCCTTAATTATCAGAGTCTGGTCAGCACCAAACACTCTAGGGAACAGAGCCTCAGGTCTGTGGACCACAGAAACCATTTGGGTCAAGTTAGAGATCACATCTGGACTTCAGCTGTGTTTCAATGCTAGACCCATGAACGCAGAAGGACCTTACTGACCACACCCTCATAAAACCAGACACACTGAAGAGATGGCTGACACAGGGCCTGATACAATGGTCCCTACCCTGGCCTACAACCCCAGCTGTCTTAATCACCATAATTAATCCTTTCCTGTCTGCAATGTGGCCAACGTTGCCCAGGGAGCCCTGTCCTGGAGCACTGCTCACCGGCCAGACCTTCCTCCTCCTCTTGTGATGGCAAGCATTCTGAATGAGTTATTTTTTATGTGCTTTTATACTTTTATACTGTTCCAACTCATTAACACATCTATAAATATGTGTAATTATTTACACATGGAAGCAGTGTAGTAAATCACCCCTTACTGCACAATTTGCAGTTCATTCACAATTTGCATCTCGTTTGTTTACTAAAGGCAAGCTCTGTACCTCATTATCTGTTGAGATGCCTGGGTCGGTTTCAATAGGGCAGCGCCATGCCTGCGGACCCTCACCTCGCTGCCTTCTTGGAGTCCATTCTTTTTTTTTTTTTTTTTTTCATTTTTTCTGAAGCTGGAAACAGGGAGAGACAGTCAGACAGACTCCCGCATGCGCCCGACCGGGATCCACCCGGCACGCCCACCAGGGGCTACGCTCTGCCCACCAGGGGGCGATGCTCTGCCCATCCTGGGCATTGCCATGTTGCAACCAGAGCCACTCTACCGCCTAAGGCAGAGGCCACAGAGCCATCCCCAGCGCCCGGGCCATCTTTGCTCCAATGGAGCCTTGGCTGCGGGAGGGGAAGAGAGAGACAGAGAGGAAAGCGCGGAGGGATGGAGAAGCAAATGGGCGCTTCTCCTGTGTGCCCTGGCTGGGAATCGAACCTGGGTCCTCCGCACGCTAGGCCGATGCTCTATCGCTGAGCCAACCGGCCAGGGCCTTGGAGTCCATTCTTAATGCGAGTCCTCAGTGTCCTCCTCCAGGGGTCTGGTGGCCTGCTGGCGGTGAACCATGAAAGCGGGCCGAGTGGCTCTGAGGCATGGGGAAAAACAAAGTCATGGTCCCCAAAGGGAAGCACTTGAAGTAGCAGTCTGGACACTGGGCTGGCCTGCATGTCACCCAGGGTTTCCCGCACCCCGTCACATTTGTGCAGTAGTGCCTCCAGGTTACTCTTTACATGGGGGCAGCGCGGCTTCTCCCAGTCACCCATGGCGGCCACCCTTCCCGGGAGAAGTAGGCGCGGATGTCCCTGAAGACGTCGGGGGCCTGAGGGTGATGCGGCCACCTGACTCCGCGCAGCAGCCTGTGGAACCGCCCCTCAACCCGTTGGGTCTGGGCTACCCCCAGCCCGCTGCCTGGTGGTCACCTGCAGCTCCCTTCGCTCCCCACGTGGGGATCCCTTCCACGTCCATCCTGCATGCCCAGCCTCCACTGCCTGCCTAGGAGACAGCATTGAGGCTGACTACTTGGCCCACGGTGCACACGTGGGGCCAGCTCCAGGGACGCAAGGACGGGCCAGGTCAGGGACTCCAGGCAAGTCAGTGACCCCCTTGCTCAAGCCAGCGACTTGGGATTTATACCAGTGACCTTTGGGCTCAACCAGCGATCATGGGGTCATGTTTATGATCCTGGGCTCAAGCTGGTGAGCCTGCACTCAAGCCGGATGAGCTTATTACATTTTCTTGTTGTTCTAGCGCTCTCTTGAGTTCCTCTATTCTACTCTCAAGTTTATCAAACATCGTTATGACTGTTTGCTTTGAATTCTTTATCTGTCCAATTACCCATCTCCATTTCATTAGGATATTTCTCTGGATTTTTTTTCTTATTCCTCCATTTGGGGTATATTCTTCTGTCTCCCCATTTTGCTGGACTTTCTGTTTTTGTTCCTTTGAGTTGAATGGAATAGTCATCTTGCCCAGTCTTGAAAATGGTGTCTCCGTTACATTGTGTGTTGAACAGTTTCAGCCTGCAGGTTGTAGTTGCGGGGATGTGCATGCAGTGCCTGTCCTGTCACCTGGTTTGAAGGAGTGGGTTCTGAATGGGCCACCTGGGGTGTGTGAGCCTCCTTGCCTTTTAATCTGGGCAGGGCTGCCTGGTGCAAAAGGGGCTGCGTGGTGTGTGCTCTGCATGTCCTGTTTTAATTATCTGTTGTCAAAGCAGGGTCTGCGCTGGGTTACCTGTTTGCTTTCTTGTATCTCACCCCCCATTAGATCCACCCTTTGTCTTGGTGGGGTAGCCTGGGTGCACACACAGCCTTAATTTGTTCATTCTTCACCTTCTTGGGGCTTGGCAGGCCTGTGCACATGCACAGCACTGCCCCCCTCACTCCACACAGGACCACAAGGTTTTGCTAGCTTTGTGCTTTCTTTGGGTAGAGCTGCCCATCCAGTGTGAGCAACATTGCCCCCCAATCTTTGCAGTTTCTCTGATCAGGGAGTCCAGTGTGCAAACCATAGTCCATTTGCTGGCTCCTCATTTTCCTGGAGAGTTAATACCAGTAGTGACCCACTTTCTCTGGGTCAAATAGTCCTGCAGCTGGTACTGAAATATTTTCCTAGCTCTGCACTCTCTCTAGGTGGGAGAGCCCCACATGCACAGGCAGCTCAGTGGGTGAAGTGTCACCCTGCCATACCTACCTGCTGGGTTGATATCTGGAAAGAGAAGCTCTCTTTATACAAGTTATGCTGCCCTCATAATTATGTTGTATTTAGCTCCACGTGTTATAAAGTACCACACCCCAGATTCTGAAAGGCACTGTACCTCACTTCATTGAGTTCACATAGAGACACCCAGTCCATATAAATTTTGAAGAGTTTTGTTAAAGGTGGAGATTTATTAAATATGCCGGCCACATATGGCTGACATGGGGCAGCAGACCCAAATTGTGCAGTCCCCAAAAATAGTTCAGGGGCTGCTTATATACCCATGATCACACAGGAATGGAGCAGAGCCTGACATCATGGCACAAGCTGAAAATATTTGTTTAGGGGTTATACAGAACATTAAGACTTTCAAGGTAATACAATCAATGATATTTACAATCTTTTAGGGTTCATCTTCCCTCACTAGCCTAGGGGTATTTTATTCTCAAGATTCCAGAAAGGGGGAGGAACTACAGTCAATGCATGGTGGTATGTAAATTATGCCTCCTATTGAAAGAGAAGTTTCTCGGTAAACCTTTATTTTAGATTTAAAACTAAATGACCCATTGTTCTTGCCAGCAAGAAACTTTTACATTCTTCTCCCTCCCCTCCCCACAGGAAGGATGGGACAGGAAAGCCTGATAGGAAAGCCTGACCTTTCCTTCCAGAACATCACTATTAATTTTCAGCTTTTTGGTACCTTACAATGCAGAAGGGGTGGCTGGGGATGTGCTGCAGTGTCCAGTGGTTGGCCATTGTTGGGCAGATAAAATATATTATGCTCACTTTGTTAAAGATGGTGCTGCCCACATGGAAGCCATTGCCCAGGTGATGTTAATTTGTGTTGGGGGTGGGCTGTGGGCAGGCAGGGTCCTTGTAGCCTGGGGCTTTGTTTTGCGATTAAGCCTTTCCCACCCTTTTTGATGTGGGGTGGTACAATCCCATCATGCCTCAAATAGGTGACTTTGTGTTAGAGACTTCCCTATTTTGTATATTGGATTAAAGGTTTTGATTTCTACACTATAAAATGGGGGCAGAATGGGAGCTTGTGCTCTCAGTTCCTGAGATTATCATTAAAGGAGAGAGCAGAGAGGAGAGGGGAGAAAGGCCATGTGGAGGAGGCCAGGAGAAGCAGCCAAGATGGTGGAGTGTTGAGTGAGAAGCCAGTTTGTGCAGGGAAAAGGAAGGAGATGGGGAACAGAGGTGAATAAAATCTGGTGAGCTAGAAACCTTTGATTCTAGGAAACTTGGATAAGTCAGTAGTTTTGTGAGCACTGAATGTGGGTGGGTTTTGGAGCCCAGTGTGTGTTTTTACTTGCCTGCCGGGTGCAAGCTAGGATTAAAGATGATGGCTCACTAGTTTTTGGCTCCATTGTTTCTTTACCGACTGTCCGAATCCAATGTGAACCTGCATGGGCCAGGCTGTTGTGATGATGGCTGTGGCTACTGACTTTACAGCCATAGAGCCTGGATGTAGCTCCAGTCTTCGATCCACATGCCCAGGAGCTGTAAACAGTGGTGTTCACTGGTCTCTTCGGTCCTGAGCTGATCTTTCACCTCCTACAGAGCTCTCATGGTTCCTCAGCCTTTTCTATGCTCTCTCTCTCTCTCTCTCTTCCTTGTGCAGAAGCTGTTTAATTGTTTCTCAGTTGTCTTTCAAGAGGAATTGTTCTAAGTAAAGGGGTACATTGGATGAGTTTGTGGGAGTGTTGGGCAGATAAAATGTATTATGCTCACTTTGTTGAAGATTACGCTGCCCACGGGGAGGCCGTCACCCAGGTGATATTAATGTGTGTTGAGAATCCTTGTAGCCTGGGGCTTGGTTTTGGGATTAAGCCTTTCCCACCCTTTTTGATGTGGGGTGGTACAATCCAATCATGCCTCAGAGAAGTGACTGTATTAGAGACTTCCCTATTTTGTATATTGGATTAGAGGTTGTGAAGCTACAATATAAAATGGGGGAGCTCTTGGTTCCTGAGATTATCATTAGAAGAGAGAACAGAGGAGAGCAGAGAAAGGCCATGTGGAGGAGGCCAGGAGAAGCAGCCAAGATGGCAGAGTGCTGAGTGAGATGCCAGTTTGTGTAGAGTTTGTATCTGGGGTAAGGAAGGAGATGGGGAACAGAGGTGAATAAGTCTGGTGAGCTAGAAACCTTTGATTCTAGGAAACTCGGATAAGTCAGTGGCTTTGTGAGCACTGAATGTGACTGGGATTTGGAGCCCAGTGTGTATTTTTTTACTTGCCCACCGGGTGCAAGCTAGAATTTGGCTCTGCTGTTTCTTTACCAACTGTCCGAATCCAGTGCGAACCTGCATGGGCTGGGCTGCTCTGATGGTGGCCCTGGCCTTGGCTTCTGGCCTTACAGGGAGGGTGCAAGCTCAGCGTCCACATGTGCCACCATCTTTGACCCACTGGAGAGTTCTTAAATAAAGTCTGATACTGGCTGCAGCAACAGGCTTCTGCTTTGATACGCTCTTATTCCTCATATTCAAATGTCTATACAATTTTCGAGACATTGGTTTTCTGTCTGACTTCAATTCTTTGTTGGATCCAGGAGGAGGAGTTTATTTTCACCTTGTTTAATCTTTTTCTTCTGTGAGGATGGGCATGATAACTGCCAAGCTTCTTACTTGTAGGACCAGAAACCAAAAGTCTTGCATTAGTTGCTTTTTATCTCTTGGCTTGTGTTTCCTATTTGTAAAGTAAAGGGATCAGATCACTCCATGGTGCCTAAAGTCTCCTCTAGCTCCAGCATTCTGTTCATTCTATAAGCACTGACTTGGGTGACTGACAGTGCCAATCTGTGACATTTGCTACCATTATACAGGTAGACCTGCAGGTGGACAAAGGCACATTTTTTTGGAGTCCTCCCTTAATTATGTTTATCAAATCCAGGAATTTCAGGAGTCCAAGAAATTCAACATTGTGGAGCCAGTAAGTTCCATGTATTCTTTAATGCTCTAAAACTATTTTCTGAATAGTTTCAGAAACTATTCAGAAGTTTAGAAGTGGAGAACTTTTATCATAAACTTAGGATATTGAAAAATGTGAATGTGTATAATTGTGATGAATCTCTCTCTTTCCTTCCCCATTTTTTCTCTCTAGCTATGATTTTTCTTTTTATTTCTTCCTCTTTTCATCTTCCCCTCCCTGGATTTTTCTATCACCATTCTTTTCATCTTGTTTTCCTCCATTCCTTCCTGCCATGCTTTCATAAAGCCTTTGAAAGTGCCCATCATATACCAGGCACTGTGCTAGGAACTCATGTCCCTTCACTCAATGACTTCCCATTCTACTATTTTTACTTCTGTTTTTTAACTTTTTAAATTTAAATCTACTTAATTTACTGTAAAATATTATGTGCTTTGATTTGTCAAGTATATTGAATTTTAACAGCTCTTTTATTATAAAAAATATACTTTGAAGAAATGCTAGAAAAAATTATAAGAAAAACAAAACAACAAATTTTCCATACAGAAATATTTACTATTAATATTATGACATTTTCATTTTCTTCCCATATTCTCTGTGTATCTATTATATTTCTCTATATGTACCCAGGTAGATTGGCTGTGTGTACATCTGTGTGCATAGATAGGCATTGCACATGAACATATCTCTCTGTGTCCATATGTGTCTGTTATATATATGTATACAAAGGAGTATTTATTCACTCATTTAATAAACACTTATTGTACTTCTGTTATGTGCCAGGCACTGTGGTTGACACTGGTTGTCTATAGTGAATGAGACAGACTCACTTTCTGTCTTTATAAATACTACACTGTCATGGGGTAGACAGAGGGAAAGAAAAATATACATAAATAAAATAATTATAAGTTGTGATAAGCACTGGATTTGGCAGTGCAATGCCTTTGTTCCCAGTTTTGATTGATTGTGGTGAGGTCCAATATCTCAGCTTCTCAGAAGGCAGAGCTGAGGCCTAAGTCTCAGTCCTTCAGCAATGTGTGTTCTCAGCTATAGAACTGAGAAAATTTACATGTGAGGAAACAAAGACCCTAGGAGGTGTTCTGTGACCAAAGGAACCCAGCTTGTAAGTGGTGACCCAGGCTCATGTAAATTCTGGATGCCCAGAGCTTAGGTGGTTTCTCAGTCTGGACTGCGGCCATGGCACAAATAAAAGTGCATGTTAGGAAAGGGGCCACTTTGTGTTAAACAATTAGAGATAGTGTTTATGCCCCTGACTGTCAAGAGCAAAGGAAAGACTTCTGGTGTTGTCACCGCAGCAGACAGATTCTTATTTTATTTTTTAATTACCTCAGGTTTTCTCTAGTATATGTTTCCCCTAAAAGACAATGGCTTGCTCTCTCCAGAGAGCTCAGTAGGTTAGAGCATCACACCCATACACTAATGTTATAGGTTTGATCCTGGGTCAGGGCACATACAGAAACAGATGGATATTTCTGACTATCTGTCTCCCTCCCTTCCTCAAACATTAATAATTAAAATTAAAAAAAAATGATGATGGCTTTTTGTTGTTGTTGCAGCTTAAATTGTACAGAGGAATGAATTATTTTTTTCAAAATCTCACCCTGAGGAAAAAAACTGGTAAGGTTGTAAAGTACCATATTTCCCCATGTATAAGATGCCTATGTATAAGACGCACCTTAATTTGGGGGCCCAAAATTTGAGAAAAAGATAACAAACGTGAATAAGTGGGAAATGCAAGAGTAAAAACTACAACCAATGTATAAGATGCACCCAGTTTTTAGACCTGAAATTTTTCAAAAACAGACGAGTCTTATACATGGGGAAGTATGGTATACAGTGTCCAGATGTCTCTGAGAATATTTCTTTCTTTTACCTTCTCTGGATTTAATTTACTATCCTGGTTCTTAATATGGGTGGAAAAGCTGTGTACTTTAAGGTTTTTCCCTCTAAAATGTATTTGTCACTATATTATGCCATAGGTTTTCTTATGTAGTATTTATTTCCATTAATTTTAAAGTATTTTGTAACTTGAATTGTAATTTTGAGGGGGGTTATTTAGGAGTGAATTTCTTAACTTAAAAATGTAAGAGTTTTCTAGTTAGTTTCTATTACTGATTTCTAGATTAAGTGTAATGACAACAAGAAACATGCTTTATATCATTTCAAGGGTTTGAAGTTTGTAGTTTGTTGAAACTTGCTTCAAAGAACATACAGGACTGTCTGTGGTAAATGTGTTCCAAGCGCGCTTCTCTGCTGCCACCTCTTGTGCATCTTGAGAATCACAGCTAGGTAAGAGTCAGCAGAAAGTTGTGTCCTCTGCTGCTGTCTGGTGTACAATCTGAAATGAAAAGCTGAGTGCATGTAACCAAAACTGTCAACTTACTTCTGCACCACCGATGTGTCTGTTTCCATTTTTTCACTTTGAATTATTTTGCACACTTCTGTTTTAGGCATGGCCTGAGATGGAAACTGTGAGAGGCCAGAGGCAGACGGGGCGGGGCGGGGGGCTCGGGGCGGGGATGGCGCAGTGCAGTGACGGCGGGGGGCAGGGACTATGGGGGGGCAGCGAGGCGCGCGGAGGGCCTGAGGGGCAGACACCTTGGAGCTGCGCACACAGCGTAGTGTGGCTCCCCGCAGGAAGCAAGGCGCAGGGCGTGGCTGCAAGGGGCAGGGACGGCGTAGGGCGGGGTGCAGGGTGGGACTTGCAGATCTAGCATCAGGACACGACACAGAATAACCACGCCCACTTTTCTCCACCCTCGTTCTTCCCTCAGAAAGTGCTCTTTTCTCTGTTTCTGTGAGCTTTGTCATTTGAAGAACGATCCTCTCAAAGTGGCTTTTTCACAGCATAATTCTTCAGTCATTCAAATTGTTGAAAGTATCAAGACTTTGTTTCTTTTTATTTCTGAGTAGAGTTCCAGATCATGGGTGGACCACTGCTGAACCCCTCACCAACTGAAAAATATCTGAGTTGCTTCTAGTGTCTGGCTGAGAAAAATAAAGGTGCTGTAACAGTTGTGTTTTGTTGTGTCCAAGTGTTAGTGCGGCTATAGCGTTGCTATGGGGGGAATGCTTAAGCATGCAATCCGTTAATCCCTGGGCGTGTGGTGGGTGCGTGTCTAGTTGTATAATAGCTCCTGTGTAATAGCTCTCTACCTCTTCCATTGGATACACTGTCTCCTAGTCTGCAGCTGGTCTTTCCTTCTCTCACCAGGGTGTTCTCAGGAGAAGTTTTCAGTTTTGATGTGGTCCAGTTTCTTACCTTTCCTTGGATGGTTTGTGCTTTTGGTGTTAAGTCTGAGAACTCTTTGCTGAGCTCTGAGCCCCAAACAGCATTTCCTAGGTTTGTTCTAAATGATTTATAGTTTTACATTTTACAGTTATGTCCATGATCCATTTTGAGTTGATTTTGTATGATGTGTTAGGTTTGCATCAGGCTCAATTTTAGCCTGTGGATGTCCATCTGCTTCATACCATTTGTTGAAAATACAATTGTCCATTTTTTTTCTTTTCTTTTTTATTTATTTATTTTAGTGAGAGAGACAGACAGAGGGACAAACAGACAGGAAGGAAGAGAAATGAGAAGCATCAATTCTTTGTTGCAGCACCTTAGCTGTTCATTGATTGCTTTCTCACCTGTGCCTTGACTGGGGGGAGGGGACTCCAGCAGAGCCAGTGAGCCCTTGCTCAAGCCAGTGACCTTGGGCTCAACCTGGTAATTCCACAATCAAGCTGGCGACCTCGGGGTTTTGAACTTGGGTCCTCTGCATCCCAAAGCAATGCTTTATCCACTGCACCACTGCCTGGTCAGGCAAGGCCATTGTCCACTAAAATGCTTTTGAATCTTTGTGAAAAATACATTCAACATATTTGTGTGTCTGTTTCTGGGTTCTCTATTCTGTTCTATTGAGCAAGTGCGTCTATCCCTCCACCAGCACCATCTTCTCCGGATTGCCGTTGCCTTCTGGTAAGGCTCTGCGTCAGGTACAGCCAATCCCTCACCACATTCTTCTTTTTTGAGATGACTTAGGTGTCTGGCTGCTATGCCTTTCTAGCTAAATGTTAGAATAAGCTTGTTGACTTTGGGATTTTGATAGAAATGACATAAACCCTATACATCTCTTTGGGGAATACTGATATCATCAGTGTGTTATGCCTGACCATCCAGGATCCTATTTTAATTTGTTCTCGAGAACTCATCACGACTCATTCAAGCAGCTTCGTGAGAGCCACTCCTCAGTCTCCTCCCGGCCTTCGCTGCCACTGACCCCTCTCAGGGCTGATGTCCCTCGATTATCTTCCCTCCGTCCAGCAAACATTTTCTTGTGTCTTGATCCTACTTGTATTCACTGATTTGGAGAGTCGCCTTGCTTGGTTTCCTGTACAGCTTCTGGCATACTTCTGTGAGCTGTGGTTCAGTGACAAGTTCATGTTCTGAGCCGTCATGTTCATCCCTGCTCAGATTTTCTGGTTCCTGTCTGTGTCTCTCCTGCTGCTGCCCAGGGTTGGCAGACTCGATGGGGCATGGTCCTGTGCCATCTGGGGCTGCTCGGTGGGTCCTGGGGGTTTCCGGACCTGCAGGACAGCATGTTTCCCTGCTCGGTGGGTCCTGGGGGTTTCCGGACCTGCAGGACAGCGTGTTTCCCTGCTCGGTGGGTCTGGAGGTTTCTGGACCTGCAGGACAACATGTTTCCCTGTTCTGTTCTTTGGTGCATGGTGCAGGTGGGCTCCTCTCTCCGTCTATATCGGTGCCTCTGCTAACCCTCTGCAGCTGCAGGGCTGAGTCAGGGTGAGGAGTTGGGGCCTGGTCCCACTGTGCTTCTGTGGGCACCTCCTGTGTGGGGTGCCTAGAGATGCCACCTGTTCTGGGGGAGCCAGGGGTGGGCTGTGGGCTGGGGGGTGGTCCCACCCACCCAGGTTTCAAGTTGTTGGTGAGCTGAGGAGATGAGAAAGGGGTGTGCTGATGCTGAAGGCAGGTCAGGTCACCATTGTCCCTGGATAAGGCCATCCTTCCAAGTCCCTGGGGACTTTGTCCAGAGTGGGACAGCTCAGTGTTGTGTTCTGGTCAGTGCCTTTTGCAGGTTCTGGGTTGCAGGCTCCCTGGAGTTCTGTCTGGACAGGCAGGAGACAGAATGAAAACCCAGGGACCTTCCTGCCATTTTGTTCCTCAGGCGCTGTGGCCCCTTCCTCTCTCTACCTCTGCTGGTCGTCTGCTGGACAGTGTCCAGGGCACTTTGCAGCACTGAGAAGACACGTGTGGGGAAGAGGGAGTTTACATCACCTGTCCTTCCACCTGCGCTTAGTCTCTGCCCAGGTCCCACGCGCTAGTGTCCCACCTCCCCACTCCAGGTGCACAGCTGAACCTGGGTCAAAGAGAGGAAGGAGCAAGGCAGCCTGACCATGCGGGGCGGACACTGCTGAGGGACACACACAGAGTCTGAGCTTCGGGGATGAGGAACTAGGCCATCTTTTCTAACTACCTTGTTACCTTTTGAGTTAAATCTTTTTAGGGAGGTTGGTTTCTCTTGCTTGTAGGCAAAGCACCTCAGTGGTGATGCTAGTCCATGTTTCACTCTGGGGGAAGAAGTGGGCTGGTCTGTGGGCTGTAAGTTTCATGGCATTGGGACCTGTCCCCCAGCCATTGCTACATCCTCAGAAGGTCAGTGGAGTGGGTGTGGCATCAGCCACCTGTGCTGGGAGGGGTCAGCACGATGCTACATCCTCAGAAGGTCAGTGGGGTGGGTGTGTTGTCATACACCTGTGCTGGGAAGGGGGTCAGCACGATGCTACATCCTCAGAAGGTCAGTGGAGTGGGTGTGGTATCATCCACCTGTGCTGGGAGGGGGGTCAGCATGATGCTACATCCTCAGAACGTGAGCGGAGTGGGTGTGGTGTCATCCACCTGTGCTGGGAGGGTGGTCAGCACAATGCTACATCCTCAGAAGGTCAGTGGAGTGGGTGTGGCATCATCCACCTGTGCTGGGAGGGTGGTCAGCACGATGCTATATCCTCAGAAGGTCAGTGGAGTGGGTGTGGTGTCATCCACCTGTGCTGGGAGGGGTCAGCACGATGCTACATCCTCAGAAGGTCAGTGGAGTGGGTGTGGTGTCATCCACCTGTGCTGGGAGGGGTCAGCACAATACTACATCCTCAGAAGGTCAGTGGAGTGGGTGTGGTGTCATCCACCTGTGCTGGGAGGGGGTCAGCACGATGCAGTTTGTCTTCCCCGTAGGTCTCACCCCTGGTGTCTCTGAGCCTGAACTTGGAGCCAGAAGCCCCACGCGGCCACGTTTCAATGACTAGAAACTGGGATTCTGGTGTGTTTTCCTCTTTACTGTGTATCGCGGCTGAGGGAGCTGCAGATAAGCCTGAACTTTCTCTTACGATGGCGCCACAGCCCCCGGGCACCCATGCAGAGATGCCGATAGAAGCTGGTGAATCTGAGAAGCCGGCTGGCACACATGAAGCTCTCTGGCTCTCTTAGATCACTGGACGCATAACACAGAAGGTTACAGAACTCTATCTGACTGCCCAGGACCCCAGACGTGGATGTCACAGCTCTGCAGGCAGTCACAAGGAAGGAAGATGAGAGAGACGGACACCATGGCCTCCTGCACATGTGATCTCCCTGAAAGGGGCTGTGCCTGCCAGACGGGCCCAGGGCTACGGAACATTTGCTGCGTCATGGGGCCAGACACAGAGAGGCACTAGGTGTGTCTTCTATTATCTTTTTAAACTTTCATAGTAATGAAGGTGATATTGATATGAGTGGTAATAACCGTAACCAACATTCATTTATCCATTCATGCAGCAAATATTTATATAAACTGAGGTCTTAATAACAACTTCAGAAGCAAGCACTATGATGACTTTCACTTTACAGGTGAGTAAACTGAGGCACGGAGCATTCATGTAACTTGAACTCCATTTCTGGGCTAGCGAGGACTAGAGAGAAGTACCCTCCTGGTGCTCTGCGACCGCACACAGCCGTCCTCGGGAAGGAGAGGAGGACAGGCGACAGGGACCCGCCCACCGCGTTCAGGTCCTCGGGAAGGAGAGGACAGGCGACAGGGGCGTGCCCACCCACCGCGCTCACATCCTCGGGAAGGAGAGGAGGACAGGCGACAGGGACACGCCCACCGCGCTCACGTCGTCGGGAAGGAGAGGAGGACAGGTGACAGGGACGCGCCCACCGCACTCAGGTCCTCGGGAAGGAGAGGAGGACAGGCGACAGGGACGCGCCCACCGCGCTCACGGCGTCTCCCCAGCTGTTTCCCTGGCGGATGTGATGTGTAAATAGGTCAAGTCCCAGAAGAGTCTCTATATTGTGGTTTGGCTCAACAGATCTTCCAAGTCGGGACTCCAGTTGGTCTCAGAGGAGCGGACCCCCCACCAGGTAAGTTCTAAATGCAGTGGAAGCACTTCAAGGGCCCAGCCACCCTCAAAACCTGCAGGAAGCCCCGCTTTGGAAACCACGGGTCCATCTCTCACTAAATCCAATGTGCTGACGTCTCCTGACTGGAGCTGCCTCAGCTGAGAGCCAGTTACGGCTCAGAACCACGGGGGACCAGGAAGTCCGGTTCGGCTCAGTCCCTGCCATGCTCCTCCCATGGCTGGTGGGGGGGGTGCAGGCACAGCGGCACAGCCATCTATCTGCCTGTGCTGTGGCACCTCCCGTTAACACACAAACAGCCCTCACCTGCCTTCTCTGTTGTCCCGGCAACCTGAAACCCACCCCTCTCCTCCCCTTCCTGCAGTCAGGTAGGAGAGCCACCCCCAGCGGCCCTCGATGGCCCTGACCCCACACCTCCCCAGGGCTACTGGTCTACCATTTTCCTCCTAACTTCCATTTTCTGCTTTAATGAGCTTCACTGCATTTTGGCCGGCTTCTTCCCAACGCTGCCTATAATTGAGACGCAAATAGTAAAATAGACATAACCAGCCATCTCACCCAGTCACCACTTATGAATGCAGCTCAATTAGTTTGTTTAGTCAGATGTAGAGGGCAGTAAAAAGTGATTGACTACAAGCAATTAAAACAGTAAAAGTAAATTGTTTGTGTCCATTAAAACCTGCTGAGGCCATCAGTTGAAAATTGGGGGTCTCAATGTGAAAATTAAAACTATTCATTCCCCCCCATATGTATGTGAATATCAGTTGTAGTTTGTTTTGTTTTTCCTGGCTGGAAGCCCCTGAGGTCAGAATGAAGGTAGGTCTTCAATAAGCTCTTTTGGTGGACTTAATAAAGATATGGAAAGACAAATATGATAAGAAATGGCTGAGATGTTTTAGGAGAGAATTACTGTCTCTGATCAGCACTGTGCTGCATGCTAATACTTTGCAATATATTGCATTTGGGGCTGTAAATGGAAAATCTATTGAAGAATCTATGATATTCAGAGGTTGACATTTTAGGGCTTTGCCTTAATTTATGTGAGTGTGGCAGATTTTTTATTAGTGTCATTTTATTTTTTTATGTGCCACACTAAATCTTGTATTCCAGAATTTTCTGGGCAGTCTTAAACTTTGGCATTTTAGATACTCCCATGATCTTAGAAAGCACCTCCTCCCATGGGCACAAAAGCTGTGTGGAGGTTTGTGTACACACCACGCCCCCACGTGAGGACAGGGCACCTGCAGCTGTGGTTCTGGTGGGAGCCGCGGAACCGGCGTTCGCAGCCAAGAGCCCAAGCTAGGTCGTGTGTCAGGGCAGCCGTGTTCTTCAAATGTGGTGTGGGCCGTGCTCATGGGCACCATCCTCAAAGTGTGAGCTGATGCCAGCTCAGCTTTAGGAAGAAGAAGGCTCTGCTGCTCCACAAACCGGGCTGGCTGGGGGTCTGTCTGGCAAAGGAGGTGTGGCTTGCATACCTTTCCAGCCCTATTTGGTCACTTGCTAATTGAAAAGTTAGAAACCTGGGACTACCTGAAAAATTAATATATAAACCTCAGGTCATGAGGGGAGATGATACACTGTGGGCATCAAGGAAGCCTTTGTGGGCTGCTTGTGTTTCTGTAGGTGAAACAACACTAGAAAAAACTGCATGCAAACATTTGCAGGAAAATAGCAACAAGCTCTCTCAAAGACTTGAAAGAATGAGTTTTCTCCCCAGAAGCTCCCAGCTTAGCGCCCAGGACAGACCCGCCCAGTCTGACACCAGCCCCTCTTGGGAAGTGCTCACAGCACATGTGTCCCGGTCCTTTTCTCACTTTGATTTAACTGCAGTTTTGATTAATGACAAACATTGATGTTAGGTTCTGAGGTGTGGGTGCTTCCCTGTTCTTAGTGAAGTCTGGACCAAGGTGAAAAACAAAACCTAATTAGTCCTTTTGAAGTCCCAAACCCATTCTCCTGAGCACCTCCCTTTCCCAGCCTGCCATGAAGTGTGTGGTCCCTCAGGTGTGTGGAAGTTTTCATGCTTTATCTGTTCAAAAGCAGCTTGCATGCTATGCATGTGGAAATATTTATGGGTAAGTACACTCATGTCTTCCATTTACATTGAAATACATTTTAAAAATGGACGGATGAGTAGAGCAGTAGATAGCCATGTGGTGAAGCAAGTATAGCAAGATGTTACATGTGGAGTCTGTGTAGCAGGACACAGAAGTTCACTGAAAATTCACCTTTTATGTAGGTATGAAACATTTTTACAATAAAGCATTGGGAGGGAAAAAAAACAGGTTTTTATCACGTAGGTTTCTTACACTGATGAAACCCAGGTTCCTAATGCTATAAAAGTCCTGACTTAGTGCTGGCCAGACAGCTCTGCTGGTTAGAGCGTCTTCCCGAGGCACAGAGGCTGCCATTTCGATTCCCAGTCAGGGCACACACAGGAACAAACAGCTCGATGCTCCTGCCTCTAACTCTCCCTTTCTCTCTCACTGAAATCAAACAACCAATCATCAATCAAGTCCTAACTTACAGGCAAACTCAGGGGTGTTCATTGCCTTGGAAGATTGGGAAAGTCTAAATAAACATGAATTTTTTTGTTTTTAATGTAGATACATTTTATAAATCTAAAAAAACCTGTTTAAACATAAGAATTACATACATGTACAACCTTAAAAAAAAAAAGAAGAAACTCCCCCGTCTCTCTCTCTTCTGATTACCCATGCCTCCATCATTGTAGTGATTGCTCCAGACTGGAAAAGCCCACGTGACCCAACACGGCACTTTGTTCTCAAGGGTCATCCGCCCATGTCCTGACAACTGGGCTTTTTAATCATGCAGTGATGCTGGGACGTCCGTCTTAGTGTTGCAGGTGGGTCTCCTTCATTTCTCCTCAGTCTCCACAGCACTCCAGTTCACTAACATGCTGTAATTTATGTAACCAAGTTGTTGATAGGTATGTTAGGCAGCTTCAGGTGCCGTGGATGGGGTCAGTTGGGGGGGGAGCTTAAATAACAAACATTAATTGCTCACAAATCTGGAGGCTGGGGATCCAAGATCAAGGGGTGGCAGATTTGCTGTGTGGTGAGTTCCCGGTGGCCCATGGTGCTCCTCACTGCATTGTCGCACAGCCATCCCTCGGGGCTCATGTGTGGGGAGAGCCACGGTGACTCTCCTGCTGGCAGGACACCAGCCTAGAGAACCCAGGCCACCCTTCACTACCTCTGCCCATGTCCAGACACAGAGACCGCTGGGGCAGCCCCTCAACATGTGAACCAGGATGCACAGCTCAGTCTGTACGAGGGACAGTCAAGTTGTTTCAATGTTGGGGCTACTGTGAGTGAGTCTGCAGGAAATTCACAAACACTTTAGAGGCATAACTGCTGCTCACAGATCATTCATGTTCACAAGTGGGGAAATGACTGTCACTTGCATTGCGTCAGCAGGGCCTGCACTGCATAGAAAAGTCCTTTCCAAGACACCTGAATGTCTGGGCTTGTTACAGTGGCTCACAGTGAAGGTCACGACTTCAGCTCCAGAAAGAGGATTTACCTACCCCCCTTCGTTTTCTTAGGGGAAGCGAGGTTCCTGCCTCTCGCCAGGCACCTGCTGGGCCACCCCACACCTCTTGGGTGGGAACGGGTGTGTGGGGGTCTGGGTGGTGCCCCCACTGGGGTGAGGACCCCCACACAGGGACAGGAACAATGACAGCCACCACCACACAGACACACTTTGCAGGAAGCTCCCTGTCTTGCTGCCTCTGAACCCCAGCCTGGTCCCCACCCAGAGGAAGCCCCTTCTCTTCGGGGTCTCTCTGTTGCTGACTCTTCCACTTCTGTGGATGTTCAACTTCATTTCAGAAGAAGCTTTCACTTACCCCACCACCCTCTGTAACAACTATCCCCTCTTTCTCAAAGCTCATACACTAGACCTCCCCGGGGACATGTCCTGCATTCACTGCACCACAGTGACGTCCTCCGTGCCCTCACACTCCCGGGATTGGCCCATCTTGCAGTCCCCAGCTCCAAGGCCCGGGAGGTGTTTGGGGTGTTGGTGGGGTCTGACAGTGACTGGCAGCCAAGCACGGAGACTGTCGTGTGTGGGAGACTTATTCTCGGTGACAAACTGCTCCAAACCCCGGACAATCTTCCATGCTCTCCAGTATTTATATGGGAGAAAGCCTATTTAAATATATAGACCCTAACTCCTTTTTATATAATAAAACATTCTTAACACCTTGACTGTGTACTGAATTTTTCAATAATGCAACATTATTACCATTATTAGTTCTGGGAGTGCTCTAACCTGTGTTACCAGTTCATGTGTCTTCCCACCAATGATCTGAGCTGTCATGTAGTGAAAGAGAGAATCGTGCAGTCAACCTTCATTATTCATGGGTTGTATGTTTACAAACTTGCTGACTCACTCAATTTAATTGTAAACTATGAGATCCTCAAATGGACACTTGCAGTCACCTGTGTGGTGTGTCCCAGCGGACACTTTCCCCCCCCTCCCCAGGTTCACACTGCTCACAGGGTCTGTCGGGTCCATTCAGAGCCATGCCTTGTGTGTGTCTGCATTGCTTTTTGGTGATTTTGCTGCTTCAGCCCCTACGAATTGTGCTAAAGTGTTGTTGGGGCCCTGCATGCCCCATCCTTTATAAATAGTCTGTACACAAAACTCTCCTTATGTTACCTAATTGGATGTGTCATCTCTTTTCTGCCTGGACCCTGACCCATTCTCCAGGACAGCAGTTGTCCACTGGGGACTATTTTGTCCTTCAGGGGATATTTGGGACTGTCTGAAGACATTTCTGTGACAAATTGGGGGGGGCAGTACTGTTGGGATCTAGTGGGCAGAGCCCAGAGATGCCGCTCAGCCCCCCACAACGTCCAGAGCAGCCCCGCTTAGGAGGCCCAAGATGACACGTGAGTGCCAAGGACAAGAGTCCTTGTCTAAGTGTGAAGTGCACATCTGCTTACACCTAACGTTACAAATTGACACACAGTTACAGAACACGTACAAACAAAACCGTTAAACTAATGAAATTGAAATCAGCGATTTACTGGAAAGTTCAGGGTATGGCTGCCCTGAGCCCCACTCACTCGCTGCCTCCCTGTTGCTACAGGAACACAACAGCAAGGGGTCCCCAGGGCGACGCTCAGCCCTTCCAATACTTTAAAAGATTTCACAGACTCCAAGGTGAGGGACTGACCGACAGTGTTTACAGAGACCCTGTGGAGCCCTGAGCCTCAGTCCTGGGTGAGAAACACTGCTCTGGTCTCTGATGGAAAAATGGGACAGACCTCGGTTCCCCCTCCAGGGTCGTGATGGAAACACAGAGGCTCCACTGTGCGCAGAGGAGTTTGCTGATGGACAAGCACTGCTCTCTCCTTGGCTCTCTCCCTAAACCTCAAAGGCAAAGAAAGGCCTTTCTGCTACAAGCTCATCCCCACGCCGCCCACTGGGAAGTCCTCACACACTCAGTCACTGAGTTTGCGTTGTTGGGCTCCATCCTCCCCTCTCTCCCCGCCCATAAGGAGATGAGAGCACCTGAGGGTTTTCTCTTCGTGAAGAGATTTGCTGGTTTCCACCCTCTTGTCCCAAAGGCTGTCGCGTTTGCGCTCACAGACCTGCTTCACAAAGGGGCTTATATTCTTCATTCCTCCTGGACCAAGGAGACCTGTTCTGTGACATCTGACCTGTCAATCAGGGAACCTGCCCTGCTCTTGTGTTAGCACCCTCTGTGAATCTGAAACAATTACAAAGCTATTTGAGAACATTAACGCTTCAATGCAAATACTTGTGTTACTAAACTGATAGCATTTTGCTGAATTATTTCCTTATGGTTAATTACTTCATTTCTTTATAGCGAGCAATGATTGATTGCCAGTCACGGTTGTCTGCCCTGTGAGAAAGTACCGTTATGTGGCTAGAAGCTGTGGAGGGTGCCCACCACCACTTTCAAAACTCTCTCAAAGTTTATTTTTCTTTTTTTGGCAAGGGGAGATCTTCATTTTAATTTAGTTTTTATTTTTAAATAAGTATTTAGCTACAATGATTTTTGTGAAAAGCTCTTTACTGGCTTAATGAAGGATTTTTATGGGTCTATATAACATCAGTGTCTTAATTACTACAAATGGGTAATAAACCCTTTCTCATATGTGAGGATGAGAAACACTCTGAGTGTGAGCCATTAGGAACAATTGCATTTTTACTAGATAATTCAGTAAAAAAAGTAAATACTACAAACAACAGCCAAAGGGGTAGTCTCTGCAGCACTCCCAGACACCACTCGGCAGAACTCATTTTTTCAGAGTTTTTCTTCATGTGTTTTGGGCTGTGACAAACACAAAATATAAATCCATGCTGGGTATGAAATAGCGGTTCCCTTCGTGGATGCTAATTAACTTCTCTGTGTGCTGGACATTTAGTTCCTTAGACAAAAGGTCCTAGAATTTAGGAAGACACCCAAAGGGGAACGGACACAATCTTATCATGTGCGTCTGTGTGTGTGTGTGTGTCTGTGTGTGTCTCTAAGTGTGTGTGTGTCTGTCTGTGTCTGTCTGTGTGTCTGTGTGTGTCTGTCTGTATGTCTGTGTTTGCCTCTGTGTGTGTGTCTCTGTGTGTGTGTGTCTGTGTGTGTGTGTCTGTCTGTGGGTGTCTGTGTGCCTGCTGTGGGTGCAGCATTACAGGATCCCCTTGGTTTTACAAAGTCACTCATTGCTGACGCAGACTGACCTTCCCCTCATTTGCAAAAGGCCAATCAGAAGATAGCATCCGAGGTGGCCATGTCACCACAGCATACAAAGAAGTGAAGAGCTGTGCAGATCTTGAATGAATGAGAGAATGATCGTGACGATTTCCTAATCAGAGGTTTTCAGCCTAGAGTGAGTTTGAGGAGGCCTGGAAACAAGGGGAAAGGTCTGGCCACTCTGCACATGTGGAGGGATGGCTCAGCTATGGGTCCAAGGAGCGTCCAGGGTCTCACACTGACAAGGACTCACATATGCACCATGTTTGGAAAACACTGGTTTCTTTCAGTCATTTAAACATTCTGCTCGACATTGTCCCTTTCTTGTTTTTTTGTGCTTATCATATAAAAGTGTTTCACTTTCCTCAGTCACTAACCAAAGGGGTCCAAACTTCAAGTTAAAAGTCTTAAAGGTTGCTTCCATACAGAATGCCTATTCTTTCTTCCTGGGCCTATAATGTGCTGTAGTCTTTAGATGATAGCAGCCCACAGACCATTCTAGAAAACAGCAGTTATTTGCAAAACCTGGCTCATGAATTGAGTACATGACTGTCTCTACCTTTGTTCCTAGCGCCAGTTCAGGTCAAGGTTGGCTGAGAATGCAGAGTACATTCTGGGTTGGGCCCCAATGACAAAAACCAAAAAGGCTTCTAGTAAGACTCCAGGTGCACCTTTTTCTACAATAATGTTTGATTGAAGATGCATCACTGTGATTGGAATTCAGCCTTAAACCCTCTGCCCACACTGTGCTCCACCTTGCCCCCCACCCCGTTTCTAGATTCCTGACATTCCATTATGTATTATCTATTCTCAAATGAACTGGTTACAAAAGCAAATTCTTCTCTGCTTCAATCCCAGGCTCCATGAAATAATCCCATTTTACAAGTTGAAATAATGGGCCCCCAGTATGTAACCTGAGAAGACCACCCAGTTCACATGATTCTTATATTGTACTTATCAGTTCACAAATCAAGGCTTAGGTTTTGTTTCAAACAGTGACACATTTTATTTATTTATTTATTTATTTATTTATTTATTTATTTATTTATTTATATTTTTCTGAAGTGGGAAGTGGGGAGGTAGAGAGACAGACTCCCACATGTGCCCCACCAGGATCCACCCAGCAAGCTCATAAGGGGTGATATTCTGCCTCTCTGGGTCATTTCTCCATTGCTTAGCAGCTGAGCTCTTCTTAGCTCCTGAGGTGGAGACCATGGAACCATCCTCAGTGCCTGGGCCAACTTTGCTCCAATGGAGCCTTGGTTGTGGGAAGGAAGAGAGAAAGGAGAGGGGGAAGGGTGGAGAAGCAGATGGACACTTCTCCTGTGTGCCCTGGCTGAGAATCAAACCCAGGACTTCCACACGCTGGGAAGATGCTCTACCACTGAGCCAACCAGCCAGGACAAACAGGACACATTTTTAATTCTTAAAAAAATTTAGAAGTACAAAGGAGAAAATGGAAATTGCTCCAATCTACTACCCTTACATAACTTGGTTAATAATCTGGCATAGTTGACTTTGAGTCTTTCAAATCTAGAATTTGTTGAAAGAGTGTAAGTTTCACACAACTCTCTCTTGGGAGTTTACTAAGAACGTCTGAGCGATGTGTCCACACTGCGCTCTTTCTCCTGGAGCAGAGCCTGGAGGAGCAGGCAGTGTGGGCTCTGGGATGTGCTCAGTGGACCACAGCAAGTCTGATCTTGGTTCCTTCACAAACTGGCTCACCCTCTGGGTCCCTTTGGACATCTATCAGTTCTAATACGGGGACTCACAGAAGAAGTTTCTACCTCTCTGCTTCTTCCTGCTTCTCATCTCCCTCAGCCACTAGCTGCCTTTCTCAGCTGCTTCTTGTCTGGGAGAAAACGCAGACATTCCCATGGGGATCTTTTTGATCAATACCCACATGACACCATAGATGTAGACTTCTTCCGGGTGATTGCTGCAATTTAATATTTGCCACACCAACAGCCACCATGTGTTTCCTTTTAGCGAGATGACATTTATTTGACATCCTTGTCACATGACTGATTTGTATTTTTGAGCCCGTTTTTCTCCTCAGTCTTTGCCCATAATCTTTGTGTAGACACTCATGGCAGCATGGTGGGTCCACTGATTACTGGGCACTTATGGTGTGCCAGGGAGCACTTAAAATGTGCTCACTCACATAATCCTTGTGCCCCTCTTCAAGGTTGGGGTGGTACCATGATTGACAAGTGAGGTTTAGGGGTGGAGGACACAGCAGAGCTGGATCTGCCCTGGCCTCTTGGATGCTGATGTCAGTGACTTAGTAAAATGGTCTCCCAACAATTGAGGGTACTTCCTAGAAGGGCATAGAGGTGGTGCCACGGGGAGTGACCACAGAGAGCAGGAAAACTTCCTTTGCTGGAAGGGTCCATGCAAGGTGCAGGCCACCCTGGTTGTCAGCAGGCCAGTTCTGACCCAGTTAGTGCAGAGGTCTGCCCACTAGGCCTCTCACTGTTGCGGCATCTGCCAACTTTGACCTCACACCTGAGGCTCCCAACATTCAGTGCTGCCTGAGGCTCTCGCTGGGGACATGAGGACTCACAGTGAAGCACTGTCACAATCTCAGGCAATGTGAGTGCATTAGTCAGAAGCAGACGGGATGGGGTAGGTTATGAAAACACCTGGTCTGCCCGAGGAGAGAGTAGGCAGGGCCTGAGCTGCTGAAGCCCCACCTGGTCCCTCATTCACCTGAAACAGGGTGTCCTCAGGTGATAGGCAGGTGGAACTTTAGGCTAGAGTCTGGGAAGTCCATCTGGAAGGGAGGGTGTGGGTACCAGAGTACACTCCATCAGGCCACCCTCAGAACCCGTCAGACCCAAGTTTGCTTTTAGTCAAATTCAGTTTCATGAGAAGATAAAGATAACAACAACCAAGAACCCAGCTCTTGCTTAGGTTGTCTGGAGGCTGGTGGTGGATGGAATAGAATGGTCCTCTCAACCACTGACCCCTCGTGGGAGCCCCCAGGTTTGTGTATTTCTCCAGCAGCAGTTTTTTCAGTGACAAAGAACAGCAACAGACAGACGCAAAATACAGACAGTCCCAATATTCTTTTATTTTATTGGGGTTTTTTTTTTGGAGGTTTTCAAGCAAGAGAGAGTGAGATGGAGGGACAGATAGACAAGAAGGGAGAGAGATGAGAAGCATCAATTCTTTGTTGTAGCACCTTAGTTGTTCAATGATTGCTTTCTCATATGTAACTTGACTGGAGGACTTCAGCTAAGCCAGCAACCTTGGGCTCAAGCCAGCGACCTTGGGCTTCAAGCCAGTGACCTTCAGGCTAAAGCCAGCAACCATGGGGTCATGTTTATGATCCCACACTCAAGCCAGCAACCCTGCACTCAAGTTGGTGAGTCTACACTCAAGCCAGCAACCTCAGGATTTTGGACAAGTGTCCTCTGCATCCCATGCCGATGCTCTATCCACAGAGTCTCCACTTGGTCAGGCCCAATGTTCTTTTATTGACCTATTATGTAGTCACTTTATTAAAAAAGAAAAAGAAATAATATTGTACCAAAAAGGAAAAAAGTAATGAATTAAAACTTTAAATTTTACTGTATTAATGTGGGGGTTTTTTTTGTGACAAGAGGAATAGGACCCATGTACTACTCTGCAGTAATAAATAGGTTTTGTTTTCAAGGGTTCTGCAAATCTGTTAATTATTGCAACAAAGTCCAACATGTTCAGGCTCAGTAGGTCGTTATGGTCAGTTTTGTGAATCTATTTTTGCTCATGGTAGATCAAAGAATGTGTTAATGTAATTTAAAATGTTTTTTCCAGGGAAGACAAGATGGCGATGGTGTAGGCAGACGTACCAACTTCCACCTCCCAGAACCAAAGTGGATTACAAACTAATTTTAAGAACCATCATCTGGAAAAACCAATGTTGGAGTAAACTAAGAGGACTCTTCAACCAAAGAACACTGAAGAATCCACATAGAGACTGGTAGGAAAAGTGGAAACATGGAGAGGACTGCCCAGCTCCCTGGAGCAGAGCAAATGGCAGCCGGGAGAGACTTGCATGGTGGGAAGTGACTTTAGCAGAGAGGAGATGGTCCTGAGTCCCAGGAACAAAGCCTCAACCTGCAGCCCCAGAGCCTAGAAGAGGTGTATGGACAGTATTTAGTTCGAAACAAGACAGGATACTGTTTGTGAGAAAGGGACTGATTTCTCAGACCCAGGATTCTTCTTAAAGGGACCACGCAAAAAACCTCTCTCACAACCACTCACCTGGAGCTCTGGGAGACAGGGAGAGAGGAGAGGACTGGAGTAGCAGGAGGAGAGTGTAATCTAGGAGGCACAGGGAGAAACGTTTTGAGAGCTAGCCACCCTAACTTCTGGAATGAGTTACTCTCCAATCAAAAGTGAATATTTCACCTGACCAGGTGGAGGTGCAGTGGATAGAGTGTTGGACTGGGATGCCAAGGACCCAGGTTTGAGACCCCGAGGTTGCCAATTTGAGCGTGGGCTCATCTGGCTTGAGCAAAATAAGAAATGCTCACCAGCTTGGACCCAAGGTCGCTGGCTCAAGCAGGGGGTTGCTTGGTCTGATGAAGGCCGACGGTCAAGGCACATATGAGAGAGCAATCAATGAACAACTAATGTGTTGCAACGAAAAACTGATGATTGATGCTTCTCATCTCTCTTCGTTCCTGTCTGTCTGTCCCTATCTGCCCCTCTCTCTGGCTCTCTCTCTGTTCCTGTAAAGAAAAAAATAAAATAAAATAAAATTTTAAAAAAGTGAATATTTCACCTGGAAACAGCAATACCAGCAAAGGAAAGCAGGACACCAGCCAAACAAGCTCTCCCATAACACTCAGAGCAGAGTCGCTCAGGTGAGAAAGAATTCAGGTGAGAGACAGGGTACAGTGTTCAGGCAAAGCAAGCATTTTATTAAGCAAAGCTGTACACTTCGTACAAGACACAAGCAGGCAACTCAGCTCCTCTGAGCACCGCTATCTGTTGGGGTCTTAGAGATCATATACTTTTTAACTTTAACTTTCACCCTCTCGGCCTTTAACTACGCCTCGTTCTCTCTCCTCTCCTCAGAGCTCTCAATCTTTTTGACTCCTCTGACCATGTGGCACACCACCAATCCTCCTTCTCCTCCTCTTGCAGATTCTGACCTTCCTTCTTTTTATCTAAGCTGTTTACACTGTCCATCCATCTGCTTCCTCTCTTTCTTAATTGTGTCTGTTTCTAAGGCCTTAAACCAATAATTACCCGCCTCTTAAACCAAGGTTTACTCATCTCCATGGACTCTCCCTGCAATACCCCCATCCTTCCTGTTCAAAAACCTTCAAGGGCTTATTGCCTCATACAAGCCTTACACCTAATCAGTGAGGTGATAATTCCTCTCCATCCATTAGTCCTTAATCTCTACAAGTTACTGTCACACATTTTCTCAAACATCACTCACTTCAGGGTCCTAGACCTCAAGGATGACTTCTTTATCATTCCTCTACACCCTGACTCTTACTTTCTGTTTGTGTTTACCTTTATTTAAAATGACTCAGACATTAATGCAGCCCAGCAATTTACACGGACTACTTTAGCTCAGAGGATCAAAAACAGCCCACACCTGTTTGGGAAGGCACTAGCTCAGGATTTAGCAGTGTGCAATCTTAAAACTAGTACTCTCTTACAATATGTAGATAACCTACTCCCTGCCTGCCTCAAGGAGATACACCGCCACCCTTAACTTCCTCGCTGTGAAGGGACATCATGTCTTCTCTGCTAAGACTCAACTTCACTCTTAGTTAGTCCATAGTCTATCTGGGCATTGCTTTAACCTCCACCACTTGAAGTTTCACCCTAGATCTAACTCTGACCCTCCGCAGTCTCCAACCACCTACCACTGAAAATAAAATCTTTTCTTTCCTCAGTCTAATAGGCTTCTTTAGACACTGGATTCCCAATTTTGCTCTCTTAGGCAAACCCCTCAGTGAGATCTTCTGAGCATGGCTTTTAAGGTCTATAATGGCCAAGGAAGTAACAGAAAAGGCAAATAAGGCCCAAAAGAGGTCAGGAAATACCAGCTTTTGGCATACGCTCTTAAAGGCTCCAATGCCCTAAAGGGCTTCATAGGATTCCATCAGGGCCCCTCTCCAGAGTGGAAAGAAAGGTCATTGAACTGAAGCCTGCCAGGCTTCCCAGACCCATCAAGGGACACACCTCTGCTGTGGAAAGAGAAGCACAAGATAGTAAGCTGCCCCCTTGCTCCATGGTGGAGGGTTCAGTTTCTTCTAGCTCTGCTCCAGTTACCTGTGACCTGACCTTGCCCAGCATGCTCGGAATTGCCACTGAAGACCCAAGGACATCATTCACGAGCCTGAGGTATTTCTTCCAAATAGCAGATAAGCTAATCTCATTTCTTGTAAACACAAGGGCCATCTACTATGCCTCACTTGAATATTGAAGTTTCAATTATTTCTCAAAGATCTCTACTGTGGTTATTGACAGTCTGATTTTGTTACTTTATTTAATGTATAGTATCTCCTTTATTCCTCTTATCTTAATGCCCCATGCCTATTATAGGCTGGGACCTGCTGCTAATTCCAGCTAGAAGCAGTGGTCACTAGGACTTAAACTCTAACTTTAAAGTTTAGAAATGTAACCACCCTTTCCCTAAGTACTTGCAGGATTTATAGGTTACTCAGCAAACTGATCAAAGACTTTTCAAGAGGCACTTCCAGCATCACATCACCCAAGGACTGAGTTCCAAACATACAGGTCCACATGCCGTGATCCTGACAACTCCCACTGCTGCTAAAATAAAAAAATGGCATGCCTTACTCCAACCACAAACCTTTAGCTGGTTGGTCTACGTATGGCACATATATGAAAAAACTAAGTACTCTTTTAATCAGGCTTTGGGAAAAGGGAAACTAGGATAAAAAGAAAGTCAACTTACTTGTCACTGAAGGTTAAAGATTTTTAAATCAAGAGTTCTGACTAGAAAGAAATTGTATGGTTTTGATAATAGAAGGTATAAGGTATGGAAATACTTTTTGAAAAAAAAAGAAAAAGCAAGTTGTTATAAAGACCAGTTATTTCTGGGCCCTGGCTGGTTGGCTCAGCGGTATAGTGTCAGCCTGGCATGCGGGGGACCTGGGTTCGATTCCCAGCCAGGGCACATAGGAGAAGCGCCCATTTGCTTCTCCACCCCCCTTCCTCTCTGTCTCTCACTTCCCCTCCTGCAGCCAAGGCTCCATTGGAGCAAAGATGGCCCGGGCACTGGGGATGGCTCCTTGGCCTCTGCCCCAGGTGCTAGAGTGACTCTGGTCACGACAGAGTGATGCCATGGAGGGGCAGAGCATCGTTCCCTGGTGGGCAGAGCGTTGCCCCTGGTGGGAGTGCCGGGTGGATGGATCCCGGTCGGGCACATGGGGGAGTCTGTCTGACTGTCTCTCCCCATTTCCAGCTTCAGAAAAATACAAAAAAAAAACCCAGTTATTTCTGAATAAGAAAGTTTATGATAGTTGAAGGTTTATGTAAGTTTTAGAAGGTATGTGCATGTTGTAGATTTCTACCAAGAAAAAAGAATTTGAACAGTCAGAAAACTGGTTTTTGAAAAATGTTTAATCTGTCAACCTAGCTAACAATCCTCTACTCTCCCCACTTAGTGGGACAACTCTTTCCTCCACCTGAAGCTTAGAAACAGAGAAACAAAACCATCCCTTTGTCCTTCCATTCTCTATTCACCTCTCAGCCTGCCTCACCCAATCAGGGGCTTTCTACTCTAATGGGACCAACACTTATATGTGTCTCCCTACTAATTGGACAGAAATCTGTACCCTAATCTATCTCACCCCAAATATCAACCTAATTCCACCCCATGAGCCTCTTTCAATTTCTAGTACTCTACCTATCAATCTAAGGACCAAACGAGCTGTAAAAGTAATCCCTCTTCTTATTAGAAATCTCTACAGAAGTAGGTCTAGGGGCAGAGGGAATGGACACTTCCCTGTCTTATTTCTACTCTATCTCTCTTTCTCTCTCTCTCTGAAGCCCAGTAAAGTCATAAACATGGAATCAGTGGTTTCACACAAACTGGGTGTCTTGACTATTGCCTTTCATTAGTCCACTCACTCTCCTATTTATTTTTATAACTTTTGGACCCTGCCTCTCATGTATGTTCACAAGTTTCTCACAAAACTGCATGCAGAAATTTGCCAATCAGAAAGTTGGAAAAATCTACCTAACCCTACACATCAACCCTGAAACCTGCCCTCGCGAAACAGAAAAATCTGAAACCCTATATCAGCAAACCTCCTAAATCCTATCTTTCAACCCCTACAGGTTCCCTAACCCTAAAGCTCTCTCATATCTCTGAAGAACTAGGAGAATGAATAGCACTCACCTCTTAATGCTTCTCAGTCTTTTTACCCTTCACATAGTAAGGGGACAAGATCGCTGGATATTCTTGGCTGAAGAAGAGCCTACAAACAGACATGAATCATTTCTTTTAATGCAAACTAACTGCTCTCTCCAGGGCTGCCAGGAAAAAAATCTCTAATTTTACCTTGGATAATCTTTCACCCCCGCTATACAACCCTCCTTATCTCTGCATTCCTAATCTCCAAATACTTGCCCCCTTCTTTATCAAGTTCCTACAGGATGGGATGAGAGAAATCTCTAGGATTACCCACAATCAAATGCTCCTACACTTCTATTCCCCAATACCCCAAGGAGAACTTCACAAGGGAAATATCAAATAGGTAGGGATGACAGCAGGAAGAAGCCACTCCTCAGCCCAAGGAGTTTCCTCCTAAATGTTCTCCAAACCCCCTTTCTTTCCCCCTCTTCCTTTTAAACCACACATACTCAGTCCTTATAAAACTTACACCAACATGTTCCCTGTCTCTAAAAATCTTCACATGTCCTCCCATTTGAGAGGAACTAGACCAGCACATCTCATGAGGCTCATCCAAGAGACCACGTGTCACCATGTCACTCTGTCCACTTGGCACTGCGAGTCAATGAGCAAGCAGGTTGTGGTCTGTGTCCAGCTCCCAGAACTTGCAGCAGATGATGTGGAAGTGCTCATAGGAGAAGTACTTTGTTAGCTGATTGATGTCTGTCTTTTTCAGGAGTGTCACATTCTGCCAGACAGAGAAGCCTCGTTGCCCCACAGTCGCACCGCAAGCTGCCAGCTGGGCGGCGCGGGGCCCTGCTTGCAGATTGGGGCTCAGTGCTTGGGTCAGGGTTGCCCCCATCAGCTATTGAATTTATTAAGCAGAAACATGACATCATGCATGAGAAACTAACAAGCAGAATACAGTGTCCAATTTTATTATTTAGTTTTGCAAAACTGATTAGATTGCTCTTGCCCTGTGTGAGACATAACAACACAACCTTCTGCTGTCTGATTTCTGACCTGCAGAAAGCTCCAGCAGGGCCAAGCACTGCATCCTTGAGGCCTTTCCTGGATGCACACAACTGCCTTCAGTCATGTATGCCTTGCCTCAACCTTCACTTCCTCAGGATGGGAATGGAAAGTCACTCGGTGCTCTGGCTTTCCTCTGACAAATAACTACCTGCTTGTAGAAGGCTATGTGGGGAAACCGAACTTCCTCAGAGCCCTACACCTTTTCCTTGCTTCCTATCTCACCTGGCCATTGGGGAAGTGGATGGGGAGGTTTCACATTCAACCAAACAGAAGAGATGGTCATTCCAGAGCTGACTCATTCAATGTGTCCTGACTATAAACCTCAGAATGTGAACATTTTCCTCATAACATTACACAAAGACATGAAGAACAACACAGAAAGCACTGTGACCCTATGTATTCATCAATGGATAACATTCTAGATTACTCCTCAATCCTCAGAGGTTAACGCACTGCACTAATGGGGTGTGGTTTCTACATTCCTAGGACTATCATTCAGGTTCCAGAATGATCTTTGAACACATGTTTCTCACCCAGGTCAGATGGTGGCCCCAGGGACAACTGCAATGTATGCAGACACTTTGGATTGTCATGAGCCTGGACTGAGGGTGGGTCATAACGGCAGGCAGTGTGCACAGAAAGGAGGATGATAAGCACCCGCAATGCACAGGACAATTCTGAAAAGCAAAATAAAACACAGAAGCTTGCACAACTAGACACAGACATGCATTCCAGTATAAAGATACAATACTTAAAACTTTGGGGTAATGCCTGTCCAGGCAGTGGCTCAGTGGGTAGAGCATCAAACTGGGATGCAGATGACCCAGGTTCAAGACCCCGAGGTCGCTAGCTTAAGCACAGGCTCATCTGGTTTGAGCAAAGCTCACCAGCTTGGACCCAAGGTCGCTGGCTTGAGCAAGGGGTCACTCGGTCTGCTGAAGGCCCGTGGTCTAGGCACATATGAGAAAGCAATCAATGAACAACTAAGGAGCTGCAACAAAAAAAAACTAATGATTGATGCTTCTCATCTCTCTCTGTTTCTGTCTGTCTGTCCCTATCTATCCCTCTCTCTGACTCTCTCTCTGTGTAAAAAAAAAAATTAAAACTTTGGGATAATGACATTTTGTCAACAGACAAAATGACAAAACAGAAAATAATGCCCAGTAATACCTGCACATACATATGAAAATTTTGTCTGAGATATCTTTTTAGTTGCATGAAAACAATATGCATTATATAACAAATATTGTGAGAAAAGTAAATATAAAAACATATTGGAGCCTTATATTGGAGCCTTGACCAAACTCCATTTCTTATAGATTTTAATAACTATTCATTACTAATATAGGACACGAAGTCACCTAAAACATAAAGGTCAGAGATGGACTAAGGTCGGTTGAGGCCCCGGGCGCACAAGAAAATTTTGGGCCCCTTGTGACTAGAAAAAAGTGTCAAGTTAGGGTTTTGCAAGGCCTTTCAGAAGTCAGGGCCCAGGGTGCACACCTGGTGTGCCCAACGTTAAATCTACCTCTGATAAAGGTACAAAGAGATTGAAAATGAAAGAATAGGTAAAGGCACACAGGTGGTACAAAAGTAGGTTTATATTTTTTAGTATGTCAAATAGTTATTTGTGGGATTACTATTTATGAACTATTGTGTTGTTTCCATATGAACAAATGTAAACCTCCTTTCACACTTATCTGTATTACATGCAAAATTATATAATAGCATACAGTACACTTGAGGGCAAAATGCACTAATAGAAATGAACAGCACTTCATATCAGTGACTTTAATTAACTAGGGAGCTCCAAATTGGTCTGTGCTCAATAACATAAATTCTAATTATACAGAACAGAGCTACAAGGGAAAATGAGCAAATGGATAATCATAACAGATTTAACCCAACACCTCTCCCCTTCTAGACTGAGCATGCCTCTTTCAGAACCAATAGGTTCCACCTAACCAGACAGTGGTGCATTGGATATAGAGTCACACTGGAAAGCAGAGGACCCAAGTTTGAATCCCGAGGTCACCGGTGTGAGTGCAGGCTCACCAGATTGAGTGTGCGAGTCATTGGATTGAGCATGGGATGGATTATACACATGACCCCCATGGTCACTGGCTTGAGCAAGGGGTCACTCTCTCTGCTGGAGTCCCCCTTCCCCCCATTTAAGCACATATGAAAAAGAAGTAAAAATAGATGCCTGACCAGGCAGTGGCGCAGTGGGTAAAGCTTCGGACTGGGATGCAGAAAACCCAGGTTCGAGACCCCGAGGTCACCAGCTTGTGCGTGGGTTCATCTGGTTTGAGCAAAAGCTCACCAGCTTGAGCCCAAGGTCACTGGCTCAAGCAAGGGGTTACTCAGCCTGCTGAAGGCCTGCGGTCAAGGCACATATGAGAAAGCAATCAATGAACAACTAAGGTGTTGCAACACGAAATGAAAAACTAATGATTGATGCTTCTCATCTCTCCATTCCTGTCTATCCCTCTCTCGGACTCTATCTCTGTCAAGAAAAAAAAAAAAAAGAAGTAAAAATAGAATGGGATGCCACTGACTGCAGGGACATGAGTTCCTAGTACAGTGCCTGATATTTGGTGGGCACTTTCAAAGGCTTTATGAAAGCACAGGAGGAAGGAAGAAGAAAAACAAAATGAAAAGAAGGGTGATAAAGAAATCCAGGGAGGGAAAGAGGAAGAGAGAAAAAAAAAGAGAAAAAAGAATCATAGCTAGAGAGAAAAATGGGAAGGAAAAAAAGAGATTCATCACAATTATACACATTCACATTCTTTGAGATCCAAAGTTGACTATAAAAGTTCTCCGCATTTACCAAGCATTCAGAAAATATTTTTAGAGCATTAAAGAATACATGGAACTTACTAGCTCCACAATGTTGAATTTCTTGGACTCTTGAACTTCCTGGATTTGATAAATGTAATCAAGGAATGACTCGAAAAAAATGGGCCTCTCTTTGTCCACCTGCATGTCTACCTGTAGAATGGTAGCAAATGTCACAAATTGGCACTGCCATTCACACAAGTCAGTGCTTATGGAATGAACAGAATGCTGGAGCTAGAGGAGACTTTAGGCACCATGGAGTGATCTGATCCCTTTATTTTACAAATAGGGAACACAAAGCCAAGAGATAAAAAGCTACTAAACAAGACTTCCAGTTTCTGGTCCTACAAGTAAGAAGCTCGACAGTTATCATGCCCATTCTCACAGGAGAAAAAGACTAAACAAGGTGAAAATAAACTACTCCTCCTGGATCCAACAACTAATTGAAGTAAGAGGGAAAACCAATGTCTCAAAAATTGTATAGAAATTTGAATATGGAAAATAAGAATGTATCAGAGCAGAAGCCTGCTGCTGCAGCCAATATCAGACTTTATTTCAGAACTCTCCAGTGGGTCCAACATATATGGTACATGTGGATGCTGTACCCATGTACATGTGCCTATTCAATGTACCCCTTTGCTTAGAAAAATTCCTCTTGAAAGACAACTGAGAAACAATTAAACAGCTTTGACACAACAAGCTAGAGAGAGAGAAAGAGAGAGAGAGAGAAAGAGAGAGAGAGAGAGACCACCCACATAGAGAAGGCTGAGGAACCAGGAGAGGTCTGCAGGAGGTGAAGGAACAGCTCAGGACTGAAAAGACCAGTGAGCACCACTGTGTACACCTCCTGGGCATGTGGATAGAAGACCGGAGCTCCATCCAGGCTCTATGATCACCTGCAGGGCGCTGCAGCACATCCCCAGCCACCCTACTGGAGCTAAATACAACAAAATCATGAGGGCAGTGTAGCTTGTATAAAGAGAGCTCCTCTTCCCGGATATCGACCCAGCAGGTAGGTATGGGGGAGTGGCAAATCTTTGCCCACTGAGCTGCATATGAATGTGGTGCCCCCCACATAGAGAGAGTGCAGAGCTAGCAAAACACTCCAGTACCAGCTGCAGGACTATTCGACCAAGAGAATAGTGCAGCGATAGTGGGTTACTACTGGCATTACCCCTCCTGGAAAATATGGAGCTGGCAAATGGTCTATGGTCTGCACACAGGACTCCCTGATCAGAGAAAGTACAGAGATTGGGGGGGTGATGCTGCATGCACTGGTCAGGCTGCTCTATCCAAAGAAAGCACAAAGCAAGCAAAACCTTGCAGCCCAGTATGGAGGGAGGGGGGCAATGCTGGGCCTGTGCACAAGGCTGCCAAGCCCCAAGAAGGTGAAGAATGAACAAATTAAGGCTATGTGTGCACCCAGGCTACCCCACCAGGACAAAGGGTGGATCTAACGGGGGGGGGTGAGATACAAGAAAGCAATCAGGTAACCCAGCGCAGACTGTGCTCTGACAACAGATAATTAAAACAGGACATGCAGAGCACACACCATGCAGCCCCTTTTACACCAGGCAGCCCTGCCCAGATTAAAAAGCAAGGAGGCTCACACACCCCAGGTGGCCCATTCAGAACCCACTCCTTCAGGCCAGGTGACAGACAAGCACTGCATGCACCTCCCCACAACAACAACCAGCAGGCTGAAACTGTTCAACACACAATGTAACTAAGACAACTGTTTCAAGACTGGGCGAGATGACTATTTCATTCTACTCAAAAGAACAAAACCAGAAAGTCAAACAAAATGGGGAGACAGAAGAATATATACCCCCAATGAAGGAACAAGAAAAAAACTCAGGAGAAATGTCCTAATGAAATGGAGATGGGTAATCGAACAGATAAAAAAATTCAAAGCAAATAGTCATAACGATGTTCAATAAACTTCAGAGTAGAATAAAGGAACTCAAGAGAGCGCTTGAACAAGAAAATGTAATAATCTCATCCGGCTTGAGCACGGATTCACTGGCTTGAGCGCAGGATCATTGACATGACCCCGTGGATGCTGGTTGAGCCTAAAGGTCACTGGCTTAAAGCCAAATTGCTGGCTTGAGCAAGGGAGTCACTGACTTGGCTGGAGTCCCCAGTCTGGCCCGTCCTTGCATCCCTGGGGATAGCCCCACGTGCACCCCATGGGCCAAGCGGTCATTCTCAGCGCTGTCTCCCACGCAGGCACATCGGGGCTGGGCTGGGCGTGCGGGGTGGCTGGAGCATGAAGCGCACGGGAGCCTGTGCAGAGGCGCTGAGGGAGCGTTGGGGAGGGCGGGGGCAGCCCGGACCCAGCGCGGCGTGGAGCGTTTTTTTCCAGCCGCAGCGCAGGGTCACGTGGCCGCGTCTCTCCCCCGCCCCCCAGGCCCCCGGCGCCTTCAGGGACATCTGCGCCTACATATCCCGGGAAGGGTGGCCGCCATGGTCGACTGGGAGAAGGCGCGCTGCCCCAACGTGGAGAAAAACCTGGACGCGCTGCTGCGCACAGGTGAAGGTGCTCCAGCGAGAATCGCGGGAGGCATGCGGGTCGGCTAAGGGTCGAGGCTGCTCCTACTAGCGTTTCGCTTTGGGGACCACATTTTTGTTTCTCCCCAGGCCTCAGAGCCCCTAGGCCCGCTTTCATGGTTCACCGCCAGCAGGCCACCAGACCCCCGGCGGAGGACACTGAGGACTCGCATGAAGAATGGACTCAGAGGCAGCAAGGTGAGGCGCCGCAGGCATGTGCTGCCCATTTGAAATCTACCCAGGGTCAGGTCCCCGGCCTCTCAACAGCTAAGGATGTACATAACTTACATTTAGCAAACGAGCAAGATGCAAACAGTGCATTGTGCAGTAAGGGGTGATTTGCTACACTGCTTCCATGTGTAAATAATTACACATATTTATAAATGTGTTCATGAGCAGGAATGGTATAAAAGTATAAAAGCATGTTAGAAATAACTCATTCAGAACAGTTGTCATCACAAGAGGAGGAGATAGGTCTGGCCAGTGAGCAGTGCTCCAGGACAGGGCTGCCTGGGCAGCGATGGCCACATTGCAGACTGGAAAGGATTAATCATGGTGATTAAGGCAGCTTGGGTTGTGGGCCAGGGTAGGGACCATTGTATCAGGCCCTGTGTCAGCCATCTCTTCAGTGTGTCTGGTTTCATGAGGGTGTGGTCAGTAAGGTCCTTCTGCGTTCATGGGTCTAGCACTGAAACACAGCTGAAGTCCAGATGTGATCTCTAACTTGACCCAAATGGTTTCTGTGCTCCGCAGACCTGAGGCTCTGTTCCCAAGACTGTTTGGTGCTGACCAGACTCTGATGATTAAGGAAGGGCAAGGACGGTTACATGTGTAGACGTGAAAGGATAAGAAGGAAAGGAGGCAAGGTGGTCACTGTACCATTAGACTGGACAAGGCCACTCTGAAACAAGAAGACAGAAAGGAGCCCTGGACAAGTTGCTTAATTTGTTAGAGTTGTCCCCATACACCAAGTTGTGGGTTTGATGTCCAGTCAGGGCCCATATAAGAATCGACCATTGGAGCCTGACCAGGTGGTAGCACAGAGGATAGAGCATCAGCCTGGGACGATGAGGACCCAGGTTCCAAACCCCAAGGTTGTGGCTTGAGGATGGGTTCACCAGCTTGAGTGTGGGGTCGCTGGCTGGAGCATGGGATTATAGATGTGACCCCATGGTCACAGGCTTGAGCCCAAGGTTGTTGGTTTGATGAGCAAGTTGTCACTGACTGAGCTGGAGTCCCCTGGTCAAGGCACGTCTGAGAATGCAATCAACAAACAACTAAGGTACTGCAGCTATAAGTTGATGCTTCTCATCCCTCTCCCTTCCTGTCTGTCTCTCTAGCTAAAAAAAAAAAAAAAAAAAAAAAAAGAATAATCAACCACTAAATGCATAAATGAGTGGAACAACAAATCAATGTTTCTCTCTCACTCTCTTCCCTCCTCTCTCTCTAAAATCAATAAAAATGTAATTTATTGATTTTAGAGAGAAGAGTGAGAGAGAGAGAAAAAGAAGAGGGAGGCAGACAGGAGCAGGAGCAGGAAGCGCCAACTTGTAGTAGTTGCTTCTTATATGTGTCTTGACCAGGCAAGCCTGGGGTTACAAACTGGTGACCTCAGTGTTCCAGGTCATTGCTTTATCCACTGTGCCACCACAGGACAGGCAAAAAAAATTTTTTTTGTATTTTTCTGAAGTTGGAAGCGGGGAGGCAGTCAGACAGACTCCTGCATGTGCCTGACCAGGATCCACCCAGCATGCCCACCAGGGGGCAATTCTTTGCCCATCTGGGGCATTGCTCTGTTGCAACCAGAGCCATTCTAGCACCTGAGGCAGAGGCCATAGAACAGGGGTCCCCAAACTTTTTACACAGGGGGCCAGTTCACTGTCCCTCAGACTGTTGGAGGGCCGGACTATAAAAAAAAAACTATGAACAAATCCCTATGCACACTGCACAAATCTGGTTTTAAAGTAAAAAAACAAAATGGGAGCAAATACAATATTTAAAATAAAGAACAAGTAAATTTAAATCAACAAACTGACCAGTATTTCAATGGGAACTATGCTCCTCTCACTGACCACCAATGAAAGAGGTGCCCCTTCTGGAAGTGCGGCGGGGGCCAGATAAATGGACTCAGGGGGCTGCATGTGGCCCGTGGGCTGTAGTTTGGGGACCCCTGCCATAGAGCCATCCTCAATGCCCAGGCCAACTTTGCTCTAGTGGAGCCTTGCCTGTGGGAGGGGAAGAGATAGAGACAGAGAGGAAGGAGAGGGGGAGTGATGGAGAAGCAGATGGGTGCTTCTCCTGTGTGCCCTGGCCGGGAATCGAACCTGGGACTCCTGCATGCCAGACCGATGCTCTACCACTGAGCCAAACAGCCAGGGCAATTTTTTTTTTAATTTAATAATAGAAGACAGAAAAGAGAAAGTTTTATGTTAAAGAAATGGATTTTCTGTCCAGTTAAGTAAACTTTATTATATTTTTGACATGAACGGCCAATTTCTTTTCTTTTCTTTTTTCTTTTAGTGAGAGATAGAAAGACAGGGACAGACAGGGACAGACTGGCTAAAAGGGAGAGAGATGAGAAGCATCAATTCTTCATTGCAGCTCCTTAGTTGTTCATTGATGGCTTTCTCATATGTGCCTTGACTGGGGGGCCACAGAACAGTGAGTGACCCCTTGCTCAAGCCAGCAACATTGTGCTCAAGCTGGTGAGCATGCAGATTAGCCCACATTGAAGCCGGCAGCCTAAGGGTTTCAAACTGGGTCCTCAGCATCACAGTCCATTGTGGAGAAGCAAGACCCTCTGGACAACACTCTAGATGAAAATTGGGTAAGAGAAAATCATTTGTAGATTTCAGTTTCTCTGAGTCCTCTAGAAAGGCTAATAAGTATGGCCTAGGTATGTGGGGTGCACTTTGGATAGGCCTGGATTTAAGCTCTACTAAACTGAGAGTGAATTTAGCATTGGAGCTTTGGGCAAATCTTACAGATTCTCTGAGCTCTTGAATGTTAATGTGTAAGGTGAAGATACATGAATGTATTCTTTGACAGTATTCAATTCAATTTATATATTTGTGTATATATTTATTTATTTTTTAGATATGAGGAGGGGAGATAGTGAGGCTGACTCCCATATACACCCTTACCAGGATCTACCAGGCAACCCCAATTCTTTTGTACTGAGCTGGTTTTTAGCACCGCAGGTTGATGTGCTCTAGCTAACTGAGCCATCCTCAGTGCCCAGGGCCAATACTCGAACCAATTGAGCCACTGGCTGCAGAAAAGAAAAAGAGAGAGAAAAAGGAGAGGGAGGGGTGGAGAAGGAGATGGTCACTTCTCCTATGTACCCTGACCAGAATCAAACCCAACACATACACTGGGTCAACACTCTATCCACTGAGCCACTGGCTAAGACTTAAATGTAATGTAAAAGAACTGACACATACACGTTGTCCAATAAATACATCTCTGATAATAGTGACCATACGCTGTTGGTGTTGTATACCAGGCCTTTCCTCAATACCTTACATATACTCTGCCCTTAATAAATATTTTATGAATAACTACAATTTGGGAAGTTAAAACTTATAATGGGAAGATCTAGAAACAAATATTGCATTGGTCATCTGTAGTCAGTGTAGAGGCTTACTATTATAGAGGCTCTCTGAGCCAATACTTGACAAAGGAAAATACCAGAGTATGTAGAAGGACAAGTGATAATTTGATAGGAGGAGATTGTGTGTTTTCTGACAAAATAGGGACTAACACTCCAGACTCCACCAAACTCACTCTTCTCCAACTTAGAACTCAGGAGAAAGGAGAATGAAGTAAAGATGTATAGTCTACAAGAAAGAAAAGGCTATGTGCACCAAGAGGACAGTGAGCCCCAAAATGATGACTACCTCTGTAAGTGACCCTCAGAAAGCATGTCATGTTTTCATACAATAATTTCATCTGGTCATTTGCCCCTTAGAGCATTCTGTTACCCTATGAACATGCACTACAGAATTGAAGCTCAATGATGTGAGTGCCTGGGCTCTCTCTGAAGCTCTATATGTCCAGGAACATGCACTACACCTTTTGCTCTCAACCCCAGATTGTGAGAAGTGTCAGAACTTCTTCATTAACAGTTTTGCTTTGCATGGCCCCCCTACATTTGTAAAGACAGTGCAGTGGATAAGGAGCATCTGAACTACGCAGCCCTCACTCTGCCCCCTGGGTTGAGAATCAGATAATCGAGCATCCCTGAAGCTGGGCTTGGAGTGTGGAATGAGGCATCTGCTCTGCCAGTGGGTCTGCACTTTGGCCCTTATGAGGGCCAGATCACAGAAGATGAAGAGGCAGACAACAAGAAAACTGGCAGGTGAGAAGTATTTAACTCTTCCTCTGTCTTGTGGCCTCCCACATCCCTCCCATGGCTTGGTGGGACCTGCCTTTCTACATGCTAGGACATGGATAGAGAAAATAGCTTTGGGTACTGAGTGGCCTTTCAGACCATGGAGCTCCTGTTGAGAATTACAGGTTAAGTGGGAGCAAAGTGGTACAGACACAAAGGAATGCCTCCTCCCAGCCCTAAGTGGACAGGTCAACTCAGATGTGATGAGTAAGGAAATAAAGTATCATGTGGTCACGAGTGGCAATGCATGCAAGCTGAAAGACTTTTGATAAAAGTAGGGGAATATAATTTCTCTATTACCTCCTCAACTGAAACAAAACCTTTATTTTTTCTTCCTGAAATGCAGATCACCAAAGGGAGAAACTTCTATAAGTATGTGAATGGGAAGGATGAATCCTGGGCCAACTGATGAGGCATGGACAATAAGCTTCTGGGAGTCACGAGAACACTCATCCCTCTCAGGCCCATATATCTTTCCTTCTCATCATGCCTCCCTCAGTGGTCTCCCTCAATCCTCTCTTCCTCTTTTTTCTCCATGCAGTCCTCTTTCAAAGCAAGAGGTATTTAGAGGAAAAAAGGGGATAAAAATATAGCATATGTCCTCAAAATATAAATCTCTATGATAGACAAAATTTAGACACTGGAGAAAAACTTTGAGGTCCTGGGTTACACTTTAATTGATCTAATGAACATTATTTAAGCCCTTCCTATATTCCAGTTTAGAGGAAGGTATTCATTACTTAAGCAAGTCATATAACCCATCTTCTTATGGAGAACTAATTACAGACACAGTGAAATAATTGATTTTACAAATATTTAACTATAATTTTTTTTTTATTTTTTGAGAAGTGCACAGTGCCAGAATACTTAAACCAAGGACAGCCTAAACCAGTGGTCAGCAAACTGCAGCTCATGAGCCACATGCATCTCTTTGGCCCTTTGAATGTGGCTCTTCCACAAAATACCACATGCAGACACTACCTCAATAAGGAATTTACCTACCTATATAGATTAAGTTTAAAAAATTTGGCTCTCAAAAGAAATTTCAGTCATTGTACTGTTGGTATTTGTCTCTGCTGACTAATGACTTTGCCAACCACTGGCCTAAACTTGTGAGGGCAGCAAATTATCCCAGCCTCCCTCTAACTAGAACTGAGTTCTGAAGCCTGCAGAGCAATGATCATGGGCCACTTTCCTGAGGTGACCTTTTATCATGAGCTAGAGAATGTGAATAAGCTATTATTGTTCTTTATGATTTTTCTAAGAAAAAGAGACCTCCAAGTCCTGGCTGATTGGCTCAGCGGTAGATCATCAGCCTGGCCTGTGAAAGGCCAGAGTTTGATTCCCAGCCAGGGCACACAGAAGCACTCATCTGCTTCTCCACTCTTTCCCCTCTCTTTTTTCTCTGTCTCTCTCTTCTTCTCCCACAGCCAAGGCTCTATTGAGCAAAGTTGGCCCTGGCTCTGAGGATGGCTCCATGGCCTCCACCTCAGATGCTAGAATGGCTTTGGTTGCAGCAGAGCAACGCCCCAGATGGGCAGAGCATCAGCCCCTGGTGGGCATGCTGGGTGGATCCTGGTCAGGCACATGCGGGAGTCTGTCTGCCTCCCTGCTTCTCACTTCTGGTTTGGGGAGAGACCTCCAGGTTTTTATGGGAACCTGGTTGAGGCCTCAAATGCTACCTAAATAAAATGTGAGGAGAATGGAGAAAGGCCTCTCAAGAAAAAATGTTCTTGGGTTGAGTATTGAATGATGTGAACTAATCTAGACACAGATTTCAACATCAAGTAGCAAGTTCTGTGATATAAAATAAAACCTGATTTAGTTAAGAGAAGCAAGAGGTCACTAGGTTTTATGGGCAATCCGGGTGAAGATGACATCTGGAATTGGCTTTAGAAAATGGTATTAGGCAAGATGAGCACCATAAGCAGGACCTGGAGATAGGAAGTCATATGACATCATGAGAGGCTCAGACAGTGACCAGAAGGTTTTCCGGGAGCACTGTGGGAGTGCACTTGGGCGACATCAGAGCCCAAGTGTCAGGTGCAGAGCTGGACATGGATCTGAGAGATAGTAGGAACTCATCACCTGTGCGTTTCTTTTCTTTCACCTGCCTCAATCCCAGGTATGTGAACTGTGCCTGGGATGATGAAGTGAGAACCTGGTGGCCTTTCAGTATCATGGGCAGATTTTCTATCAAACCTGCTGGGTCATCAGGCCAGACTGTGAGCTGCTAGTCTGCTATGGTGACGAGTTTGGCCAGAAGCTGGGCATCAAGTGCAGCAGCAAGCAGGAAAGAGAGCTCACAGCAGCTAGAGGTGGGCACAATTGTTCTTCAAAATGGAAAGAAAAGAGAGAACTCACCTTGGAAATTTTCATGGTACACTCTAAAGTCAGTAAGATTTCAAATTAGATGCTTCAGAAATGAAGGATTTATTTCATATGCCTTTGATTCTTAGGAAAAATCTCTATATTTTTTACTTTTGATTTATTTTTTTAAGTGAGAGTAGGGGAGATAGACAGATTCCTTCATGTGCCCAACCAGGATCCACACAGCAACCCCAGTCTGAGGTCCATGCTCAGACTAGCCAAACTATACTCTCTGCCAGAGGTCAAAACTTGATCCAACTGAGTTATTGGGCTGATGCTTGAACCAGTTGAAGCACTGATTCTGAAAGGGGAAGAAAGAGAGAAGGGAGAGAGGGAGGGGAAGAGAAACAGTCACTTCTCATTTGTGCCCTGACCAGGGATTGAACCTGGGACTTCTACATGCCGGGCCAACACTCTGTCCACTGAGCAAACTGGCCAGGGCCTGTTTTCTGAGGACCACCCCTGTTTAGCATACAGGGTAAGAGCAGATGTTGGATAGATGCCCAGCAGCCTGGAAATGCAGTGCTGTGATCAAGCTGAGACACTGGGGACCTTCCTGAATGAGGTGGGACAATGGTGCTGTTCTCGGCTATAGGGTGTCTTATTCTCTAAGATTTGCTTTGTTAATTTTTTGAAAATACACTTCAGTGGGGATTCCTCTCAGAGATGACTTCATCTCTAAGTGAGAGAGGATGGTTGATTAGCTGGAGAGGGGTATGAGTCAGGCATGTAAGAAGTATGGTTGGGGCCCTGGCTGGTTAGCTCAGTCAGTTACAGCATCATCCTGTAATACCAAGGTTGAACCTGGGTAAAGACACATATGATAAATGACCAATGACTGCATGTCTAGGTAGAAAAATAAATAAATGCCTTTATCTCTCTCTCTCTCTCTCTCTCTCTCTCTCTTTCTTCTTTTTCTTCTTCTACTTTTTCTTTCTCATCCTCTCTTTGTCTCTCTAAAATTAATCAATTTTTAAAAAGTATGGTTGGGAAAATATTTTGAAACAGGACTTTCCATTGTATATGAAATGGGCTGACACTAAATGAAATCAAGTAGGAATATTTGGTGTGAGGCTTGAGGAAGGACATTTTGAGTTTATCATCTGTGGAAAACTGTGAGGGAAGCAATTCCTAATTGGGGCCAGTGGTCTTTCTAAACAACTGTGTTAAAACAACTGTGTTAAAAGCTACGTGACCTATACAAGAAAGGTCAGCATTGTTCTACCCATACAAGGGGTGAAACAGACCCTGATGCTACTTGACAGTCCCTCATATGGCAATGCATAGATAAGACCCTTGATATGGGCTTTCTGGATTTGTAAAGAAGATATAGTACATAAAATTTAAAAGATAAAACAGACTGTAAAGAAACACTTTGTGGGAGGCAGAGATTATACTGTCAACCACATAAGAATGATTCATGGGAGAAGTCTTAACAGCAGAAAAAATATATGACCCACACAGCCTTATCAACCTCTACCCTGACCAAAATTTACTCTTTCAGCAGAACTAAAGCCAGAGATACACCCATGTACTTCCTGCTCTCTGGTCTTCTCCAGTCAGAAATTCCTCACCCAACACCTGGGACGCAGTCACCCCCAAGAGATTCTCCCAGGAACATCTACAAGAAAACAGCTCCAATCAGAGGATTCCTGCCCAGAGGATCCAAATCAGCAGCAACAACATACTGATACACACAACTGGGATGACAAAGCTGAAGGTCAAGAGGTCAAAGAAAAGTCCAGACCTCTGCTTAAAAGTACCAGGCATTGGAGGATTTCAAGTGCCTTTTTCAAACCTCCTAAAGGACACTTGGGAAGCTCTAGTGAGCAAGAGAGAATGATGCAGAAAGTGCCCAGCACAGGCCAGGAAGTGAATTCAGTGGACACAAGCAAAGTATCTATGGGAGTAGGAATGTCAAGAATTGTAGCTATCAAGTATGGAGAGTGTGGGCAAGGCTTTTTTTTATTCATTTTAGAAAGGAGAGAGAGTGATAGAGAGAGAGAGAGAGAGAGAGGAGAGAGAGACAGAGGGGGGAGGAGCAGGAAGCATCAACTCCCATATGTGCCTTGACCAGGCAAGCCCAGGGTTTTGAACCAGTGACCTCAGCATTTCCAGGTCAATGCTTTATCCACTGCGCCACCACAGGTCAGGCGGCAAGGCTTTGATGATAAGTCACATATTCACAGACACCACAGGGCACACTCAGAGGAGAGGCCTATGTTTGCAGGGAGTGTGAGCGAGGATTTACATGGAAGTCAAATCTCCTCATACACCAGAGGACACACTCAGGGTAGAAGCCCTATGTTTGCAGGGAGTGTGAACGAGGCTTTGCACAGAAGTCACATCTCCTCATACACCAGAGGACACATTCAGGGGAGAAACCCTATGTTTGCAGGGAGTGTGAACAAGGCTTTGCACGGAAGTCAAATCTCCTCATACACCAGAGGACACACTCAGGGGAGAAACCCTATGTTTGCAGGGTGTGTGAGCACGGCTTTGCACAGAAGCCAAATCTCCTCATACACCACAGGACACACTCAGAGGAGAAACCCTATGTTTGCAGGGAGTGTGAACTAGGCTTTGCACGGAAGTCACATCTCCTCATACACCAGAGGACACATTCAGGGCAGAAGCCCTATGTTTGCAGGGAGTGTGAACGAGGCTTTGCACGGAAGTCACATCTCCTCAGACACCAGAGGACACACTCAGGGGAGAAGCCCTATGTTTGCAGGGAGTGTGAGAGATGCTTTGCATGGAAGTCAGATCTCCTCAGACACCAGAGAAAACACTCAAGGGAGAAGCCTTATGTTTGCAAAGGGTGTAGTGAGTTATTAGCATAAAATTGCATCTCCGTAGCCATAGCTATTACATGGGTCATATCCCACCTCTGAAGAGACTTCAGAAGGAATCTACTGACCCCTTCCCTCCCAAGAGTGTAATTTATACAAAAGTAACTGGTTAAACAAATTCTTCACTTTCATAACAAGAGATGAGCTAGACAAACAGTTCCTTAAGTGCTACGGGAATGTCAACACCAATCTCCTCCATGGTATCTTGGCCTCCTGTTCCAATAAATCTTATCTTCATAAAACTTTGAAGCTCACATACCTTATTTCCCCTGTCGATGGAACCAGAGTTCCAGGAGAGCAACAGAGAACTCACACTGTCAGGCACAGAAACTCAACACATGGAAATGTGGAAGTCTGGAGTCAATCTACTTAGCTTACTGCCCAGGGAGAGGGATTTGAGAGAAACTCACCAGGAAAGGAATTTCCTTGACTCCAAGGAAGTGGAGCCTTTTCTCCTAGTAGTCTCACAACCCTCCTCCCTTGGCTTCTCTTGGTTCCTGTCATGATTTCCTTTGACCTCTGTGTCTCAGTGGTGCAAATCAGGGTGGAACATGTGTGTGTGCATGTCTGTGTACCTGGCTAAGGATGGGCACCTGGTCTCCCACACTCTCTCCTCACTGGTCTCTACAGGGTGAGCATCTCATGGTGCATACCACATGGACTCCAGATCATTCAATAGTTGCCTTGAATCTCAGCTGTGCAACCTAAGGCAAGATTCTCAACTTCCATTTTTCTGTATTTTAATCTATAAAATGAGAATGGTGCCTGACCAGGCAGTGGTGCAGTGCATAGATCCCTAAACTGGAATGCAGAGGACCCAGGTTCAAAACCCCAAGGTCGCCAGCTTGAGCACTGGCTCACCAGCTTGATTGAGCTTGGGGTTGCAGGCTTCAGTGTGGAATCATAGACATGACCCCAGAATCACTGCCTTGAGCCCAAGGTTGCTGGATTGAGCAAGAGGTCATTCACTGTGCTGTAGCCTCCTGGTCAAGGCACATATGAGAACAATCAATGAACAACTAAGGTGCCCCAAGAAAGAATTGATGCTTCTCATTTTTCTCCCTTCCTGTCTTTTCCTATCTATTCCTCTCTTTGTCTCTCTCACAAAAAAAGAAAAGGAAAAAATTGCTTCTCTCTATCCACTCTCTAAAATGAGTTAAATATATAAGTAAATAAAAAGACTGGACTTGCCTGATCAAGGCACATATGAAAGTTGATGCTTTCTGCTCCTCCCACCTTCTCCCTCCCCCCTCTACACTGTCTAAAATAAATTTTAAAAATAAATAAAGAAGATGTGGCACACATACACTATGGAATACTACTCAGCCATAAGAAATGATGACATCAGATCATTTACAGAAAAACGTTGGGATCTTGATAACATTATACGAAGTTAAATAAGTAAATCAGAAAAAAACAGGAACTGCATTATTTCATATGTAGGTGGGACATAAAAGTGAGACTAAGAGACATTGATAAGAGTGTGGTGGTTATGGGGGGAGGGGGAGAGGGAGAAGGAAAGGGGGGAGGGGGAGGGGCAGAAAGAAAACTAGATAGAAGGTGACAGAGGACAATCTGACTTTGGGTGATGGGTATGCAATATAATTGAACAACAAGATAACCTGGACATGTTATCTTTGAATATATGTATCCTGATTTATTGATGTTGCCCCATTAAAAAAATAAAATTATTTTTAAAAATTGCTCCACTGTCAGTCTGTAGCAATGGAGATCTTCATCCCAAATATTTGGAGTCATTTTGGCTCAAATAAGATCCTAAAAACTCCCTGTTTTCATGTTTCTTATGTTGATGAGACCAAGCACCTAACTTTGTAAAAATAAGCTCTGCCTGATGTATCATTAGGAAATGACAAACTCAGACTACAATAATACAACATTCACACCTATTAGATCTGCCAAACTCCAAATATGACAGCACCAATGTTCTCATGCATTCACTGTTTAACTCTTGAATGTCCCCCTGACTGAGGATCAAGCCTACAATCTTGGTGTATCAGAATGATGCTCTAACTAACTGAGCTATCTGGTGAGGGCATAACCATGGGTTTCATCCAACTCTATCATTTAGGGATAGAAAATAATCTTTCAGAACCAATAGATTACCACAAGAAAAGAAAGTACAGAGATAGAAAACATACTTAACATAAGCAGGTAAGTGGATCAATGGAGGAAGCAGGGGCAGGTCCCCTCTTCCCTGAGGAGGAAGGAACAAGAAGAATGCAAGGGAAGGGAGCCTGCAGGGGTAACGGAGTCAGCCAGTTCTAGATTAACTACTTCCTACAGTTCTCTGAAAGGGTTTCTGGGGCCACTTGCTGCACAAAGCAAAGAAGATAGAACTTATCTGAAAACCACTTCCCCTTTTCATTTCTCAAAAGCTTTTAAGAAACTGTGTTTACATACCTTAAGTGAAAAAATTTCTACACATCCTCTGAATCTACCTAAACTCACCTCCCATTCTGGAGTCATGGGAGTGACGTGTACTTGTAGACAAAGGGATCACAAGCCCCTTGCATTAAAACCTCTATTTTGTAAAAGGTATATAAGATGTAAGAAATCTAACTTTGGGGAGTACATGTTTGGTTGCCTGTTTTGCAGTCACACTGCTCTGCCGGCTAAATAAATCCTACTTCCTTCATCAAGCTGTCTGAGCATTTTTGTCCTCCTTTGATTTCTGCCATCCAACCACTGACATATAATGCACTGTACCCACCCCTGTTCCTCCTGAGCACCACTGATGTGTTGTTCTCAAGATGCACACGAACTAACAGCAGAGACACACACTGAGGACACATTGAAAAGGGACCATACTGCACTATAAAGGAAGTGACAACAAACTTCAAAAGTTTGAAATTACATAACTTATGTTTCCTCCTCTTGTGACAGTTAATCTTGAAATCATTAGTAACAGATAAGCCAGGAAGTCCTTATACTTACACTTATAAAATACAATTTTAAATAACCTATAACATACATTGCAATTAGATTTCTAAAATTATTTCATCAATTGAAGGATAGTAATAATTTAAAAAACCTATGATGCCCTGACCAGATGGCTCAGTGCATGGAGTGCCCACCCTGTGTGCAGGTTGTGGGTTTAGTTACAGGTCTCAGCACCTAAGAGATGTGACCAAGGAGTACACAACTAAATGGAACAACTAATTGAAAAAAAATGATTTTATGCTTCTCTTTCTCTCTCAAATCAATGTAAAAAATATAAAAATCCAATGAAAAAAGCTGTGATAGACCTGCAACATGCCTAGGATATTTCCCTCAACAGAAAGGCAGAAAATAAGGAAAGAAAAACAAAGTAAAAAATCCAGATATCTCTTTGGATCATGTTTCTATTTTTCACCTAGAAAAGACTACCTTTTTTACCATCAACAATCTAATTCTGCACCTCACAGTGTTTCCAGCCCAGTTCTGCCTCCCATGGTGCCTCTCCAACACTGGAACCATTTCCCTCTCACTTCCCCAAAGCACATGAGCAGCAGTGCCTTGGAGAAACTCCTCCCAAACCTGAACCAGAGGGCTGAGGAGACAATGCACAACTCAGAACACAATGGATTTATTTCTCTGTGTCATCAAGCCTACAAATATTGGAGCCTCCTATCAGATTTGACTAAATGGAACCTTGAGACTTCTCCCTGGAGCAAGTATTCTGAGTTTTATAGAATAGAATTTCCCATTCACTTTGCTCTCTTTCCCCATTCATATCTACCTTCCTGCCAACATGAACACAACAATCAATGCTGAACAGACACCAGAGTCCTTAGACAGAATCAGGGCCCTGTGGACTCTAGATGACTTGAACTGAGCACTGGACCAACCCCCAAACCAAAAAGGGGACTCAGCACCAAACACTCATCTACAGACCCAACCGAGACTAGGACACACCCATGCCAGAAACTGACATGGCACCTTGGACACCAGAGTCCATACATCATGCCCTAGAACTGGAGCTGCTAGTGGGACCCACACTGGAACTCGTTTATGAGGTTACATGCAATGGGATCCCAGGTGCACAGCAGAATACAGATTCAATGACCAACCCTGGAGACAGATTCCTGATCTGTAAACAAGACCCCATAACTGAACTTCAGACATGGAGCCAAACAACAGACCTCACTTGCTTGATGACAGGTGCAGGAGCTGAACCTGATACTCACAATGCAAACACAGCCAGGACTCTATAAAGAACTTCTCATGACTCCCTAAGTCCAAGCAGCTAGCTTCAAAATATATTTCACTACCAATGTAAATGTATAATAGAGAAACATCATTAGCAGCCCTACCACATTCTACCAACCCCTACTAAAATAAACCAAGTAACTGACAGAGGGAACAGAAATGAAGCTTACCCTTAGCTGATACATGTCCATGATCTTTCCAGGACTTAATGCCCCAGCCATTCATGTCACATGCCTGGCTCATTGACACTGTGGGGAGTGAAATAAAAATATGTCCTTATACTTTGAAAGTTCTACAGCTGGGCTAATAATCAAGTGAAATAATAAGATGAACAAGGAATATTCTAGTTATAATAAAGGCTCAAGGTGAACTGATATTCCCAAGAATACAAGACAATGAGGTTATTCTGGGTGTATAGAACACTTCAAAAAACTGAATAACAGAATCTAAGAGTTTTTGAAAAAAGTTATTGATTGATTTTAGAGAAAAGACAGAAGACATAGAAAGGGGGAAAAAAGAAGAAAGCATCACCTCAGAGGAGTTGCCTCTCACATGTGCTTTGACCCAGCAAGCCTCGAGTTTCAAACCAGCAACCTCAGCATTCCAAATCAAAGCTCTATCCACTGCACCACCACAGGTCAAACCAGAATCTTATATTCACAAATGTGACATGGATAACATGCAGGTAATTTGAGAACATGTGACACATCTTACAGATTACTTTTTGTTGGAAACCCCAAACCTACTGGACAAAAGAAATAAGGTAAAGGGGTCAACAAGCTGCTCCTTGCAGTCTTGATGTCTAACACTAAGGTGATTGTACTTAAGTTCTCTTCTGAAACTGGCATGTGCACAAGGTGACAGAGAAGCACACTTCACACATATTTACAGTGACCACAAAGCAACAGAATGCAACCTTCAACCATCTTTATGATTTGAAAGAAAACAAAGTGTGTGTCTTGCTGTCATGGCCATGAACCTAAAAAATATTAATAAGAGAGACCTATGAGCTCCTTATGGTTTTAAGGCACAGGTCAGGAACCTATGGCTCGTGAGCCAGATGTGGCTCTTTTGATGGCTGCATCTGGCTCACAGACAAATCTTTTTTTTTAATGTGATAATTATTTTTTATCTTATTTTTTTATTTTTTTAATAATTTTATTATTTTAATGGGGTGACATCAATAAATCAGGATACATATATTCAGAGATAACATGTCCAGGTTATCTTGTCGTTCAATTATGTTGCATACCCATCACCCAAAGTCAGATTGTCCTCTGTCACCTTCTATCTAGTTTTCTTTCTGCCCCTCCCCCTCCCCCTTTCCCTCTCCCTCTCCCCCCTCCCCCCATAACCACCACACTCTTATCAATGGCAGACAAATCTTTAAGTAAAGAAAGTAAGCCTGACCAGGCAGTGGCGCAGTGGATAGAGCATCGGACTGGGATGCGGAAGACCCAGGTTCGAGACCCCAAGATTGCCAGCTTTAGCACGGGCTCATCTGGTTTGAGCAAAACTCACCAGCTTGGACCCAAGGTCGCTGGCTCAAGCAAGGGGTTACTTGGTCTGCTGTAGCCCCACTGTCAAGGCACAGATGAGAAGCAATCAATGAACAACTAAGGTGTTGCCACAAAAAACTGATGATTGATGCTTCTCATCTCTCTCCGTACCTGTCTGTCTGTCCCTATCTATCCCTCTCTCTGACTCTCTCTCTGTCTCTGTAAAAAAAAAAGTAATAATGTTAAAAATATAAAACATTCTCATGTACTACAATCCATTCATTTCCTCCTGCTCATGTTCATGGTTGCAGGTGGATGGAGCCAATCACAGCTGTCCTCCAGGACAACACCAAATTTTTATTGGATAATGCATAATGTACTTGAGTTGTTGTATGGCTCTCATGGAATTACATTTTAAAATATGTGGCATTCATGGCTCTGTCAGCCAAAAATATTCTCGACCCCTGGTTTAAGGTAAAAATAACATTTTCTAAATAACCCCCCAAATGCCTCACAATTAGAAATATAAAATAAATCAATTGAATGATAATTAAAATACATTAAAAAAAACCCATATGGGGCACTGGCCATGTAGCTAAGTACAGATACCATTTTCCCATTGCCAAGGTGACAGGTGTGAGCCCCACTGTCGGCACCTAAAAGGAGCAACCAATGAGCACATAACTAATTAAAACAACTAAGTGGAGCAATGAGTAAGTGCTTCTCTCTCTCTGTCTCAAATGAATGGATAAACTTGGAAAACAAATGAAAAGTGGAATGATGAATCCACAACGTGGCCACTGTGTTTCTCTCAGCAGGAAGGCAGAAAAAAATGACAAACACAGGCCCAGATCTCTGTTAGGACCATGTTTCTATTCTTTATCTGAGAAGGACAACCTCTCTTGACCATAAACACTCTGAATTTTGAACCTCAGTGTTTCCCATTCCTTTTTTACTCCCATGGTGCCTCTCCTACAATGAAACCTTTTCCCTCTTTTTTCCCCTCCCACCTGGCCAGCAGTGCCTTAAGAAAACTCCTCCCAAACCTGAGCCAGAGGGCTGAGGGGACAATGGACTTTTCAGGACACAATGGATTCCTCTAACGTGCCATCAAGCCTATGAATACTGAAGCCTTCTATCAGATAAGACTAAATGGAACCTTGAGGCTTCTCCCTGGAACACAAATTCCATTTTTTTGTTTTATTTTGTTTGTTTTTGTTTGTATGTTTCTGAAGTGAGAAGCAGAGAGGCAGACAGACTCCCATATGTGACCAACTGGGATCCACCCAACAAGGTCACTAGGGGGCGATGCTCTGCTCATCTGGGGCATTGCTCCATTGCAACTCGAGCCATCCTCAACACCCAGGCCAATTTTGCTCCAATAGAGCCTCTTCTGTTGCAGGGAGAGAGAGAGAGAAAAAAGGGGGGGAAGGGTGGAGAAGCAGATGGGCGCTTCTCCTATGTGCCCTTGCTGGGAATCAAATCTGGGACTTCCACACATAGAAAAGATGCTCTACCACTGAGCCAAGTGGCCAGGGCCCACATATTCTGTTTTACAGAATAGAATCTCCAATTTGCTTTGCTCTCTTTTCCCATCAGTATCTACTTTTCTGCCAATGGGAACATAACTATTACTGAACAGAGACCTTAGACAGAATCAGGACCCCAAGGACTCTAGATGACTGAAGCTGAGCACTGGACCAACTCCCAAACCAAAGAGAGGACTTGGCACTGAACTCCAAACACTGGTCTACAGACCCAACCGAGACTAGGAAACACCAATGCCAGAAACTGACACGATACCTTGGACAGCAGAGTCCATACATCAGGCCCTAGAACTGGAGCTGCTCATGGGACCCACACTGGAACTCGAATACGAGGCTACATGCAAAGGGACCTCAGACCCCAGATGCACAACAGAAGACAGATTCGAACACAGACCCTGTAGACAGACTCCTGATCTGTAACCAAGACCACATAACCAAACTTTAGACGTGGAGCCAAATGCCTGACCCCACTTGCTGCATGACAGATGCAGGAGCTAAACCAGATACTTACAATGCAAACACAGCCAGGACTCCATAAAAAAAATCTCATAGCTCCCTAAGTTCAAGTAGGAAGCTAAAATATATATTTCACTACCAATGTAAATGTAGAAGAGAGAAACATAACTCACAGCACTACCACATTCTACCAAATCCCACAAAAATAAACCAAGTAACTGACAGAGAGAACAGAAATAATGCTTACCCTTAGCTGACACATGTCCATGATTTCAGATGCACATGACTCTTCAGGAGTTAGTGCCCCAGCCATTCATGTCACAAGACAACTCATCGACACTGTGGGGAATGAAATAAAAAAAAGTCCTTATACTTTGAAAATTCTAGCAGCTGGGCTAATAATCAAGTGAAATAGTCAAATGGACAAGATATGCTCAATGTATAATACATGCTCAAGGGAAATTTATATTCCCAAGAATACAAGACAATGAGGTTATATTGCATATATAGGACATTTCAAAACAGAATAACAGAATCTTAGGTTTTTAAGGAAAAAATTACAGATTGATTATAGAGAAAAGAGAGAAGAGACAGAGAGAAAAAGAGAAGAAGTAAAAAGCATCACTTCAGAGTAGTTGCCTCTGATGTGTACCTCTACCCAGCAACCGTAGAGTTTTAAACTGGCAACCACAGAGTTACAAATTGATACTCTATTCACTGTGCCACCACAGGTCAGGCGAGAATATTGGATTTTTAAAGGTGACATGGACAGGCCCTGGCCAGTTGGCTCAGCAGTAGAACATCAAGCCGGTGTGTGGCAGTCACAGGTTTGATTCCTGGTCAGGACACAGAGAAGAAGCACCCACCTGCTTCTCCACCCTTCCCCTCTCCTTTCTCTCTATCTATCTCTTCCCCTCTGCAGCCAAGGCTCCATTGGAGCAGAGTTGGCCCGGGCACTGAAAATGACTCCATGGCCTCCACCTCATGTGCTAGAATGGCTCCAAATGCAGTGAGCAACACCCCAGAGGGGCGAGGCATCACTCCCTGGTGGGCATGCTGGGTGGATTCTGGTTGGGTGCATGCAGGAGTCTGTCTATCTGCTTCTCCCTGCTTCTCACTTTGGAAAAAAAAAAACATGCAGCTAATTTCAGAACATGTGACACACCTGACAGATTACTTTTTGTTGGGAAACCCCAAAACCTATTAAACACAAGAAATAAGATGTCAACAGCTGTTCCTTGGAGTCTTCATGTTAACACTGAGGTGACTGTACTTTTAAGTTCTCTTCTGAAACTACCATGGACACAGAGTGACAACAGAGTAGTAAACTTCAAACATATTGAAAAGGGACCACAAAGCAACAGAAAGCAACATCAAACAAGCTTCCAGGTTTGAAAGATTATAAAATATGTGTTTGGTTCTCAGGGCCATTAACCTAAAATTTAAGTTGAGAGAGGGACAGAGAGAAACAGACAGAAAGTGAGAGATAAGAAGCATCAATTCTTCATTGCAGCTCCTTAGTTGTTCATTGATCGCTTTTTCATATGTGCCTTGACTGGGGGGCTACATCAGAGCAAGTGACCCCTTGCTCAAGCCAGCGACCTTGGGCTTTAATCCATTGAACTTTGGGCTCAAGGCAGCAAACATGGGGTCATGTCTATGATTCCATGCTCAAGCTGGTGACCCCACACTCAAGCTGCAGAGCCTGTGCTCAAGCTGGATGAGCCTGCACTTCAGCTTTAGAACCTGGGTTCTCTGCATTTTAGTACGATGCTCTATCCACTGCACCACTGCCTGGTCAGGCTAAAAATATTAATCAAAGAGATACATGAGCTTCTTTTGCTTTAAGGCATAAATGACATTTTTCTAAATAACCCTCCAAACACATCACAATTGGAAATATAAAATAACTTCAAATGAATGATGATTAAAATACTACATTTAAAAAAGCCTATGGGGCACTGGAAATGTCGCTCAGTACATATGGCATTGTGCCAAACAGCAACGTGACAGGTGTGAGCCCCATTGTTGGCACCTAAAAGGAACAACCAAATGTTGTAAAGTAGCTCACCTTTATTCGCGGGTTTATGTAGAGAAGCCAAGGCAGGATACAGAAGAAGTATTAGGAGGAGATTTATTAATAAGCCGGCTGCATATGACTTACACGGGTTATAGCTAACCCAAATCATGTGTGAGCAAAATATCCCTGAAGCTAGTTATATAGACTTGATCACATATAGGTTGGGGGAAAAGGAGGGGGAGCATGACACAATAAAATGACAACATTTGTCTATAGGATCTGTAAAAACATTCCTATATATTAAAACTTACAAGGTAACACAATAGTGATATTGTTTTACATATCAAAGACATCCACAAATCTTTTAGTATCTACCTCCCATTCCTTTGTCTATAGGTATATATTACTCTCAGGATTCCAGGAAGAAAGGAAGAGTTAAAATCAGAGTAGGATATGTAAATATTGTCTCTTAGTAAAAGGAAAAAAAAGTTCTTCAGATACACTTTATTCTTTCAGAGAACTATAGTTAAACTAAATGACCCAGTCATCCTTGTAAGCCAGGAAGCTCCCACATCCTTCTCCCTCCATTCTCTAAAGCAGTGGTCCCCAACCCTGGGCCACAGACCAGAACTGGTCCATAGTCCATTTGGTACCAGTCCACAGAGAAAGAATAAATAACATATTATTTCTGTTTTATTTATATTTAAGTCTGAACGATGTCTTATTTTTAAAAAATGACCAGATTACCTCTGTTACATCTGTCTAAGACTCACTCTTGATGCTTGTCTCAGTCATGTAATACATTTTTCCATCCCACCATAAAGGCCGGTCCGTGAAGATATTTTCTGACATTAAACCGGTCCGTGGTCCAAAAAAGGTGGGGATCACTGCTCTAAAGAAAAGAGGGGGCAAGAAGCCTGACTTTTTCTCTTTAAAATGGCATTGCCAATACTAAGTTTTACAGTTCTTTTGTATCTTATCACACAATGAGCACATTACTAAATGGAACTAAGTGGAGCAATCAGTGCATGCTTCTCTCTCTCTCTCTCTCTCTCTCTCTCTCATTAATGAGAAAAATTAAAATCCTAAGAAAAATTGAGTAATAAATCTGCAATGTGCTTACTTTAGTGACAAGTAAGTTGACTTTCTTTTTATCCTAGTTTCCCTTTTCCTAAAGCCTGATTAAAAGAGTCCTTAGTTTTTTCATATATTTGCCATATGTAGGCCAACCAGCTAAAGGTTTGTGGTTGGAGGCATGCCGTTTTTCATTTTAGCAGCAGTGTGAGATGTCAGGATCACGGTGTGTGGACCTGTCCATGTGAAACTCAGTCCTTGGGTGATGTAATGCTGGAAGTGCCTCTTGGATAGTTTTGAACAGTTTGCTGAGTAACCTATAAATCCTGAAACCTGCAAGTACTTAGGGAAAGGGTGGTTACCTTTCTACACTTTGCAGTTAGAGTTTAAGTCCTAGTGACCACTGCTTCTAGCTGGAATTAGCAGCAGGTCCCAGCCTATAATAGGCATGGGCACTGAGATAAGAGGAATAATGAAGATATTATACATTAAATAAAGTAACAAAATCAAACTGTCAATACCCACAGTAGAGATCTTTGGGGGATAAATAAAACTTAAATATTCAAATGAGGCATAGTAGATGGCCCTTGTGTTTACAAGAAATGAGATTAGCTTATCTGCTATTTGGAAGAAATACCTTAGGCACCTGAACGATGTCCTTGGGTCTTCAGTGGCAATTCCCAGCATGCTGGGCAAGGTCAGGTTACAGGTAGCTGGAGCAGGGCTAGAAGAGACTGAACCCTCCCTCCATGGAGCAAGGGGGCAGCTTAAGTTCTCATGTCCCTCTTTCTACAACATAGTTGTGTCCCTTGATGTTTCCGGGAAGCCTGACAGGCTTCAGTTCAATGACCTTTCTTTTCACTCTTGAAGTAGGGCCCTGATGGAATTCTATGAAGCCCTTTAGGATACTGGAGCCTTTAAGAGCGTATGCCAAAAGCTGGTATTTCCTGACTTCTTTTGGGCCTTATTTGCCTTTTCTGTTACTTCCTTGGTCATTATAGACCTTAAAAGCCATGCTCAGAAAATCTCACCGAGGGGTTTGCCTAAGAGAGGAAAATTGGTAATCCAGTGTCTAAAGAATTCTATTAGACTGGGGAAAGAAAATATTTTATCTGCGGTGGTATGTGTTTGTAGACTGTGGAGGGTCTGAATTAGATCTAGGGTGAGACCTCAAGTGGTGGGGGTTAAAGTGATGCCCAGATAGACTATGGACTAACTAAGAGTGAAGTTGAGCCTTAGCAGAGAAGTCACAATATCCCTTCACAGTGAGGAAGTTAAGAAGGGTGGCGGTGTCTCCTTGAGGCAGGCAGGGAGGGGCTGCAGAGGAGTAGGTTATTTACATATTGTAAGAGAGTACTAGTTTTATTATTGCACGCTGCTAAATCCTGAGCTAGTGCCTGCCCAAACAGGTGTGGGCTGTTTTTGATCCCCTGGGATAAAATAGTCCATGTAAATTGCTGGGCTGCATTAGTGTCCCAGTCAGTTTAAATAAAGGTAAATGCAAACAGAAAGTAAGAGTCAGGGTGTAGAGGAATGGTAAAGAAGGCATCCTTCAGGTCTAGGACCCTGAAGTGAGTGGTGTGTAAGAAAATGTGTGACAGTAACTTGCAGAGATTAGGGACTACTGGATGGAGGGGAATTATGGCCTCATTGATTAGGTGTAAGGCTTGTAGGAGGCGATAAGCCCCTGAAGGTTTTTGAACAGGAAGGATGAGGATATTGCAGGGAGAGTCCATGGGGATGAGTAAGCCTGGTTTATGAGGTGCATAATTACTGGTTTAAGGCCTTAGAAACAGACACAGTTACACATTAAACTAAGATTTTTACAAATTATGAATTATGAAATTTAAATGTGCGTACTTTACTTGTTTCAATTCAAACTATACTAGAGATATTTTCTGTCAAAGAGACAAGACAGATTACTTACTCCCATAGCTTAATATACAATTCTGATTTTTATGTTTTTCGAGATAGCAGGGAGTTGCCAGCATAGAGGGGAGGAAGAGAGAAAGCAAACAGATGGACAATGTGAGCAGCTGGATGGAAAAGAATGAGGGTCAGAATCTGCAGGAGGAGAAAAAGGAGGTTAAATTATTGGTGTGGCACCATGTGGTCAGAGGAGTCAAAAGGATTTAGAGCTCTGAGGAAAGGGGAGAGGACGAGGGGTAGTGGAAGGCACAGTCAGTCTCTGAGGAGGGGGAAGGATGGGTCGAAGAAGAAAAAAAGAGAGCCGAAGCTGGTGGGGTGGGGGAATGGGTCAAATAAGAAAAAAGACAGAGTTGTCCATCTGTAAGGAGGGAGAAGGGGTTTAAAAACACTGTGGAGAAGGGAAGGGCCCCTGGCCAGCAGGGGAAGAGAAAGAGAGAGTGTGGTATTGTAGGTGAATGAGAAAACAGGTTTCTGCAAAGGAAGAGGGCTTTCTGGAGGGGAGAGACTCAAGTGGAAAAGATTTTCAGAAAGACCAGAGAGGGGTCCTGAGAGAGGGGTGCCCTCAGGGGTCAGACAGGAGAAGGAGAGAGTGGAGAGTCCATGGAGAAGGAAAGATTAGTAACACAGGTTTTAGGTGAGGGTTTTTTGGCCAAAAACAGCCTGCATGTAGAACAGAGGGTACAGAAATTAAGAACAGGAAAGAAGGGAGAAGAAAAGCCTTCACGTAAGAAATTTCTCATGCCCTCCCCATCTGGTGGCAGAAATTGTCAAGATATCTTAGGATATTGTAATCGAATGCCCCATTTTCAGGCCAATGGGAGTCATTGTCTAGTCTGTACTGAGGCCATGCTGTGTTACAGAAGAAGATTAATTTCTTCAGTTTGAGGTCTGAGAGACCGAGTTTCGTGATGTTTTTTTATGAAACATCCTAGAGAGGTCTGGTCGGAAGGCTTAGACTCTAAAGAGCCCATAGTGGAGACAGGTGAGCAAGAGTGTGCGTCTCCTCCTTTTGTCACTGTCCCAAGAGGAGAGAATCTCCGTGTGGGGGAGTCATCCCTGATAGAGGTCATCACCACCTGTCAGGGAGCTCCAAGGACAAGAAGTCCGACTAGGCACCCAGCCTTCTGTGCAGTCCACTGAGACTGAAAATTAAACCCCTCAAAATGTGAGGCGTGTCAGAGAAAACCATTCGAACTGGAAGGGGTGTTTGTAGAGAGAAATTTAGAGGCCAACCGAGGAGGGGGAGGGAGAAAGTCCTTACCTTTCTCTGGTCCAGTAGGGGTTCAGGACAGGGTTAGACTGCTGGCCGATCGACCTACAATTACACGTCCAAACAGAATCAGGGAGTAAGCCTGGGACGAGCTGCTGCTGCCCATTGCTTCTCTGGTTGTAAGTTTGGTCAGCAAAGAGGGATCGTCCAGGCAGTTAGTACCCTGTCCTGGGTTTTGGCACCAGATGTAAGAATAAGATGGCACTCGATTACCAGGTGTGCACTCTTTATTAGAGGAGAAAGACCTGCTGGGGCACTTCTCCAGGAGAAGTGCACCAGTACAAGCTAGGGGGACAAATTATATGAAGTCATGAAGAATTGTGAGCATGTGGGTGTTGAATCAAAAGTCCTGGTATGTCCAGAGCCCCTCCTTGGGGTGGCTTGTCAGCCTTTTGGAATTCCTCTGTCTCAGGCGTGATAGTCCAGTAAGGGTGAGGTCTGACAGATAAGTGGAACATCAAGAGGGCAGTTTGGAATACACATATCTATCACTACAGGCTATCAGTGTTTCAAATTAGCAAAACAGAAGATCTGTCTTACCTACGCAGTGGAGTTACAAATTAGTAAGTCACAAGTCTACTTTACCTACATCTAGTCCCATACCAGTACCAGTTCTAAAACAAAAAGCGAAAGCAAGTATTCAAAGGAAAGCTAGAACATAAAGCAAAAAAAGTTGCTTTGCTTACCTCCTTGATATCTCTGCTGAATTATCCAAATTGTCAAATTTGGGAACTGGAAGGCATCTACCATAGAACTGTCCAGACCCCACAGGAAGACCAAGAACCCTGAAAAGTCCCAGGTGGCATGCCTCTCCATGAGATTCAAGTGGGGCCAGGCAGCTTCTCAAAGAGACCAGCCAATTGGGGCTGTCTCTATCCAGTGACACAAAATAATGGATTCCAGACGAGCCCCATATGTCATGAAATATCGCACTTCAGATTCTAAAAGGCACTGTACTTCATTTTATCGAGTTCATGTAGAGAAACACCCAGTCAAGTTGAATTTTGAAGAGTTTTATTAGAGGAGGAGATTTATTAAATATGCTGGCCACATATGGCTGACACAGCACATCAGGTCCAAATTGTGCAGTCCCAAAAATAGTTCAGGGACTGCTTATATACCCTTGATCACATACGGGCAGGAAAGCGCATGACATCATGGCATAGGATGACAACATTTGTTTAGGGGATTCACAGAAACATTAAGACTTTCAAGATGCCTGGCCAGGTGGTGGCACAGTGGATACAGTGTCACACTGGGATGCGGAGGACCCAGGTTTGAGACCCCGAGGTTGCCAGTTGAGTGTGGGCTCATCTGGTTTGAGCAAAGCTAACCAGCTTGGACCCAAGGTCGCTGGCTCGAGCAAGGGGTTTCTCATTCTGCTGTAGCCCCACGGTCAAGGCACATATGAGAAAGCAATCAATGAACAACTAAGGAGTCACAATGAAAACTAATGATTGATGCTTCTCATCTCTCTCCATTCCTGTCTGTCTGTTCCTATCTATCCCTCTCTCTGACTCTCTCTCTGTCTCTGTTAAAAAAAAAAGACTTTCAAGGTAACACAATCTAAGATGTTTACAAATCTTTCAGGGTTTAACTTCCTTCCGCAGCCTAGAGGTATTTTACCCTCAAGATTCCAGGAAGGGGGAAGATCTACAATCAATGCAAGGTGGTATGTAAATTCTGCCTCCTATTGAAAGAGCAAATTGGCCTGGGTGCTGAGGTTGTCTCTAGTTGCAATGGAGCAACACCCCAGATGAGCAGAGCATCGCCCCCTAGTGGCCTTGTTGGGTGGATCCCAGTCAGTCGTATGTGGGAGTCGGTCTGCCTCCCCATTTCTCACTTTAGAAACATACAAACAAAAACAAACAACATAAAACAAACAAAAAATGGAATATGTGTTCTAGGGAAAAGCCTCAAGGTTCCATTTAGTCTTATCTGATAGAAGGCTCCAGTATTTATAGGCTTGATGGCACATTAGAGGAATCCATTATGTCCTGAGAAGTCCATTGTCCCCTCTGCCCTCTGGCTCAGGTTTGGGAGGAGTTTCTTTAAGGCACTGCTGGCCAGGTGGGAGGGGAAGGAAGAGGGAAAATGTTCCATTGTAGGAGAGGCACCATGGGAGTAAAAAATGGATGGAAAACACTGAGGTTCAGAATTCAGATTGTTTATGGTCAAGAGAGGTTGTCCTTCTCAGCTGAAGAATAGAAACATGGTCCTAACAGAGATCTGGGCCTTGTGTTTGTCATTTTATTCTGCCTTCCTGCTGAGAGAAACACAGTGGCCACGTTGTGGATTCATCACTCCACTTTTCATTCATTTTCCAAGTTTATCCATTCATTTGAGAAAGAGAGAGAGAAGCATTCACTCATTGCTCCACTTAGTTGTTTCATTTGGTTAGGTGCTCATTGGTTGCTCCTTTTAGGTGCCAACAATGGGACTCACACATTTTCCCTTGGCAATGGGGCCCTGATTCTGTTTAAGGACTCTGGTGTCTGTTCAGTAATGATTGTTGTGTTCATGTTGGCAGGAAGGTAGATATGGATGGGAAAGAGAGCAAAGCGAATGTGAGTTTCTATTCTATAAAACTTGCAATACCTGCTCCAGGAAAATGTCTCAAGGTTCCATTTAGTCAAATCTGATAGAAGGCTCCAATATTCGTAGGCTTGATGACACAGTAGAAAAATCCATTTTGTTCTGAGAGGTCCATCATCCCCTTAGCCCTCTGGTTCAGGTTTGGGAGGAGTTTCTCTAAGGCACTGCCAGTCATGTGTTTTGGGGAAGTGAGAAGGAAATGGCTCCATTTGTAGTAGAGGCACCATGGGAGGCAGTAATGGGCGGGAAACACTGTGAGGTGCAGAATTAGATTGTTGATGGTAAAAAAGTTAATCTTTTCTAGGTGAAAAATAGAAACATGGTCCGAAGAGATATCTGGATTTTTTACTTTGTTTTTCTTTTTTTATTTTCTGCCTTTCTGTTGAGGGAAATGCACTAGGCATGTTGCAGGTCTTTCTCAGCTTTTTCCATTTGATTTTTACATTTTTTTACATTGATTTGAGAGAGGGAAGCATAAAATCTTTTTTTTTTTTCAATTCGTTGTTCCATTTAGTTGTGTGCTACTTGGTCACTCCTCTTAGGTGCTGAGACCTGTGACAAAATCCACAACCTTGGCAAACAAGGAGGACACTCCATGCACTGAGCCATCTGGTCAGGGAACCATAGATTTTTAAAAATTATTATTATCTTTCAGCTGATGAAATTATTTTAGAATTCTAATTGCAATTTATGTTTCAGGTTACTTAAAATTGTATTTTATAAGTGTAAGTATAAGGACTTCCTGGCTTATTTCTTACTAATAATTTATTTATTTATTTATTATTATTTTTTTTATGGAGACAGAGTGAATCAGAGAGAGGGATAGACAGGGACAAACAGACAGGAACAGAGAGAGATGAGAAGCATCAATCATTAGTTTTTCATTGTGCATTGCAACACCTTAGTTGTTCATTGATTGCTTTCTCATATGTGCCTTGACCGCGGGCCTTCAGCAGACCAAGTAGCCCCTTGTTGGAGCCAGTGACCTTGGGTTCAAGCTGGTGGGCTTTTGCTCAAACCAGATGAGCCCGTGCTCAAGCTGGTGACCTCGGGGTCTCGAACCTGGGTCCTCTGCATCCCAGTCCGACGCTCTTTCCACTGTGCCACTGCCTGGTCAGGCATTACTAATAATTTCAAGGTTAAGTGTCACAAGAGGAAGAAACATGGGTTATGTAATTTCAAACTTTTGAAGTTTGTTGTCACTTCCTCTATAGTGCAGTATGGACCCTTTTCAATGTGTCTCTGCTGTTAGGTCGGGTGCATCTTGAGAACAACACATCAGTGGTGGTAAGGAGGAACAGGGGTGAGTACAGTGCATTATATGTCAGTTGTTGGATGGCAGGAACAAAAGGAGGACAAAAATGCTGAGATAGCTTGATGAAGGAAGTAGCATTTATTTAGCTGGCAGAGCAGTGTGACTGCAAAGAGGCAACCAAACATGTACTCCCCGAAGTTAGATTTCTTACATCTTATATACCTTTTACAGAATAGAGGTTTTAATGTAAGGTGCTTGTGATCTCTTTGTCTAGAGGTACATGTCACTCTCATGACTCCAGGATGGGAGGGTGAGTTTAGGTAGATTCAGAGGATGTGTTGGAATTTTTTCAATTAAGGTATGTAAACACTGTTTCTTAAAAGCTTTTGAGAAATGAAAAAGGGAAGTGGTTTTCAGATAAGTTTTATTTTCTTTGCTTTGTGTAGCAAGTGGCCCCAGGCACCATTTCAGAAAACTATAGGAAGTAGTTAATCTATAACTGCCTGACTCAGTTACCCCTGTGGGCTCCCTTCTCTTGCATTCTTCTTGTTTCTTCCTTCTCAGGGAAGAGGGGGCATGCTCCTCCCTCCTTAGTTATATTTTCTATCTCTGTATTTTCTTTTTTTGTGTTACTATATTGGTTCTGAAAGATTATTTTCTATCCCTAAATGAGAGTTGGATGAAACCCAGGGTTATGCCCTCACCAGGTAGCTCAGTTAGTTAGAGCATCATTCCGATACACCAAGGTTGTAGGCTTGATCCTCAGTCAGGGGACCTCTAAGAATTAAACAGTGAATGCATGTGAACATTGGTGCTGTCATATTTGGAGTTTAGCAGTTCTAATAGGTGTGAGTGTTGTATTATTGTAGTCTTATTGTGTCATTTCCTAATGATATATCAGGCAGAGCTTATTTTTACAAGGTTAGGTGCTTGGTCTCATCAACATAAGAAACATGAAAACTGGGAGATTTTAGGATCTCATTTGAGCCAAAATGACTCTAAATGTTTGGGATGAAGATCTCTATTCCTACAGACTGACAGTGTAGCAATTTATATTTTATTTATTTTTTAAAATTTATTATAGGCCAGCCTGACCTGTGGTGGTGCACTGGGTAAAGCATTGACCTGGAATGCTGAGGTTGCTGGTTCAAAACCCTGGGCTTGCCTGGTCAAGGCACATATGGGAGCTGATGCTCCCTTCTCCTCCCTCTGTTCTCTCTATATCTTTTCTCTCTCTCTCTCTCTCCTCTCTCTCTAATAAAAATGAATAAAAAATAAATAAAAAAATAAAAGGACTCTCCTTAAAAAATATTATTTTACGCCGTGGCCGGTTGGCTCAGTGGTAGAATGTTGGCCTGATGTGCAGGAGTCCTGGGTTTGATTCCCAGCCAGGGCACACTGGAGAAGCACCCATCTGCTTTCCCACCCTTCCCCTCTCCTTCCTCTCTGTCTCTCTCTTCCCCTCCTGCAGCCAAGGCTCCATTGGAGCAAAGTTGACCCGGGCACTGAGGATGGCTCCATGGCCTATGCCTCAGGTGCTAGAATGGCTCTGGTTGCAACAGAGCGGTGCCCCATATGGGTGGAGCATCGCCCCCTGGTGGGCGGGCCGGGTGGATCCTGGATGGGCATGTGTGGGAGTCTGTCTGACTGCCTCCCCGTTTCCAACCTCAGAAAAATACAAAAAAAAATATTTTAGAGAGTGTAGAGATGGAGGGAGGGAGAAGGTGGGAGTAGAAAGCATCAACTTTCATATGTGCCTTGATCAGGCAAGTCCAGTCTTTTTAAAATTTAATTCATTTTAGATAGTGCAGAGAGAGAAGCAATTTTTTCCTTTTTTTTTTTGCAAGAGAGACAGAGAGAGGGACAGATAGGGAAAGACTTGAAGGGAGAAAGATGAGAAGCATCAATTCTTTGTTAGGGCACCTTAGTTGTTCATTGCTATCATATGTGCCTTGACCAGGAGGCTACAGCACAGTGAATGACCTCTTGCTTAATCCAGCAACCTTAGGCTCAAGCCAGTGATCCTGGGGTCATGTCTATGATTTCACACTGAAGCCTCCAACCCCACACTCAATCAAGCTGGTGAGCCTGTGCTCAAGCTGGCAACCTTGGGGTTTTTAACCTGGGTCCTCTGAATTCCAGTTTAGGGCTCTATGCACTGCACCACTGCCTGGTCTGTCACCATTCTCATTTTATAGATTAAAATACAGAAAAATGGAAGTTGAGAATCTTGCCTTAGGTTGCACAGCTGGTGGGGGCAGAGCTGAGATTCAAAGCAACTACTGAATGATCCGGAGTCCATGTGGTATGCACCATGAGATGCTCACCCTGTAGAGGCCAGTGAAGAGAGAGTGAGGGAGACCAGGTGCCCAGACTGAGCCAGGTACATAGACATGCACATGCACATGTTCTTCCCTGGTTTGCACCACTGAGACACAGAGGTCAGAGGAAATCATGACAGGAGCCAAGAGAAGCCCAGGGAGGAGGGTTGTGAGCCTACTAGGAGAAAAGGCTCCACTTCCTGGGAGTCAAGGAAATTCCTTTCCTGGTGAGTCTGTCTCAAATCTCTCTCCCTGGGCAGTAAGCTAAGTAGATTGACTCCAGACTTCCACATTTCCAGTTGCTGAGTTTCTATGCATGACAGTGTGAGTTCTCTGTGGCTCTCCTGGAACTCTGGTTCCAGTGACAGGGGGAATGAGGTATGTGAGCTTCAAAGTTTTATGAAGATAAGATTTATTAGAACAGGAGGCCAAGATACCATGGAGGAGATTGGTGTTGACATTCCCATAACACTTAAGGAACTGTTTGTCTAGCTCATCTCTTGTTATGAAAGTGAAGAATTTGTTTAACGAGTTACTTTTGTATTAACTACACTCTTGGAAGGGAAGTGGTCAGTAGACTTCTTCTGAAGTCTCTTCAGAGGTGGGATATGACCCATGTAAAAGCTATGGCTGTGGAGATGCAATTTTATGCTAATAACTCACTACACTCTTTGCAAACATAAGGCTTCTCCCCTGAGTGTTTTCTCTGGTGTCTGAGATGATGTGACTTCTGTGCAAAACCTCGCTCACACACCCTGCAAATATAGGGTTTCTCCCCTGAGTGTGTCCTCTGGTGTATGAGGAGATGTGCCTTCTGTGCAAAGGCTCGTTCACACTCCCTGCAAACATAGGGCTTCTGCCCTGAGTGTGTCCTCTGGTGTATGAGGAGATCTGACTTCCGTATAAAGCCTCGCTCACACTCCCTGCAAACATAGGGTTTCTCCCCTGAATGTGTCCTCTGGTGTACAAGGAGATGTGGCTTCTGTGCAAAGCCTCACTCACACACCCTGCAAACATAGGGTTTCTCCCCTGAGTGTGTCCTCTGCTGTATGAAGAGATGTGAATTCCGTGCAAAGCCTCGTTCACACTCCCTGCAAACATAGGGTTTCTCCCCTGAATGTGTCCTCTGGTGTATGAGATGTGACTTCTGTGCAAAGCCTCGTTCACACTCCCTGCAAACATAGGGCTTCTCCCCTGAGTGTGTCCTCTGGTGTATGAGGAGATGGGACTTCCATGTAAAGCCTCACTCACATGCACTGCAAACATAGGGCTTCTCCCCTGAGTGTGTTCTCTGGTGTATGAGGAGATCTGCCTTCCGTGCAAAACCTTGCTCACACTCCCTGCAAATATAGGGCTTTTCCCCTGATTGTGTACTCTGCTGTATGAGGAGATCTGTCTTCTGTGTAAAGCCTTGTTCATACTCCCTACTAATATAGGGCTTTGAGTGTGTCCTCTGGTGTTTGAGGAGGTTTGACTTCCGTGTGAAGCCTCGCTCACACTCACTACAAACATAGGGCTTCTCCTCTGAGTGTGCCCTGTGTTCTCTGATAATATGTGACTTATCTTCAAAGCCTTGCCCACACTCTCCATACTTGACAGCTACAATTCTTGACATTCCTACTCCCATAGATACTTTGCCTGTGTCCACTGAATTTACTTCCTGGCCTGTGCTGGTCACTTCCTGTATCATTCTCTCTTGTTCACTAGAGCTTCCCATGTGTCCTTTATAAGGTTTGAAAAAGGCCCTTGAAATCCTCCTCTGCTTGGTCCTTTTAAGCAAAAGGCTGGACTTTTCTTTGACCCCTTGACCTTCAGCTTTGTCATCCCAGTTGTGTGTATAAGTATGTTGCTTCTGCTTACTTGGATCCTCTGGGCAGGAATCCTCTGATTGGAGCTGTTTTCTTGTAGATGTTCCTGGGAGAATCTGAGGGGGGTGACTGCGTCCCACGTGTTGGGTGAGGAATTTCTGACTGGAAAAGATGAGAGAGCAGGAAGGACACGGGTGTATCTCTGGCTTTGGTTCTGCTGAAAGAGTAAATTTTGGTCAGGGTAGAGGTTGATAAGGCTGCATGGGTCATATGTTTTGTCTGATGTTAGGACGTCTCCCATGAGTCATTCTTATGGATTTGACAGTATAATCTCTGTCTTCCACAAACTGTTTCTTTATAGTCTGGGTTGTTTTCTTTATACTCTGTTTTATCTTTTAATTTTTTTTATCAATTAGATGGGGATTTTCTATACATAATCAGGGTTCGGTTAAAAACACATGTACCCCCCCCTTTCCAGATTCTCTCTCTCTTTTTTTATTAAATTTAATGAAGTGACATTGATAAATCAGGGTACATATGTTGAGAGAAAATATCTCTAGATTATTTTGCCATTTGATTGTGCTGTATACCCCTCCCCCAAAGTTAAATTGTCTTCTGTCACCTTCTATCTGGTTTTCTTTGTGCCCCTCCCCTCTCGCAACCCCTCTCTCCTTCTTCACCTCATCCCCCCTCCCCCCACTCCCCACTGCTGTTGCCATCACATTATTGTTCATGTCTCTGAGTCTCATTTTTATGTAACTTCTAGGTATGGATTCATATAGTTCTTAGTTTTTTTTCTGATTTACTTATTTCACTCCGTATAATGTTTTCAGGGTTTATCCATGTTATTGTAAATGATCCGATGTCATCATTTCTTATGGCTGAGTAGTACACCATAGTATATATGTACCAAAGCTTTTTAATCCACTCGTCCTCTGACGGACACTTGGGTTGTTTCCAGATCTTCGCTATTGTGAACAATGCTGCCACAAACATGGGGGTGCATTTCTCCTTTTCGAGCCGTTCTATGGTGTCCTTGGGGTATATTCCTAAAAGTGGGATAGCTGGGTCAAAAGGCAGTTCGATTTTCAGTTTTTTGAGGAATCTCCATACTGTTTTCCACAGAGGCTGCACCAGTCTGCATTCCCACCAGCAGTGCAGGAGGGTTCCCTTTTCTCCACATCCTCGCCAGCACTTATTCTGTGTTGTTTTGTTGATGAGCGCCATATTGACTGGTGTGAGGTGATATGTCATTGTTGTTTTAATTTGCATTTCTCTAATGATTAGTGATGTTGAACATTTTTTTATATGCCTGTTGGCCATCTGTATGTCCTCTTTGGAGAAGTGTTTATTCATCTCTTTTGCCCATTTTTGGATTGGATTGTTTGTCTTCCTGGTGTTGAGATTTACAAGTTCTTTATAAATTTTGGTTATTAATCCCTTATCAGATGTATTGTCAAATATGTTCTCCCATTGTGTAGTTTGTCTTTTTATTCTGTTCTTGTTGTCTTTAGCTGTGCAGAAGCTTTTTAGTTTGATATAGTCCCATTTGATTATCCTGTCTTTTATTTCACTTCCCCATGGAGATAAATCAGCAAATATATTGCTCCGAGAGATGTCCGAGAGCTTACTGCCTATGTTTTCTTCTAAGGTGCTTATAGTTTCACAGCCTACATTTAAGTCTTTTATCCATTTTGAGTTTATTTTTGTGAGTGGTGTAAGCTGGTGATCTAGTTTCATTTTTTTGCAGGTAGCTGTCCAATTTTCCCAACACCATTTGTTAAAGAGGCTGTCTTTACTCCATTGTATTTCCTTGCCTCCTTTGTCAAATATCAGTTGTCCATAGAACTGTGGGTTTATTTCTGGGTTCTCTGTTCTGTTCCATTGATCTATGTGCCTGTTCTTATGCCAGTACCAGGCTGTTTTGAGTACAATGGCCTTGTAGTATAACTTGATATCAGGAAGTGTGATACCTCCTACTTTATTCTTCTTTTTCAAGATTGCTGAGGCTATTCGTGTTCTCTTTTGGTTCCATATAAATTTTTGGAATATGTGTTCTATATCTTTGAAGTATGTCATTGGTATTTTAATTGGTATTGCATTGAATTTATAAATTGCTTTGAGTAATATGGACATTTTAATGATGTTTATTCTTCCTAACCATGAGCACGGTATATGCTTCCACTTGTTTGTATCTTCCTTGATTTCTTTTATCAATGCTTTGTAATTTTCCGAGTACAAGTCTTTAGTCTCCTTGGTTAAGTTTATTCCTAGGTACTTTATTTTTTTGGTTGTAATTGTGAAGGGGATTGTTTCCTTAATTTCTCTTTCTGACTGTTCATTGTTGGTGTATAAAAATGCCTCTGATTTCTGAGTTTTGATTTTATATCCTGCCACTTTGCTGAATTTATTTATCAGGTCCAGTAGCTTTTTGATTGAGACTTTAGGGTTTTCTATATACAATATCATATCATCTGCAAGTAATGATAGTTTTATTTCTTCTTTTCCCACTTGAATTCCTTTTATTTCTTCTTCTTGTCTGATAGCTGTGGCTAGGACTTACAGGACCATGTTAAATAAGAGTGGTGAAAAGGGGCACCCCTGCCTTGTTCCTGATCTTAAGGGTATTGCTTTTAATTTTTGCCCATTGAGTATGATGTTGGCTGTGGGTTTCTCATAGATGGCTTTTATCATGTTGATGTATGTTCCCTGTATTCCCACTTTGCTGAGAGTTTTGATCATGAAGGGGTGCTGGATTTTATCAAATGCTTTTTCTGCATCTATTGAAATTATCATATGGTTTTTTTCCTTCTTTTTGTTTATGTGATGAATCACATTGTTTGATTTACGAATATTGTACCATCCTTGCCTCTCCAGAATAAATCCCACTTGATCATGGTGTATGATTTTTTCCATATATTGTTGGATCCGGTTTGCTAATATTTTGTTGAGGATTTTAGCATCTATATTCATCGGAGATATGGGCCTATAATTTTCTTTCTTTGTGTTGTCTTTGCCTGGTTTTGGAATCAGAATTATGCTGACCTCATAAAAGGAGCTTGGAAGTCTTCCTTCCTCTTGAATTTTTTGAAATAGTTTGAGAAGGATAGGAGTTAGTTCTTCTTTGAATATTTGGTAGAATTCTGTTGTGAAGCCATCGGGCCCTGGACTTTTCTTTGTTGGGAGTTTTTTGATAACTCTTTCGATCTCCTTTGTTGTAATCGGACTGTTTAGGTTTTCTGATTCTTCTAGATTGATTTTTGGAAGATTGTATGTTTCAAGGAATTTGTCCACTTCATCTAGTTTGTCTAGTTTTTTGGCATACAGTTCTTCATAGTATTTTCTTACAATATTTTGTATTTCTGTTGTGTCAGTTATTATTTCTCCTCTCTCATTTCTAATTTTATTTATTTGAGTCCTCTCTCTCTTTTTCTTGGTGAGTCTACTTAAAGGTTCATCAATCTTGTTTACCTTTTCAAAGAACCAGCTCCTAGTTTCATTGATCCTCTGTATTTTTTCTTTAGCCTCTATGTCATTTATTTCTGCTCTGATCTTTATTATTTCCTTCCTTCTACTACATTTGGGCTTTACTTGCTGTTCTTTTTCTAATTCTTTTAGATGCAGGGTTAAGTTGTTTATTTGAGCTTTTTCTAGCTTCTGAAAGTGTGCCTGTAGTGCTATGAACTTCCCTCTCAGCACTGCTTTTGCTGTGTCCCATAAATTTTGAGTTGTTGTATGCTCGTTGTCATTCGTTTCTAGGAATTTTTAAATTTCTTCTTTGATCTCATTCTTACTCCATTCATTATTTAACAACCTGCTATTTAGTTTCCATGTGTTTAAGAATTGTTGAGCTTTTCTGTTGTGATTCATTTCTAGTTTCATGCCGTTGTGATCGAAGAAAGTGCTTGATACGATTTCAGTCTTCTTAAATTTGTTGAGAGCACTTTTGTACCCTAACATGTGGTCTATCCTAGAGAATGTACCATGAGCACTTGAAAAGAATGTATATTCTGCTGCTTTAGGGTGAAAGGTCCTGAAGATATCTATTAAATCGAGTTGATCTAGTGTTTCCAATAAGTCTGCTGTTTCTTTGTTAATTTTCTTTCTTGAGGATCTATCTAGTGATGTTAGTGGGGTATTGAAATCCCCTACTATTATAGTATTGCTGTTTATCTCACCCTTTAAATCCATCAAAGTCTGCTTTATATATTTAGGTGCTCCTATATTAGGTGCATAGATATTTTTAATATTTATATCTTCCTGTTGGATTACTCCCTTTATCATTATGTAGTGGACTTCTTTATCTCTTACTATATCCTTTGTTTTAAAGTCCAATTTGTCTGATATAAGTATTGCTACCCCAGCTTTTTTTTCATTTCCGTTTGCATGAAACGTTTTTTTCCATCTTTTACCTTCAATCTATGTGTGTCTTTTGTTCTAAGGTGTGTCTCTTGTAGACAACATATGTATGGGTCCTGTTTTCTTATCCACGCAGCTACCCTATGTCTTTTGATTGGATCATTTAATCCATTTACATTTAAGGTTATTATTGATATGTAGTTGTTTATTGCCATTTTTTTCTTTAAAGGTGTATTCCTTTTTTTACTATACTCTTTTCCCACTTTGATCTGTTTACAACAGGCCCCTTAACATTTCCTGCAGCATTGGTTTGGTTGTAATGAATTCCTTGAGTTGTTTTTTGTCTGGGAAGCTTTTTATTTCTCCTTCGATTTTAAAAGATAGCCTTGCTAAATAAAGTAGTTTTGGTTGTAGGTTCTTGTTCTGCATTACTTTGAATATTTCTTGCCATTCCCTTCTGGCCTCAAGTGTTTCTGTTGAGAAGTCAGATGTCATCCTTATGGGGGCTCCTTTGTAGGTAATAACTTTTTTTTCTCTTGCAGTTTTTAATATTTTCTCTTTATCGCTTAGCTTTGGTATTTTAATTATGATGTGTCTTGGTGTAGGTTTCTTTGGGTTTCTCTTTAATGGAGTCCTCTGTGCTTCTTGGATTTGTGAGAGTTTCTCTTGCATTAATTTAGGAAAGTTTTTAGCTATGATATGATTGAACAAAGTCTCTATCCCTTGTTCTTTTTCTTCTTCTTCAGGAACCCCTATGATGCGGATGTTATTTCTCTTCATGTTGTCACAGAGCTCTCTAAAAGTTTCCTCTGTCTTTTTGAGTCTCTTTTCTCTTTTCTTCTCTGCTTTCATGCCTTCATTCCAGTTGTCCTCTAACTCGCTGATTCGATCCTCTGCTCTATCTATCCTGTTTTTAATTCCTTCCATTGCGGTCTTTATTTCTGATATTGCATATTTCATCTCCAACTGATTCTTTTTTATACTTGCTATTTCTTTATTTAGGTTTTTATACTGACCCTTCATTGTTGTTCTAAGGTCCCTAAGCATCCTTACAATCATTATTTTGAACTCTGCATCTGGAAGTTTGATTATTTCCATATCACTCAGTTCGTCTCCTGAAGGTCTCTCTTGTGGTTTTATTTGGATTGCACTCCTTTGTGTTCTCATTGTGTCTGGGTGCTTTCTTTGTAGAGCTGGTTGAGTCTAGGCTTGGTGTTGTCTGCCTCCAGTTTTCAGTTGTGTTATTTCTAGGTCTTCTTGGGTTGGTATCAGCTGTTATCTGTAATCCACTTTTGGATTTGGGCAGCTTTGAAGTCTTGATTTGTTTGTTTTCTTAACAGGTGATAGTCCTGTTAGCTGATCTCAGCAGGGGGCTTCCTTAAAACTGTATTTAGGAATGCGATGGGTGTAACCTGAGACTCTTTAGCCCACTAATTTCACTGGGGGTAGGGAGTTTTCTCAGCTTCAGTAGGGGGAGGTGTATCTCAGATCTCCATGGAGACCTGAGTTACTGCCCCTCCTCCCCACTTCTTGTTTTCAGCTGTGTCTTGTTGTGCTGATTGGAGCTGGAGAGAAGTCTGGAAATCTCTGATCCAGAAGCACTTCAGCTATGTTTTGTGAAATTTCAGTCCCTCCCCCAGCTATGGCCGCCTCCAGCATGGATGAGTCAGCCCTTTTAGCTCGTCTCTTGCATTCCTTAGCCCCTCACAGTCTGTCCCTCTCCCTGTCCTCTCCACCTGGGAGATAAGCTGGTCCTTTCAATGCACCTCGCTCCCTGGTCGCCAGGCAAGTGGCTGTGAGCAGTGCTTTCTGCTCCCCTCCCTCCGATATCCTCTCTGGGCTCTCAGCCCCACCACCCTGCTCCATTCCGGCAAGCAGAGGAGGTTCAGGGGCTCCCTACCAGGACTCCTGTGGTTTCTTCTTTGCTCCTTGGTTTTTGAGAGCCGTTCTTGCAGTTCAGAGTTGGTTTCTCATGCTGATTTTTTCTAAATTGATTTGTATTTCAGTTTGGTGGTGAGAGCTGGGCCTCTGTGCATCCGCCTACTCCACTGCCATCTTTTTCATATTATCTTTTAATTTTTATATACTGTATCTTCTTTAGAAATCCAGAAAGCCCATATCAAGGTTCCTTTGTACATATTACCAGATGAGGAACTGTCAAGTAGCATCAGGGGCTGTTTCACCCCTTGTATGGGTAGAACAATGCTGACCTTTCTTATATACACATAGATTTTAACACAGTTGTTTAGAAAGACCACTGGGCCCAATTAGGAACTGATTCCCTCATAGTTTCCCATAGATGATAAACTGAAAATATGTCCTTACTCAAGCCTCATACCAAATATTCATACTTGATTTTATTTAGTGTCAGCCCATTTCATATACAATGGGAAGTCCTGTTTCAAAATATTTCCCCAACCATACTTTTTAAAAATTGATTGATTTTAGAGAGACAGAGAGGAGGAGGAAGAAGAAATAGAAGAAGAAAAAGAAGGAGGAGAGAGAGAGAGAGAGAAAGGCATTTATTCATTTTTCTACCTAGGCATGCAGTCATTGGTCATTTCTCATATGTGCCCTGAACCAGGCTCAACCTTGGTATTACAGGATGATGCTGTAACCGACTGACCAGCCAGGGCCCCCAACCATACTACTTACATGCCTGATTCCTATTTCTCTCTAGGTAATCCACTATCCTCACTTGGAGATGAAGTAATCTCTGAGAGGATTCCCCACTGAAGTGTATTTTACAAAAATTAACAAAGCAAATAAGAGAATAAGTCTCCCTGTAGCTGAAAATAGCACCATTGTCCCACCTCACTCAGGAGGGTCTCCAGTGTCTTAGCTTGGATCACAGCATAGCATTTCCAGGCTGCTGGGCATCTATCAGACCTCTGCTCTTACCCTGTATGCTAAACAGGAGTGGCCCTCAGAAAACAGGCCCTGGACAGTTTCTCAGTGGACAGAGTGTTGGCCTGGCATGTGGAAGTTCCAGGTTCAATCCTCGGTCAGGGCACAAATGAGAAGTGACTATCTGTTTCTCTCCCCCTCCCTCTCTCCCTTCTCCCTCTCTTCCCCTGCTAGATCCAGTGCCTCAATTGGTTCGAGCATCAGCCCAATAACTCAGTTGGTTCAGGTGTTGACTTCCAGCACTGAGGATAGCTCAGCTAGTCTGAGCATGGTCTTCATACTGGGGTTGCTGGGTGGGTACTGGTTGGGGCACATGAAGGAATCTGTCTATCTCCACTCCTCTCACATAAAAAATTAAATCCAAAGTAAAAAATAAAAAGATTTTTCCTAAGAATCAAAGGCATATGAAATGAATTCTTCATTTCTGAAGCATCTGATTTGAAATCTTACTGACTTTAGAGTGTACCATGAAAATTTCTAAGGTGAGTTATTTCTTTTCTTTTCATTTTGAAGAGCAGTTGTGCCCACCTCTAGCTGCTGTGAGCTCTCTCTTCCACTTGCTGCTGCACTTGATGCCCAGCTTCTGGCCATACTTGTCATCGTGCCAGACTAGCAGCTCACAGTCTGGCCTGATGACCTGGCAGGTTCGGTAGAAAATCTGCCCATGATACTGAAAGGCCACCAGGTTCTGCTCTTCATCATCCCAGACACAGTTCATGTACCTGGGATTGAGGCAGATGAAAGAAAAGAAACCCACAGGCGATGAGTTCTTACAACCTCTCAGATCCATGTCCAGCTCTGCACATGACACTTGGGCTGTGATGTCGCTGACATTCACAGTGCTCCCGGAGAACCTTCTCTCCAATGTCTGAGCATTTCACAATGTCATATGACTTCCAATGTCCATGTCCTGCTTACGGTGCTCATCCTGCCTAATACCATTTTCCAAAGCCAATTGCAGATGTAACCTTAACCCAGATTGGCCATTAAACACAGTGAACTCTAGCTTCTCTAAACTAGCTCAGTTCTTGTTTATATCACAGAACTTGCTACTTGATGTTGGACTGTGTGTCTAGATTAGTTCACATCATTCAATACTCAGACCAAGTCCATCTTTTCTTGAGAGGCCTTTCTCCATTCTCCTCACATTTTATTTAGGTAGCTTCAACCAGGTTCCCATAAAAACCTGGAGGTCTCTCCCACTCCCAGAAGTGAGAAGCGGGGAGATAGACAGACTCCCGCATGTGCCTTACCAGGATCCACCCGGCATGTCCACCAGGGGGTGATGACCTCCCATCTGGGTCACTGCTCTGCTGTAACCAAAGCCATTCTATTGCCTGAGGTGGAGGCCATGGAGCCATCCTCAGAGCTGGGGCCAACTTTGCTGCAATGGAGCTTTGGCTGGGGAGGGGAAGAAAGAGACAGAGATAGAGGAGAGGGGGAAGAGTGGAGCGGATGTGCGCTTCTGTGTGCCCTGGCTGGGAATCAAACTCTGGACTTCCACAGGCCAGGCTGATGCTCTACCACTGAGCCAACCTGCCAGGACTTGGAGGTCTCTTTGCCTTAGCAAAATCTTAAAGAAAAATAATAGCTTATTCACATTTTGTAACTCCTCATAAAAGATCCTCTCAGGCAAGTGCCCCATGATATTGCTCTGCAGGCTTCAGAACTCAGTTCTAGTTAGAAGGGAGGCTGGGATATTTGCTGCCCTCACAGGTTTAGGCTAGTGGTCAGCAATCTCATTATTCAACAGAGCCAAATATTAACACTACAATGATTGAAATTTCTTTTGAGAGCCAAATTTTTTTAAACTTATACTATATAGGTAGGTACATTCCTTATCGAGGTAGTGCCTGCACATGGTATTTTGTGGAAGAGCCACATTCAAGGGACCAAAGAGCTGCATGTGGCTCATGAGCTGCACTTTGCTGACCACTGGTTTAGGCTATCCTTGGTTTAAATATGCTGGCACTGTGCACTTCTCAAAAAAAATTATAGTTAAATATTTGTAATATCAATTGTTTCACTGTGCCTGCAATTAATCCTCCATAAGAAGATGGGTTATATGATCTGCTTAGGTAATGAATACCTGCATTTAAACTGGAATATAGGAAGGGCTTAAATAATGTTCATTAGATCAATTAAAGTGTAATTCAGACCCTCAAAGTCTTTTTCTAGTGCCTAAATTTTGTCTATCATAGAGATTTATATTTTGAGGACATATGCTATATTTTTATCCCCTTTTTTCCTCTAAATACCTCTTGCTTTGAAAGAGGACTGCATGGAGAAAAAAGAGGAAGAGAGGATTGAGGGAGACCACTGAGGGAGGCATGATGAGAAGGAAAGATGTATGGGCTTGAGAGGGATGAGTATTCTCGTGACTCCCAGAAAATTATTGGCCTTACCTCATCCAGTTGGCCCAGGATTCATCCTTCCCATTCACATGCATATAGCAGTTTCTCTCTTTGGTGATCTGCATTTCAGGAAGAAAAAATAAAGGTTTTTTTTTGGTTGAGGAAGTAATAGAGAAATTATTTTACCCTACTATCAACAAAACTCTTACAGCTTGCATGCATTGCCACTCGTGACCACATGATACTTTCTTTACTCATCACATCTGAGTTGACCTGTTCACTCAGGGCTGGGAGGAGGCATTCCTTTGTGTCTGTACCACTTTGCTCCCACTTAACCTGTGATCCTCAACAGGAGCTCTATGGTCAGAAGAGTCCACTCAGTACCCAGAGCTAACCATATTGTCTCCATCCATGTCCTAGCATGTAGAAGGGCAGGTCCCACCAAGCCATGGGAGAAATGTGGGAAGCCACAAGACAGGGGAAGAGGTAAATACTTCTCACCTGCCAGGAGTATCTGTTGTTGCCTGCCTCTTCATCTTCTGTGATCTGGCCCTCATAAGGGCCAAAGTGCAGACCCACTGGCAGAGCAGATGCCTTGTTCCACACTCCAAGACCAGCTTCAGGGATGGCTGATGGTCCAATTCTCAACCCAGGGGGCAGAGTGAGGGCTGCGTGGTTTTGATTCCCCTTATCCACTGCACTGTCTTTTACAAATGTAGGGGGCCCATGCATGTCACAACTGTCAATGAAGAAGTTCTGATACTTCTCACAATCTGGGGGTGAGAGCAACAGGGATTAAGGAAGGTTTAGTGCATGTTTCTGGACATACAGAGCTTCAGAAAGAGCCCAGGAACTCACATCATTGAACCCAATTCTGTAGTGCAAGTCCCTAGGGGAACGGAATGCTCTAAGGGGCAAATGACCAGATGAAATTATTGTATGAAGATATATCATGCTTTCTGAGGGTTACTTACAGAGGTAGTTATCATCCTGGGGCCTGCTGACCTCTTGGTACACATGGCCTTTTCTTTCTCATAGGTTATACATCTTTACTTCAGTCTCCGTTCTCCTGAGTTCTAAGTTGGAGAAGAGTGAGTTTGGTGGAGTTAGGAGTGTTAGTCCCTATTTTGTCAAAAACACACAATTTCCTTCCATCAAATTATCACCTGTCCTTCTACATACTCTGGTATTTTCTTTTGTCAACTATTGGCTCAGAGAGCCTCTATAATAGTAAGCCTCTACACTGACTACAAATGGCCAATTCAATTTTTGTTTCTAGATCTTCCCATTGTGAGGTTTAATTTCCCAAAATTTAGTTATTCATAAAATATTTATTAAGGGCACAGTATCTGTAAGGCATAAGGAAAGGCAGGTATACAACACCAGCAGCATATGGTTGCTATTATCAGAGATGTATTTATTGGACAATGTGTGTTAGTTCCTTTACATTGAATTTAAGCCCTAGCCAGTATAGAGCATTGGCCCAGTGTATGTCCCAGGTTTGATTCTGGTCAGGTTACATAGGAAAAGTGACCATCTCTTTCTCCACCCCTCCCTCTCCCTCTTCTCTCTCTCTTCCTTTCCTGCAGTCAGTGGCTCAATTGGTTCGGGCATTGGCCCTGGGTACTAAGGATGACTTGGTTAGCTAGAGCACATCACCCTGAGGTGCTAAAAACCAGCTCAGTACTCGAGAATTAGTGTTGCCGGTAGATCCTGGTAAGGGTGCATATGAGAGTCAGCCTCACTATCTCCCCTCCTCTTATCTAAAAAATAAATAAATATATACACAAATAAGTAAATTGAATTGAATACTATCAAAGAATATATGCACGTATCTTCACCTTACACATTAGCATTCAAGAGCTCAGAGAATTTGTAAGATTTGCCCAAAGCTCCAGTGCTAAATTCACTCTCAGTTTAGTAGAGCTTAAATCCAGGCCTATCCAAAATCCCCCACACATACCTAGGTCATACTTATTAGCCTTTCCAGAGGACTCAGAGGAACTAAAATCTACAAATGATTTTCTCTTATCCAATTTTCATCTAAAGTGTTGTCCAGAGGGTCTTGCTTTTCCAGTATGGACTGTGATGCTGAGGACCCAAGTTTGAAAACCTTAGGCTGCTGGCTTCAGTGCAGGCTAATCTGGCTTGAGTGCATGCTCACCAGCTTGAGCACAGGTTTGCCAGCTTAAGCATGGAATCATAGGCATGACCCCATGGTTGGTGGCTCATGTCCAAGGTAGCTGGCTTGAGCAAGGGGTCACTTACTGTGCTGTAGCCCCCCAGTTAAGACACATATGAGAAAGCAGTCAATGAACAACTAAGGAGCTGCAATGAAGAATTGATACTTCTCATCTCTCTCCCTTTTAGCCAGTCTATTCCTGTCTGTCCCTCCCTCTCTATCTCTCACTAAAATAAAAAAGAAAAAGAAAAAAAGCCGATCATGTCAAAAATATAATAAAGGTCACTTAAGTGGACAGAAAATCCATTTCTTTAACATAAAACTTTCTCTTTTCTGTCTACCTGACCTGTGGTGGCACAGTGGATAAAGCAATGACCTGGAACACTGAGGTCACCAGTTTGTAACCTCAGGCTTGCCTGGTCAAGACACATGTAAGAAGCAACTACTACAAGTTGATGCTTCCTGCTCTTGTCTGCCTCCCCATTCTCTCTTTCTCACTCTTCTCTCTAAAATCAATAAATTAAATAATTTAGAGAGAGAGGAGGGAAGAGAGTGAAACATTGATTTGTTGTTCCACTCATTTATGCATTTAGTGGTTGATTATTCTTTTTATTTTATTTTATTTTTTTTAGCTAGAGAGACAGACAGGAAGGGAGAGGGATGAGAAGCATCAACTTATAGCTGCAGTACCTTAGTTGTTCGTTGATTGCATTCTCAGACGTGTCTTGACCAGGGACTGCAGCTCAGTCAGTGACCACTTGCTCATCAAACCAACAACCTTGGGCTCAAGCCAGCAACCTTGGGCTTCAAGCCAGTGACCATGGGGTCACATCTACAATCCCATGCTCTAGCCAGTGACCCCATACTCAAGCTGGTGAACCCATCCTCAAGCAACAACCTTGGGTTTAGAACCTGGGTCCTCATCATCCTAGATTGATGCTCTATCCTCTGTGCTACCACCTGGTCAGGCTCAAATGGTTGATTCTTATATGGGCCCTGACTGGACATCAAACCCAGAACATTGGTGCACAGGGACGACTCTCTAATGAATTAAGCAACTTGGCCAGGGTTCCTTTCTGTCTTCTTGTTTCAGAGTAGCCTTGTCCAGTCTAATGGTACAGTGACCACCTTGCCTGCTTTCCTTCTTATCCTTTCACCTTTACACATTTGGCTGTTCTTGCCCTTCCTTAAATCATCAAATTCCGTGGACCACAGAAACCATTGGGTCAAGCTTGAGATCACATCTGTGCTTCATCTGTGTTTCAATGCTAGACCATGAAAGCGGAAGGACCTTACTGACCACACCCTCATAAAACCAGACGCACTGAAGAGATGGCTGACACAGGGCCTGATACAATGGTCCCTACCCTGGCTCATAACCCCAGCTGCCTTAATCACCATGATTAATCCTTTCCCATCTGCAATGTGGCCGGTGCTGCCCAGGGAGCCCTGTCCTGGAGCACTGCTCACTGGCCAGACCTTCATCCTCCTCTTGTGATGAGAAGTGTTCTGAATGGGTTATTTCTTATGTGCTTTTATACTTTTATACCATTCCTGCTCATTAACACATCTATAAACAAGTGTAATTAAACATGTGTAAACACATCTATAAACATGGAAGCAGTGTAGCAAATCCCCCCTTACTTCACAATGCACAGCATGCATCTCACTTGTTTGCTAAACGCAAGCTCTGTCCCTCGTTATCTGTTTAGAGGCTGGGGACCTGACCCTGGGTCCATTTCAAATGGACAGCATCTGCCTGCAGCCCCTCACCTCGCTGCCTCCGAGTGCCTTCATGTGAGTCCTCAGTGTCGTCCGTTGGGGGTCTGGTGGCCTGCCAGCGGTGAACCAAGAAAGCGAGCAGATGGGCGCAGAGCCCTGGGGAGAAACAAAATTGTGGTCCCGAAAGCGAAGCGCTGGTAGGCCCGACACTTAACTGGCCCTCATGCAGCCCGCGATTCCGGCCTGCGCTCCATCACCTTTGCGCAGCAGCGCGTCTAGGTTTTTCTCCACGTTGGGGCAGCGCGCCTTGTCCCAGTCAACCTTGGCGGCCACCTGTCCGGGAGATGTAGGCGCAGATGTCCCTGAGGGCACCCGGGGCCTGTGGGGGTGGGGGGAGGGGGAGAAACGAAGCCACTTGACCCTGCGCAGTGGCTGGAAGGAACCGCCCCCCGCCCCGCTGGGTCCGGGCTCTCCCCCGCCTGCCGCCCTGTGCTCACCTGCAGCGCAGCCCACACCCTCCGCGCCGCTCCCTCCGCGCCGCCCCGTGGAATTCCGTCTGCGTCCACCCTGCAGGCCAAGCCTCGACATGCCTGCCTGGGAGACACCGCTGAGGCTGACTGATTGGCCCACGGGGCGCACGTGGGACTAGCCACAGCGATGCAAGGACGGGACAGACTGGGGACTCCAGCCAAGTCAGTGACTCCCTTGCTCAAGCCAGCAATTTGGGCTTTAAGCCAGCGACCTTTGGGCTCAGCCAGCGACTATGGGATCATGTCTGTGATCCCGCGCTCAAAACGGTGAATCCGCGCTCAAGCCGGATAAGATTATTACATTTCCTTGTTGTTCAAGCGCTCTCTTGAGTTCCTCTGTTCTACTCTCAAGTTTATTGTGTAAAAATGAGATGGTGCTCGATCACCAGATGTGCAGGCTTTATTAGAGAAGAAAGACCTGCTCGGGCACCCCTCCAGGAGAAGTGCACCGGGTTACAGACTAGCGGCGAGTTATGTAGTGTTTGGCAGAGCCTGAGGGGATACTGAGGCAAAAGTCCCGGTATGTCTGGAATGCTTCTCCTTGGGGGGCTTCGAGCATGTGGGTGTTGAATCAATAGTCCTGGTATGTCCGGAGCCCCTCCTTGGGGTGGCTTCTCAGCTTTTTTGGAATTCCTCTGTCTCAGGGTCATTAGTCCAGTAAGGGGAGGTCTGACAGATAAGCGGAACATCAAGAGGGCAGTTTGGAATTCACGTATCTATCATTACTCAACTCTGTGGTTACATATAAAAGAAAGGCAGTTATTAATTTTATAATATATGGTAAGGGGTAATGAGGAGAAAAAGGAGAAAAAATTGCAAAAATTATTGCTTCTTCTGGAGAGAACTAGAGAAGGGAACCTTGCCAAGCCAAGACCCCCATCCAGTTCAGAAGGTCATCAATTTCCATGCTGTGAGGTCTGAACCAGGCGATGTCTCTGAAAAACTGAGTGAGGAAGTAAAAAAAAATTTGCGAGGTAATAATTGTTAGTTGCTTGCTGCTAGTGCCGAGTGGACAGAGTGACATGGTGATCCATGGTCTCCTGGATGATTCCCACAAGACGTGCTGGTCTGGTTCCTCTTGAATGGGAGGACATGTGGAGATTTTAGGAGACAGGGAACCTGTTGGTGTAAGTTTTTAGAAGGACTGCGTATGTGTGGTTGAAAAGGAAGGGGGAGTTTGGAGAACATTCAGGAGGGAACTTCTTGGGCTGAGGGGTGGCTTCTTCCTGCTGTCATCCCTACCTATTTGATATTTCCCTCATGAAGTTCTCCTTGGGGTACTGGGGAATAGGAGTGTAGGAGCATTTGATTGTAGGTAATCCTAGAGATTTCTCTCATCCCGGCCTGTATGAACTTAATAAAGAAAGAGGCAAGTATTTGGAGATTAGCAATGCAGAGATAAGGAGGGTTGTATAGGGGTGTGTGTGTGTGAAAGTTCTTCCATGGTAAAGTCAGAGATATTTTGTCCTGGCAGCCCTGAAGAGAGTAGTTAGCTTGAGCTAAAAGAAATGTTTCATGCCTGTTTGTAGGCTCTTCTTCAGCCAAGAAGACCCAGTGATCTTGTCCTTTTACTATGTGAAGGGAAAAAGACTGAGAAGTATTTAGAAGTGAATGCTATACATTCTCCTAGTTCTTGAGGGATACAGGAGAGCTTTGCAGGGGTCTCCAAACTTTTTACACATGGGGCCAGTTCACTGTCCCTCAGACCATTGGAGGGCTGCCAAATACAGTGGTCCTCTCACTGACCACCAATGAAAGAGGTGCCCCTTCCAGAAGTGCAGTGGGGGCTGGATAAATGGCCTCAGGGGGCCGCATTGCAGCCCGGGGGCCATAGTTTGGGGACACCTGCTAGGGTTTAGGGGACCTGTAGGGGTTGAAAGATAGAATTTAGGAGGTTTGCTGATATAGGGTTTCAGATATTTCTGTTTCACAAGAACAGGTTTCAGGGTTGGTGTGTAGGGTTAGGTAGATTTTCCAGTTTTCTGATTGATGAAGGTCTGCATGTGGTTCTATAAGAAACTAGTAAGCAAACATAAGAGGCAGGGTTTAAAAGTTAGAAAAATAAATAGGAGAGTGATTGGTCTAATGAAAGGCAATAGTAAGATGTCCAGTTCGTGTGAAACCCCTGATTCCATGTTTATGAATTCGCTGGGCTTCAGAGAGAGAGAGAGTAGAAATAAGACAGGGAAATGGCCAGTCCCCCCACGTCTAGATCTACTTTTGTAGAGATTTCTAAATCAATAAGAAGAGAAATTACCTGTATAGCTCGTTTGGTCCTTACATTGATGGATAGTGTATTAGGAATGGGAAGAGGCTCATGGGGTGGAATTAGGTTGATATTTAGGGTGAGATAAATTAGGGTACTTACTTTTGTCTAATTAGTATGGAGATTCAGATAGGTGTTGGTCCCATATGAGTAGAAAGTTCCTGATTTGCTGAGGCAGGCTGAGAGGTGAATAGAGAATAGAAGGACAAGAGGTCGGTTTTGTTTCTCTGTTTCTGAGCTCCAGATGGTCAGGGTGGAGGAAAGAGTCATCCTAATAAGTGGGGAGGGTAGAGGATTGTTAGCTAGGGTGACTGATTAAACATTCTTTGAAAACCAGTTTTCTGACTGTACAAATTCTTTTTTCTCGGTACAAATCTCCTACAACCTGCACAAACCTTCTACAACTTACATAAACCTTCAACTTTCATGCACTTTCTTATCCAGAAATAACTGGCCTTCATAACAACTTGCTTTTCCTTTTTCTTTCAAAAGTATTTCCATACCTTATGCCTTCTATTATCAAAACCATACAATTCCTTTCTAGTCAGAACTCTTGATTTAAAAAATTTTAACCTCTAGTGACAATCAAGTTGACTTTCTTTTTATCCTAGTTTCCCTTTTTCCCAAAGCCTGACTAAAAGAGTCCTTAGTTTTTTCATATATTTGCCAAACATAGACCAACCAGCTTCAGGTTTGTGGTTGGAGTAAGGCATTCCGTTTTTCTATTTTAGCAGCAGTGGGAGTTGTCAGGATCATGGTGTGTGGACCTGTCCATGTGAAAGTCAGTCCTTGGGTGATGTAATGCTGGCAGTGCCTCTTGGACAGTCTTTGAACAATTTACTGAGTAACCTATAAAACCTGCAAGTACTTAGGGAAAGGGTGTTACATTTCCACACTTTGCAGTTAGAGTTTAAGTCCTAGTGACCACTGCTTCTAACTGGAATTAGCAGCAGGTCCCAGCCTATAATAGGCATGGGGCATTGAGATAAGAGGAACAAAGGAGATACTAAACATTAAATAAAGCAATAAAAATCAGACTGTCAATACCCATAGTAGAGATCTTTGAGGGATAAATAAAACTTAAATATTCAGGCAAGGCATAGTAGATGGCCCTTTTGTTTACAATAAAGGAGATCAGTTTATCTGCTACTTGGAAGAAATACCTTAGGCTCGATGTCCTTGGGCCTTCAGTGGCAATTCCCAGCACACTGGGTAAGGTCAGGTCACAGGTAGCTGGAGCAGGGCTAGAAGAGAATTACCCCTTTCTCCATGGAGAAAGGGGGCAGCTTAACTTCTCATGTCCCTCTTTCCACAGCACAGGTGTGTCACCAGTGGGGCTGGGAAGCCTGCCAGGCTTCAGTTCAATGACCTTTCTTTCCACTCTGGAGCAGGGACTTGATAGGATGCTATGAAACCCCTTAGGGCGCTGGAGTCAAAAGTTGGTATTTCCTGACTTCTTTTGGGCCTTATTTGCCTTTTCTGTTACTTCTTTGGTCATTATAGACCTTAAAAGCCATGCTCAGAAGATCTCACTGAGGGGCTTGACTAAGAGCAAAATTGGGAATTCAGTGTTTAAAGAAGTCTATTAGACTGAGAAAAAAAAAGATTTGATCTGTTGTGGTAGGTGGTTGGAGACTGTGGAGGGTCTGAGTTTGAGCTAGGGTAAGCCTTCAGGTGGTGGGGGTTAAAGTAATGTCTCTGTACTGAGGCCATGCCGTGTTACAGAAGAAGATTAATTTCTTCAGTTTGAGGTCTGAGAGACCGAGTTTGGTGAGGTTTTTTATGTGACATCCTAGAGGTCTCTGGTCGGAAGGCTTAGACTCTGAAGAGCCCATAGTGGAGACAGGTGAGCAAGAGGGGGTGTCCCCGCCTTTTGTCACTGTCCCAAGAGGAGAGAATCTCTGTGTGGGGGAGTTGTCCCTGATAGAGGTCACCACCACCTGTCAGGGAGCTCCGAGGATGAGAAGTCTGAGAGAGTGGAGAGGTTTGGTTAGGTGCCTAGTCTTCCGTGCAGTCCACTGAGACTGAGTCAAACCCCTCAAAACGTGAGGCATATCAGAGAAAACCATCTGGCCAGAAAGGGGTGTTTTTAGAGAGAAATTTAGAGGCCAACCAGGGAAGGGGAAGGGAGAAACTCCTTACCTTCTGGTCTAGCAGGGGTTCAGGACAGGGTTAGACTGCCGGCCAATCAACCCACAATTACACATCCAAACAGAATCAGGGAGTAAGCCCAGGATGAGCTGCCGCTGCCCATTGCTTCCCTGGTTGTAAGTTTGGATGGCAAAGAGGGATCATCCAGGCAGTTAGTACCCTGTCCCGGGTTTTGTCACCAGATGTAAGAAAGAGACTGCACTCGATCACCAGATGTGCAGGCTTTATTAGAGGAGAAAGACCTGCTGGGGCACCCCTCCAGGAGAAGTGCACCGGGTTACAGACTAGCTGTGAGTTATGTAGTGTTTAGCAGAGCCTGAGGGGATACTGAGGCAAAAGTCCTGGTATGTCTGGAATGCTTCTCCTTGGGGGGCTTTGAGCATGTGGGTGTTGAATCAATAGTCCTGGTATGTCCGGAGCCCCTCCTTGGGGCGGCTTCTCAGCTTTTTGGAATTCCTCTGTCTCAGGGTCATTAGTCCAGTAAGGTTGAGGTCTGACAGATAAGCGGAACATCAAGAGGGCAGTTTGGAATTCATATATCTATCATATTGAACATTGTTATGACTGCTTGGAAGTCTTTATCTGTTCAATTAACAATTTCCATTTCACTAGGATATTTCTCTGGAGTTTTTTCCTTGTTCCTTCATTTGGGGTATATTCTTCTGTCTCCGCATTTTGTTTGACTGTCTGCTTTTGTTCCTTTGAGTTGAATGGAATAGTCATCTCGCCCAGTCTTGAAAAAGTTGTCTTTGTTACATTGTGTGTTGAATACTTTCAGCCTGCCAGTTGTAGTTGTGGGGAGGTGCATGCAGTGCCTGTCCTGTCACCTGGCCTGAAGGAGTGGGTTCTGAATGGGCAGTCTGGGGTGTGTGAGCCTCCTTGTCCTTTTAATCTGGGCAGGGCTGCCTGTTGTAAAACGAGCTGCGTGGTTTGTGCTCTGCGTGTTCTGTTTTAATTATCTGTTGTCAGAGCATGGTCTGTGTAAGGTATTTTTCCCCGCCGAGAAGGAAGGAACAGGGTTCGGAGCCGCAAAGTGTGGAATAATAAATGGCTTTATTGAGTACAGAGCGGACACCCCACCCGGCAAGGTTCCCTGGCCCCGAGGAAAGAAAGATGGAGAAAATGGAGGCTAGGGAAGTTGCAAAGATTAAACCGCATGGCAGATATTTAAAGGGTCCCTCTAGGGAGGTGGAGCTACAATGACGTGGTAAAATTTCACTGGCTGGCAGATGATGGCTTCTTTCCAAATGGTTCCTGGGAAGCCTCCTTTGGCGGGCTTGATTGTGGGCGGTCCTAGCCAAAGTGGGCGGGTCTGAGTTCCTACGTCACCATGCTCCCATCCACCGACCTTACATTCTGACCTTTTGTGTTAAATAGAAAAAGGGTGCCGTTTATTCGTCTGGCTACTTCCTGCTGAATAGGAGCATTGTAGGGAGGGGGAGATCAGAAGGTGGTGGCTTTGAGGGGTGTTAAGAGAAACATCTGTGTGGCTGTGACTGGAGAAACTTCGCAGATGCGGTCCTGTAAGGATTTAAAAAAAGATGGGAGTAATAGGGGAATTTGCAGGGTCCAGCCTTTTGGTGAACTGGAGATGGATGGAGTCCAGTGGTTCTGACTGCCAGAGGTCCTATAAGGAGGCAAGCTTGAGGCAGAACTGCATGTCAGGAGTGGCGTAAAAAGGGGAAAGGAAGAGGGTCCCATCCATTCCCATAACCGAAACCTGTGAGGGAACTAGAGGTCCAGAGTATAAAGGCAAAAACAGAGAAGGCAGTCCCCATGTCCACAAGAAATGAGACGGATTGACTTAACCACTTGTTGCAGAACCCTGGGTTCTCCGAGTCCAGGCCATGTCCTAGGAGTTTGAGTGATGCACTCACCTGGCTGGATTGGCCTTCCATTTGGGCGGCTTGTCCTCCACGTAGAGGCGCTGAGGAAAAAACCTGTTGACCAAAGAGGCAATCTCTCTGCCAGTTACTGGGCTGCTTGCAGTCAGGGTAGGGCTCAGTGGGCAGCTGCTGCAGGGGCCCTGCCGGGACCGGTGGTCCTGCTTGCCACACTTAAAGCAAGCTGCTGGTGGCTCTGCTGCATGGCGGCCTGGTGAACAGGCCTGTTTTTACTAGTTGGGACTATTAAAAACTTTAAATGCCATGTTCACAGGCTCTGGATACAGGTTTGGAGGATTGGGAATAAGTGGAAGGGGGCTCATGCGGAGCCCAGCACCCAAATCCTGCAGGAAAAATGCTGGAGCCAAAGGCAGGATAGGGCAGGAACTTCCTGTAAGAAAATTGGGATTGGACGTCCTGAAAACTGGTGTAAGAGCCAATGCCAGGCTGAGAAAGGCCTGACGGAGGTGGGACTAGAGAGCACAGTGAAGGGAGGGGCCCCTGGCCAGCAGGGGAGGAGAAAGAGAAGGTAGTTTAAATGGCAAATAAGAAACAGGTTTTTGCGAAGGTAGAGGAGAAAGAGTTTGGAGTCCGCGGAAAAGGAAAGATTAGGAATAGAGGTTTCAGGTGAGGTTTCTCTGGCCAGAAAAAGGCCTGCGCGGTGTGGAACAGGCGGCACAGAGATTAAGGACGGTTGCGCAAATAATTAGGAGCCGTGTATGAAAGAGATCTCCAATTAGTTCCCAGCTTTTTTGGCGATAGTTAAATTGGTGAGGGTTTTAACACTGAAAGTCCCTTCAGGAGGCTAATTGAGTGGGTTCTGTGGCCTGGCCACAGCAGAGAAGAAGAAGAGTTTCTTCTTCCTTAGGGAGAGAAATTCCTGTGCCCCAACAGCTGCACTCAGTTCTCGGAGTGGTCAGACCTGAGCATTAGCGTCCTAAAAACTCAATGTCCAGCCACAGATGAAAGTGGATGTGCTTGGGGAGGTCTCCACAAGCACACGCACTTGGACAGATGGAAAAGACTTTCCCTGACATAGCTACGGTTTCAGACAGGGAGTCTCGGAGGAAAGAACTGAGAGGAAAGCTGGAGGCAGGGGACTTACCGCACCGTGCGCCGAAGTGGGTGAAAGTTGGAGATCAGAGATCCTGGTTCTTTCTCCTGGTTCTTTCTCGTAGGTGAGGAGAAAGGAGTGATCCTTGCGGACTTCTAACTCCTCCCGGGTTTCGGCACCAAATATGTAAGGTATTTTTCCCCGCCGAGAAGGAAGAAACAGGATTCGGAGCCACAAAGTTTGGAATAATAAACGGCTTTATTAAGTACAGAGTGCACACCCTGCCCAGCAAGGTTCCCTGGCCCCGAGGAAAGAAAGATGAAGGAAATGGAGGCTAGGGAAGTTGCAAAGATTAAACCGCATGGCAGATATTTAAAGGGTCCCTCTAGGGAGGTGGAGCTACAATGACGTGGTAAAATTTCACTGGCTGGCAGACGATGGCTTCTTTCCAAATGGCTCCTGGGAAGCCTCCTTTGGCGGGCTTGATTGTGGGCGGTCCTAGCCAAAGTGGGCGGGTCTGAGTTCCTACGTCACCATGCCCCCATCCACCAACCTTACAGTCTGCACTGGGTTACCTGATTGCTTTCTTGTATCTCACCCCCCCCTGTTAGACCCACCCTTTGTCCTGGTGGGGTAACCTGGGTGCACACACAGCCTTCATTTGTTCATTCTTCACCTTCTCGGGGCTTGGCAGCCCTGTACACATGCACAGCATTGCCCCCCTCACTCCACACTGGGCTGCAAGGTTTTGATTGCTTTGTGCTTTGTGGGGGTAGAGCTGCCGGACCAGTGCATGCAGCCATGCCCCCCATTCTCTGCACTTGTTCTGATCAGGGAGCCCTGTGTGCAGACCATAGACCATTTGCCAGCTCCATATTTTTCAGGAGGAGTAATGCCTGTAGTGACCCACTATGGCTGCACTATTCTCTGGGTCAAATAGTCCTGCAGCTGGTACCAGAGTGTTTTGCTAGCTCTGCACTCTATCTAGGTGGGGGGCTCCACATTCACATGCAGATCAGTGGGCAAAGTGTTGCCACTTCCCCATACCTACCTGCTGGGTTGATATCTGGGAAGAGGAGCTCTCTTTATACAAGCTAAGCTGCCCTCAGGATTCTATTGTATTTAGCTCCAGGAGGGGTGGCTGGCGGTTTGCTACAGTGCCCTGTGGGTGGCTAGAGAGCCTGGATGGAGCTCCCCTCTTCTATCCACAGGCCGGGAGGTGTAAACAGTGGCGCTCACTGGTCTCTTAGGTCCTGAGCTCTTCCTTCACCTCCTGCAGAGCTCTCATGGTTCCTCAGCCTTCTCTATGCTGCTCTCTCTCTTTCTCTTTCTCTCTCTCTCTCTGTCTCTCTCTCTCTAGCTTGTTGTGCAGAAGCTGTTTAATTGTTTTTCAGTTGTCTTTCAGGAGTAATTTTTCTAAGCAAAGGGATACATTGGATGGGTTTTTGGGAGGCTGCAAGTCCAGCATCCACATGTGCCATTATGTTGGACCCACTGGAGAATTCTAAAATAAAGTCTGATATTGGCTGCAGCAGCAGGCTTCTGCTCTGATACATTCTTATTCCCCATATTCAAATTTCTATACAATTTTTGAGACATTGGTTTTTTCTCTGACTTCAATTAGTTGTTGGATCCAGGAGGAGTAGTTTATTTTCACCTTGTTTAGTTTTATTCTCCTGTGAGGATGGGCATGATAACTGCCAAGCTTCTTACTTGTAGGACCAGAAACCAGGAGTCTTGCTTTAGTAGCTTTTTATCTCTTGGCTTCATGTTTCCTATTTGTAAAATAAAGGGACCAGATCACTCTGTGGTGCCGAAACTCTCCTCTAGCTCCAGCATTCTGTTCATTCCATAAGCACTGACTTGTATGAATGACAGTGCCAATTTGTGAGATTTGCTACCATTCTACAGGTTGACCTGCAGGTGGACAAAGAGAGGCACATTTTTTTGAGTCCTCCCTTGATTATGTTTTTCAAATCCAGGAAGTTCAGGAGTCCAAGAAATTCAACATCGTCGAGCCAGTAAGTTCCATGTATTCTTTAATGTTCTAAAAATATTTTCTGAATGCTTGGTAAATGTGGAGAACTTTTATCATCAACTTTGAATCTCAAAGAATGTGAATGTGTATAATTGTGATGAATCTCTCTTTTTCCTCCCCCATTTTTCTCTCTAGCTATGATTTGTTTTTCTTTTTTTTAATATTTTATTTATTGATTTTTTGAGAGAGGGGAGACTGAGAGAGAGAGAATGGGGAGGAGCAGGAAGCATCAACTCCCATATGTGCCTTGACCAGGCAAGCCCAAGGTTTCGAACCGGCAACCTTCATTGTTCCAGGTCGACGGTTTATCCCACTCTGCCACCTAAGGTCAGGCTCTTTTTCTCTTTATTTCTTCCTCTCCTCCTCTTTCCCTCCCTGGATTTTTCTATCACCATTCTTTTCATTTTGTTTTCCTTCTTTCCTTTCTGCCATGCTTTCATAAAGCCTTTGAAAGTGCACATCATATACCAGGCACTGTGCTAGGAACTCATGTCCCTGCACTCAATTACTTCCCATTCTATTATTTTTACTTCTTTCTCATAAGTGCCTTAATGGGGGGTGGGGGGAACTCCAGCAGAGAGAGTGACCCCTTGCTTAAGCCAGCGACCATGGGGGTCATGTGTATGACCCATCCCATGCTCAATCCAATGACTCTGCACACTCAAGCTGGTGAGCCCACACTCATGCCGGTAAACTCGGCATTCAAATCTGGGTCCTCTGCTTCCCAGTGTGACTCTATATCTACTCTACCACTGTCTGGTTAGGCAGAACCTATTGGTTCTGAAAGAGGCATGCTCAGTCTAGAAGGGAGAGGTGTTGGGTTAAATCTGTTATGATTATACATTTGCTCATTTTTCCTTGTAGGTCTGTTCTGTATAGAAGAATTTATGTTATTGAGCACAGAACAATTTGGAACTCCCTAGTTAATTAAAGTCACTGATATGAAGTGCTGTTCATTTCTATTAATGCATTTTGCCCTCAAGTGTACTGTATGCTATTATATAATTTTGCATGTAATACAGATAACTGCAAAAGGAGGTTTACATTTGTTCATATGGAAACAACACAATTGTTCATAAATAGTAATCCCACAAATAACTGTTTGACATACTAAAAAATGTAAACCTACTTTTGTACCACCTGTGTGCCTTTACCCATTCTTTCATTTTCAATCTCTTTGTACTTTGATCAGAGGTGGATTTAATGGTGGGCACACAGGGTGTGCACCCTGGGCCCTGAGTATTGAAGGACCTCGCAAAACCCCAACTTGACACTTTTTTCTAGTCTCAAGGGGCCCAATATTTTCTTGTGCGCCCGGGCCCTCAACCGACCTTAGTCCATCTCTGACCTTTATGTTTTAGGTGACTTCGTGTCCTATATTAGTAATGAATACAGTGTGTCCGCAAAGTCATGGTGAACTTTTGACCCATCACAGGAAAGCAACAAAAGATGATAGAAATGTGAAATCTGCACCAAATAAAAGAAAAACCCTCCCAGTTTCATACCTATTCAGTGCAGTTCAATGTGGGCTCAGGCACAGATTTTGTAGTGCTCCTTAGGGAGCTATCCCGTGTAGCCTCTACAGACTCGTCACTGACTGATGGCCTACCAGAATGGGGTTTCTCCACCAAACTGCTGGTTATTAAAATCTATAAGGAATGGAGTTTGGTCAAGGCTATGATATAAGGCTCTAATTTTTTTTGTATTTACTTTTCTCACAGTATTTATTATATAATGCATATTGTTTTCATGCAACTAAAAAGATATCTCAGACAAAATTTTTACATGAATATGCAGGTATTACTGGGCATTTTTTTCTGTTTTTTCATTTTGTCTATTGACATGTCATTACCCCAAAGTTTTAATTTTTGTACCTTCATACTGGAATGCATGTGTGTATCTAGTTGTGCAAGCTCCTGTGTTTTATTTTGCTTTTCAGAATTGTTCTGTGCATTGCGGGTGCTTATTGGCCTTTGTTCTGTGCACTCACTGCCTGCCATTATGACCCGCCCTCAGCCCAGGCTCATGACAATCCAAAGTGTCTGCATACATTGCGGTTGTCCCTGGGGCCACCATTCGACCTCGGTGAGAAACATGTGTTCAAAGATCATTCTGGAACCTGAATGATTGGCCTGGGAATGTAGAAACCACACCCTATTAATGCAGTGAGTTAAACTCTGAGAATTGAGGAGTAATCTAGAATGTTATCCATTGATGATTACATAGGGTCACAGTGCTTTCTGTGCTGTTCTTCATGTCTCAGTGTACTGTTATAGGGGAAATATTTGCTCACATTCTGGGTTTTATAGTGCAGACATGTTGAATAAGTCAAGCTCTGGAATGATCATATTTTCTGTTTGGTTGAATGTGAAACCTCCCCATTAACTTCCCCAATGGCCAGGTGAGATAGGGAGCAAGGAAAAGGTGTAGGGCTCTGAGGAAGCTCGGTTTCCCCATGTAGCCTGCTATGAGCAGGTAGTTATTGTCCTCCAGTCCCCTCCATGTGGACCTGGTGAGTGCATGGGGTGGAACATAGAGGAAGATGAGGAAATCCAATCTGTAGCAGAATAGCTGTTCTTCCAGCTGATTTGTACACTTTAGGTGTGCTCTCTCTTACTAGATATGGGCTCTATTTCTGTTCACATATCAGAATCCAAATGTGAAGTGAGCAATGTGGTTCAGGGGATACTAGGTAAGTGGAGGGGATGAGGTGAGAGAGAGTGGGGAACAGCTACAGGCAGCTTGTGAGGACCCAAAAGGGGTACCCAGACTATTTCTGAGGTACATGCTTCATGTCCCAAATTAGATGAACTATTACATGGGACTACTTTTTGTGAGCCCTTCCTATAGATGCAAAGCAGATTCAGAAACACACTGTTGTGCTCCCAGTTTATTGAGTATGGCGAGGCACAATCTCACAGGCTTCCAGGCAGCAGAGCCAAGTCCAGAGCCTAGGTGCATGTTCCAAGCTCCAGAAAGAAGAACTTTTATAAGCGATAGGAGAAAGACCCTGAGAGGTTTGTTCTCTGGATCCACATGTCTGACATCTGGTGTCCTGGGATGAGGAGTGAGGTGAAACCTGGGGGCAGATTTAATATCCTGATTCCCAGCAACCATAGAGGAGAAGAGGGGACATCTGGAGAAGGAGGCGGCTGACCTTGTGGTGAGTTTTTCATGGAGGCTTGAGGTCAGTGTGTGAGGGCAGAGCAGATGTTTTAGCTAAGGAATGAGGAAAGACCCAGAGATGAATATTTATCTCCTCTGCATGTATCTCTTGGAGGGGGTCATGGGAAAACTGGAAGGAGAGACTGGCCAGTGAATTCTCCCTCCTTGCTCAGGCCAGGGAGTGAAGAGCACAGTGAGTCTTCAGTTCACTGGCCAGGAAAGACCGTGAGCAGGATTCCGCACCCTAGCTGCAGTAGCTTGTGTGGTGAAAGGGGTCATCTGTGGCTGAATTTGCACCCCTGCTTTAGACAGAATGATGGGCAGGAGAGGACTATGTAGGAATGGGCCAGGAGAGACGTGGAGGAAAATTGTTTCTCCAGACTCCAGCCCAGCATCTCATGGGCAGCTGGAGCCTCCAGAAACAAGTGAGGAGAGATCTGGAGCCACTTCTTTCTTCCTGGCTCCAGCAGGTCTGTGCTGGGCAGAGGGTGTCCTGGGGTCAAGAGCGAGGAGAGACCTGGACATGGCTTCTCACCAGCCTGTGAGAGGTAGTGGGGTATCTGGGGTGAGGGGTGCACTTCAGCCAGCATGAGTCTGGCCAGGCTACTGCCAGGCAGCCCTGCCCCAGCTGCTCAGTTCAGGTCAGGGCTCACTGGTCCTGAAGCCACTCCCAGCCGGCCAGGTTCCAGAAGCACTTCTCAGATCACAGCCTCTCCAAGCCTTTGCCCGTCTCTCCTCTGCTTTTCCCTCCCAGTGGTAAAATGTGTTTGTTTTTTATCCCTCATCCTGTCGGTGAGCTGGACATGTGAAGATAAAGTGAGGAGCCACTGAGCCATTTTACCTGCAGGTGTTGAAAAGTACCAAAGGCTACAGAATTAATATTAATATTTTAGGAGGCTTGGAGAACATTTTATTAATTTGGGTTAAGGTGTGCAGAAAAATGGTGAGAAATAGTGTTTGTGATGTGTGATTGGCATAACCAGGACAGCCCTTGGCATTGTATTGTAAATGCAAGGGGAGGAAAACATGGATTCCCAGACATTCCACCACACCTGTGGGGAAAGGGGTGAATGGCTAGCCAGGTGCAGGAAGAGAAAAGCCAAAATAAACCTTTTCTTATAGCAATAAGCCATTTGTGGGCATTTGTCCCCACCGAAACTACCTCTCCTATGTAAATGCGTGTGTGACTCTGGACAGAGAGATAGCAAATAAACACTAGATAATATAGGAAAGCCTTTAATATTTAAAGAGACATCTTTCTACCATTGTGTTGGCTTGTAAATTTTGTTTTCTCCAAAATAACGTATGGTTTTCAAATTAAATGTGGTCCTATCATGTTAAAGGGCATATGGTTATAACCAATAGTGGTAAGGGGCTCCTAATTGCAATTTTTGCTTCTGTACTTCCCACTTATAAAACTATAAAAACTAAGTAGAACAAAGGGCCGGCACACTCTCCGTCAGATTTCTGTCAGAGTTCCCGCTGCTTGGCCAAGCTAGACAATAAAGCTTTAATGTGTAAACGACGGACCTTGCTCCTGTCTTCCATATTTCGGGTCCCTCCGAATTTGGATTAACATTTGGTGTGTTGGCCAGGAATGCCATCGGTCTGCACATCGGAGCTTTATTGTCCAACCCCGGGTAAGTAGAAACAAGGTCATGACCGTTTTGGTTGCCACGTGTGCTCTGGCTGACAGGCCAGGAAGGAGCCGGTGGCCTGTTTCCCCTCGGACGCAAGGTTGGGAAACTTTGATGGGGGCACCCCGCATTTAGGGAACCCCGTTTGAGTTTAGATATTCCGAGCTTGAGAGCAGGTGATGGCGCCTATTTCTTTATCTGTTTTTGCTGTTTGTCTGTTTTTTCTGCTGTTTTTCTATTTGTTTTTGTCACTGCGTTCGTCAAAGTTTTTAGAGCGTGGGGAAAGGGGGCCGCCAGGCGTCCTGGATGTCAGGGGCTGCCTGTGGGTGGCGGTTTTGGGAATTCCCGTATGTTTTCCCGGTGGACCCCTCCTGTTGCCTGAGGGGCTTCCCACACCCGCTTCGTGCTTGGTTTCCTCTGCTCGTGCTTGTTATGGGCCCCTCCCTGCCACGGGTGCCCGGCTAGCTCTGAGGGTGCCTGCTCTCTCACCGCGCGTTTGGGCAGCCACCTCTGGCATTCCAGGGCTGGTTGTGTGGGGCGCTCTCTAGGGCTGGGTCATCATGAGAGAGACGCCTTTTGGCGCATAGGGAAGAGGATGTGAGCAGGCGGCGGCAGGGTTTGGCGGGCCCCGCCCCAGCGAAATTGGACAGTGTTTGGCTGGGGGGAAAAGAAGGGCCCAGTCGGCATCCTGGGGCTTTGGGACTGGTGAAGCCTTTGATTCTAAAAAGTACTGGAGAAAATCTCCTGGTTTTGAACCAAAGAATGTGTCATTGGCTTTGGGAGCCCTGTGTGTTTGCTTGTCGGCCAGTGCAAATCTTGAATAAAGGTGTCAGGCAAATAAAATATATTATGCTCACTTTGTTAAAGGTGGTGCTGCCCACGTGGAGGCTGTTGCCCAGGTGATATTAATATGTGTCTCTGTGGGCTGTGGGCAGGCAGAATTCTTGTAGCCTGGGTCTTGGTTTTGGGATTAAGCCTTCACTGCCCTTTTTGATGTGGGGTGGTACAATCCCATCATGTCTCTAATAAGTGACTTTGTATTAGAGACTTCCTATTTTGTATATTGGATTAGAGGTTTGGATTTCTACAGTATAAAATGAGGGCAGAACGGGAGCTTGCTCTCTTGGTTCCTGAGATTAACTTTAGAGGAGAGAGCAAAGAAAGGCCATGTGAAGGAGGCCGGGAAAGGTGGCCAGGATGGTGGAGTGCTGAGTGAGGGGCCGGCTTGTGCAGAGTTTATGCAAAAAAAAGGGAGAAAATGGGGAGCAGAGTTGGATAGGTCTGATAAGCTGGAACCTTTGATTCTGGGAAGCTCAAATAGGTCAGTAACTTTGTAAGCACTGAATGTGAGTGGGTTTTGAAGCGTGGTGTGTGCGTTTTTGCTTGCCCACTGTGCACAAGCTAGGATTAAAAATAATATCATCCCTACAAATTTCTAATTTTAATTGAAGTAAATATAGCACGCTCATTTAAATTTAAATTAAATAAAATATGAATCCTAAAACTTGCTAATTTTGGCCAAACTGCTTCAAACTTCAGGCTGCAACACTTAAAACAGGGTGAATTTACCTAGCAATAGTGTAGATTTTCATTAATAATATAGAAAAATAATGGCCACTGGAAATAATGTACTGAAATTTTCCAGCCTTATTGTGCACTTTAATTTGCCTATTAATTAATAAAACTGTTTTAATAAATTTGGAAATATTACTTAAAATGCATTTACTATGTTTTGTTAAGTTAACATAAAGACAAGTATTTCTTACAATTTTGAAATAAAAATATTATAAAGTATTCTCAACAAATGCTTAAAAATCTGTGTGGTGACAAGAAAAAAAGAAAAGCCACCCTAAGCAAGACTCTAATTCCATTGATAAATACAGGAGAGAGTTAAGATTCTGTTAAAATCTAAACTTGCTTCAGGAATTAAGCTGTCTGACATGACTACATACTACCTCTTTCTCTTTAAAGACCGGTCAAAATTAATCTTTCATGGCACTAAGCTACTATACCAATTTATAATACCTCTCTAATAGTATTAATACATTAAATACTTTGTTATTGTTATATGGGTTACTTAAATAGATTTGTTTTTGTATTCCTAATAGTATCTCACCACTGCAAGCGTGCATTGTGCAAGTATGTGCTCAAATTTGTTTTAATTTGTTGAATGAATGTTTTAAATGCATCAAAACAGCTTATTCTTTAAATATTTATTCTGAATAAAAGGTCTATGTAATTCTGACATTCAGGTTTTTTTATGTTTAAGTTTATTACAATAAATCTGTTTGTTTCCTTTAGTGTAAAGAAAAACTCTCATTCTTAAAAAGGTGCAAATATAAAATTTAGAAAAAAAATAACTAAAACCATGAAAAGAATGTTTACCAACAAATTTTCTAATTATTTTGAAATTGGGACTTTGTTTTGTTTTGTTTTTAATAATAATCAAAATAATGCAGTACCAGGAAAGTTCTGGAAAAAGTCAGTTTTACTTTAAAATAAGAATCTGCTGTATTTTATTGTTTTCAATAAAACTTCGTGTTTTGGACCTTTTAAAAATTTTCTGTTAAATACTAATGTACAGGTTGATTCAGCAACTGAGAGACTCTGAAATCCTACAAAAGATGCCAAACTTCTTTTCTCTTCCTGCAAACTTCTACCTTCTTTTATTTAATCCAGCTGATAATGCTGTTTTGTCTTTTTCCAATCAGCCCTAGGTATATGGAAAAATTTTATATAGGCAAATGGGGACCCTCAAACCCCTCAACGAGATCTTCTAAGCATGGCATTTAAGGTCTATAATGACCAAGAGAGAAACAGAAAAGGCAGACAAAGCCAAAAAGAAATCAGGTAAAATACCAGCTCTTGACATACACCCATAAAGGCTCCAACGCCCGCGAGAGACTTCATAGGACTCCCATCAGGGCCCTGCTTCAAGAGTGGAAAGAAAAGTCATTAAACTAAATCCTGCCAGGCTTCTCGGCCCCCACGAGGGACATGCCTTTACTATGGAAAAAAGGGACACTGGAAGGTAAGCTGCTCCCTCACTCCTCCAAGGGAGGATTCAGTCTCTTCTAGCCCTGCTCCGGCTACCTGTGACCTGACCTTGCCAGCCTACTGAGGCTTGCCACTGAAGACTAAAGGTGCCCAGGGCCATTGGCCCCATCTCACGTCGCTGTGGACAAGCCTAGGGTATTTCTTCCAAATAGCAGGTAAACTAATCTCCTTTCTTATGGACACAAGGGCTACCTACTATGCCTTGCCTGAATATTCAGTTTTTTTATTCATCCCTCAAAAATCTCTGTTGTGGGTATTAATAGTCTTATTTTCTGCTGCTTTGTTTAATATTTAGTGTTTCCTTTATTCCTCTTGCTTCAATGCCCCATGCCTATTTTAGGCTGGGACTTACTCCTAATTTAGACAAACTTACCTCTGCTACCCAGGATAGTGTATCCACAGGTTCTCTTCACCATGCCATAATTGCAAAGCTCCAAAGAAAGGCACCCTGGGTTCACCTCTCCAGTTTAAAGAAAACAGAAGCTCCATTTTCATGCGTGCTGCAGGTGGCTTTTCCAGTCTACCTGGGTCATTGCCAGCTGGAAGCAGCAGTCATTGGGACTTTGATGCTAACTGCAGAGTGTAGAAGTGTGATGGCAATTTCAGTGCCTTGTGGACTTTTCCTGAATGTGGACTCTTCCTGGACTCCTGGGACAGTTTTTGATAGACTGAACTGGGGTTGGAATGCATTTTCAAAAATTTGAAATGGTGTTGGTGCCAACTTAGACTTAATAAACACTTTAAGGACATTACTCTTTTATAAATTCTTGTTGTATTAGCTTAAAGAATTTGCTTAAAGGCTTTAATCACTGTAATGTATTAGTATACTTGTTTTGGGTATCTGTTAGCATTGGCTATACTAATTTTGTGTTTGTTCTGTATTTTTCCAGTCTGCCTTCAAATCCAAACATGGAAATTCAAATAAATAAGAATCACAACACACAAATTTGAAATTTTAATATCTTTTGGAAACCAAAATATAAGCAGGGTATTTTTATATCCAGGGGACAGGTGCTGGGCCTAACCACCCATCTCACCTGCCCAATTAACAAAAAGAGCAATACCTGATTATTTCTTATCCCACCCTGGTCAAACACCAGCTAGGGGCCATCAACCTCCTGGTCTGCCGACCTATGTTTCAGCCTACCTACCAGCCTCTCCCCTTGGTAGATACCGTGTCTTATCTTCCCATTCAGAGGGGGGAATGAGGATCCACTGAGCCATTTCACCCGCAGGTGTTGTAAAGTACCAAAGGCTACAGAATTAATATTAATATTTTAGGAGGCTTGGAGAACATTTTATTAATTTGGGTTAAGGTGTGCAGAGAAATTGTGAGAAATAGTCTCTGTGCTGTGTGATTGGCATAACCAGGATGGCCCTTGGCATTGTATTGTAAATGCAAGGGGAGGAAAACATGGATTCCCAGACATTCCACCACATCTGTGGGGAAAAGGGTGAATGGCTAGCCAGGTGCAGGAAGAGAAAAGCCAAAATAAACCTTTTCTTATAGCAATGAGCCATTTGCGGGCATTTGTCCCCACCGAAACTACCTCTCCTATGTAAATGCGTGTGTGACTCTGGACAGAGAGATAGCAGATAAACACTAGATAATATAGGAAAGCCTTTAATATGTAAAGAGACATCTTTCTACCATTGTGTTGGCTTGTAAATTTTGTTTTCTCCAAAATAATGTATGGTTTGCAAATTAAATGTGGTCCTATCATGTTAAAGGGCATATGGTTATAACAAATAGTGGTAAGGGGCTCTTAATTGCAATTTTTGCTTCTGTACTTCCCACTTACAAAACTATAAAAACTAAGTAGAACAAAAGGCTGGCGTGCTCTCCGTCAGATTTCTGTCGGAGTTCCTGCCGCTTGGCCAAGCTAGACAATAAAGCTTTAATGTGTAAACGACAGACCTTGATCCTTTCTTCCATATTTCGGGTCCCTCTGAATTTGGATTAACAAAAGGATGAGAAACTAACTTCAGGGAAGTGCTCCAGCTGAGATGTGAACCTCTGCCAGCTGGGGTTACTGTTCTGTTAGTTCACTGTTAGCTGTTTTGGTTAATTTTTGCAGGGTTTGGTGGAATTATGTAGTGCTTCCTCATTTACACTGGCATGAAGACACACCTGAGAAGCTAGGTGCTTGGACTCAGAGAGTCCTGAGTTTTCTGTATTGAGTCCCAGCAGTGTTTACATTGTAAGGATCTGGCTCAGCTCCTGTGTCTGTGTGGAAACTTGGGTCCGTTGTCTGGCTCCATGTCTGGAGTTTGGCTGTGGGGTTTCAGGTACAGATGTGGATTCAGTCTGTGGCATCTGTGGTTGAATCTGTGTTGAGCTGTGTGGCATCTGTGTGGGGTCCCTCTGTGTGTGTCTCCATGTCCTGGTTTTCAGTGTGGGGCCCACACACAGCTCTATCCATAGGTGTTGTAAAGCCAGTAGCTACGGCCACCAACACAGCCACTTGGCCCGTGCAGGTTTGCATTAGATTCAGACAGATGGTAATGAAACAATGGAACCAAGAACTGGTGGGCCATTGCCTTTAATTTTAGCTTGCACCCAGCAGGCAAGAAATACACACAGTAGGAAAACACTTCCTTTCTATTCAGGGCTCCCAAAGCCACTGACTTATTTGAGTTTCCTAGAATCAAAAGTTTCTAGCTCACTAGCCTTATTCACCTCTCTTCTCCATCTCCTTCTCTCTGCACAAACTAGCTTCCTCTCAGCACTCCACCATCTTGGCTGCTTCTCCTGGCCTCCTCCACTGGCCTTTCTCTGCTTTCCTCTCTAATGCTAACCTCAGGAACTGAAAGAGAGCAAGCTCCCAGTCTGCCCCACTTTATAGTGTAGAAACCAAAACTTTTAATCCAATATACAAACAAGGAAGTCTCTAATACAAAGTCACTTATCTGAGACATAATGAGATTCCTTATGAGAGTGCACCACCCCACATCAAAAAGGGTGGGAAAGGCATAGTCCCAACACCAAGCCCCAGGCTACAAGGATTCTACCTGCCCACAGACCAACCCCAACACACATTAATATAATCATGCCCATCCCACGCAAGAAGGGCAACCAATACCATCACCTGGGTGACGGCCTTCCACGTCAGCAGCGCCATCTTTAACAAAGTGAGCATAATATATTTTATCTGCCCAACACTGGACCATCAGGTTATGTGCAGGTTTTCCTAAAAATATAAAAACTTTTAAAAAGTACAATATTCAACACAAGGCTGCAAGGAGTACTTGGATTGCTCAAATTGTCCAGGACAATGTGAGTGTGTACTCTTCTGGCCGATCTTGAACCATTGGTTCTGGATTTTGAACTATGTTAGAATCAGTCTTTAGTTCAAATATCTGTGAAATGGAGATAACAATCATCCCTATCTTATTCAGCAAATGGGAGCAACAGATAAGGTGAAGCATGTGAGGGTCTTAAAATAGGAATCATTACGAGGTCTGGATTCTCATTTAATGCTGTGGGCAGTGCCACTGTCTAATTTTTATTATTTTTCTTTTTTTCTTTTTCATTGAATCCAGATAGGGGAAGGGGAGAGAGTGAGACAGAAGCATCAATCTGTCCCTGTATGTGCTCCAGCCAAGGATTGAACCAGCCACCTCTGCATCTCAGCACAATGCTCCAACCAACCGAGCCGTCCAGCCAGGGGGTATGCTACTCTGTTTTGCACATATTTGGATCAACATCACAGTGGACCTGTCTAGGAAAAAAAATCCCACAACTATGTTTTTGCTGCCACCTCCTGTGCATCTTGAAAATAACAGCTAGCTACTTTCTGGTAAAAGTCACCAGAAAGTGTTTTCCTCTGCTGCTATCTGGGTGCATGTAACCAAAAAACTGTCAACCTACTTCTGCATCACCAATGTGTCTTTTCCCCTTTTTTCACTTTGAATTTCTTTGCATGCTTCTGCTTTAGGCATGGCATGGGGCGGAAACGGCGAGAGGCAGGGACAGCACGGGGCGGGGTTGGCATGGGGCCAGGAGTGGGGATGGTGTGGTGCAGTGATGGATGGGGGCGGGGACTATGAGGGAGCGGTGGGTGGGGCGGCAAGGCTTGCAGACGGCTTGAGGTGCAGAAGGTGTGGGGAAAGGTTTACAGCCTGGGGCTGGGGGTGAAAACAGGGTGGGCAGCACTGCACCGGAAGGTGTGGGGCCTGGCTATGAGGGGCGGAGACTGTGAGAAGTGGGGCGGCCGGGGCCAAGCTGCGCTGGGCAGGGTGGATGGCGATGACATGAAGAGACAGGCAGGGTTTCCGCGGTGCAGGGTTGATGGCGTTGTTCGGGGTGGCGCGGGGCAGGGCTAGCGAGGCACACCAACAGCGCGGGGCAGGGATGGCGCGGGGCTCCAAGGAGCCGGGCGTGGACTGCGAGGGCAGGATACTTCCTTGTGGTTGGGTCATTACCTGGAAAAGAGCTCCAGCCTCGCTTTAGACAGGAGCTTTCTGACGGAAGAGCGGATAACTCCCTGGAGAGGATCTCCCTCCTTGGATTAGGTGACCTTCCGAGTGAGGGTCCCGGTGGCTCTGATTCCATGGAGGGGCGGCATCTCCCTGGAGGTGTTTAGTAAGGGGAGGGAGCCTTTATGCCCCAGGTCTCCCTTGTCAACTTAAGCAACATCCAGACCTGTAGAATATTTATGAGTTTATTGTAGCCAAACTGTTGACAATTGCTGGTAATCAGAGTCTCAGGGACTGAAAAAATGATCTGGCAAATGGCATTTTGCCCAGTGTTTTGTACATGAGAATCAAAGTTGAAGACATGGGGGTTACATGAAATTGATTGGTGATAGATTAGGGAGGCCGAGAATGAGAACACAAACTGGAGAATTCTGTGGGACTGATTTAAAGTAAAAATGTATATACTATATATACTGAAATTTCTTTTACGTGGGCAGGAATAAGATAGGTAACAATGACCGTGATAGTAACAACGGTGTGGGTGGTTGGCTTCTGCTCTGCTGATATGCTTGCTCTGAGGACTGCAGGAAAAAATTACCCTTACATTTCAAAGGCGTGCTATCGTTAGATAGGATAGACAGGCATCAGTGCAGGAAAAGCAAAGAGGAAACAGAGGGGGTTTTATCTCACCCACTGAGGGAGGGGGTCAGCGATCACTGGGTTACCCTGTAGCCAGGAGGTTGGTCCATAATTTAAAGGGAACTCACGGGGTCCATTGCAGGGGCAGTGGAGGAGTCCGTGGGAAAGCAGGGCCCACCGACTTTAGCGAGTCTATATGGGTGGGTGTGATCCGCCAAGTAGTGTCGGGTGGTCTCTGCCAACACTCCATGGCCAGTGAATAACTTGGTTGCATCGTGGGGGGAAAAAAAGCTGTCTGCCTATGTTGTCAGGAAATGTTATTCAGGTTACCTGTTCTTTCCCGTGTGTTGTGGGTGTGCGGAGTGTTGGAGTGCTGTTGAGTTTGTGAGGGAGAGATTTAGTAGTGTGAATCCAAGGTAGATAGAGTCAGCGTTCATCCTTTCTATGACTGAACACAGAGGGCAGGAGGGTTTAGCATGTTGGAAGAAAGGGTGCCCCTGTAAGGCCAGAAGCCACCATCATGGCCATTCACATGCAGGTTCACATTGGATTCGGACAGTCGGTAAAGAAACAATGGAGCCAAAAACTGATAGGCCATTTTCTTTAATTCTAGCTTGCACCCAGCGGGCAAGTAAAAATACACACTGGGCTCCAAAACCCACTCACATTCAGTGCTCACAAAGCTACTGACTTATCTGAGTTTCCTAGAATCAAAGGTTTCTAGCTCACCAGCCTTATTCTCCTCAGTTCCCCATCTCCTTCCTTCTCTCTACACAAACTACACAAAGTGGCATCTCACTCAGCACTCTGCCATCTTGGCTGCCTCTCCTGGCCACATGGCCTCTTCCTGCTGCTCTCTGCTCTGCTCCCTCTGCTCTCTCATGCTAATCATCCCAAGAACCAAGAGAGCAAGCTCCTATTCTGCCCCTATTTTATAGTGTAGCTTCACAACCTTTAATCCAATATACAAAATAGGGAAGTCTCTAATACAAAGTCACTTCTCTGAGGCATGATAGGATTGTACCACCTCACACCAAAAAGGGTGGGACAGGCTTAATCCCAAAACCAAGACTACAAGGATTCTGCCTGCCTAAAGCCCGCCCCCAACACATTGATATCACCTGGGCGACGGCCTCCACATGGGCAGCACCATTTTTAACAAAGTGAGCATAATACATTTTATCTGCCCAACAGCCCCCCAGACTGGCTCCCTGAGGCTCTGAGGAGAAGAGGAGCCCCGTGATGGGTGGTATGACAGGGGAGCAGTGAAGTGATGTGCAAATATGTCCTGAGAGGGCAGGACATAGAGTTGCAGTGACCTAGCATGGTGGAAGCTTTCTACAATGCAGGGAAGTCAATTATTGCTGTGTCTAGTGAGTTGGGTTCCTGGTAGAGGGAGGAGGACAAAGCAGCCCATGGGGAAGCTGAGGCCATTCAAGCAGGGGGCTGGGGTGTATCAAGGTAGGGAGAGGGTTAGGGTCATGGAGAAGTGAAGGGGTCATTGGGTCACAGCTCACCTGATGCTGTCTCATAGCTTTCCTCTGAGTGTATTATTGTGGGTACATGGTTGTTAAGAGGTTAAAATGGAGGTGATGCTGTTCATGATGGGTCTCGTTTGCCTTGGAGACTCATTGTCGTGGGTGCTGGGAGAAGAGAGTGGAGTAAAGGGAGGTGAAGGTGGTTTCAGGTAAGTAAGAGTGAAGAGGAAGGAATAGGGATTGGAGACTGAGCTGAGGGTTTCTTACGGCAGACTTTCTGCAATGGGTATTGGCTGTTCAGTATGTTAAAAATGTAAGAATGAGATGGCACTCGATCACCAGATGTGCAGGCTTTATTAGAGGAGAAAGACCTGCTGGGGCACCCCTCCAGGAAAAGTGCACCGGGTTACAGACTAGCGGCGAGTTATGTAGTGTTTGGCAGAGCCTGAGGGGATACTGAGGCAAAAGTCCTGGTATGTCCAGAATGCTTCTCCTTGGGGGGCTTCGAGCATGTGGGTGTTGAATCAATAGTCCTGGTATGTCCAGAGCCCCTCCTTGGGGCGGCTTATCAGCTTTTTTGGAATTCCTCTGTCTTAGGGTCATTAGTCCAGTAAGGGGAGGTCTGACAGATAAGCGGAACATCAAGAGGGCAGTTTGGAATTCACGTATCTATCATTACTCAACTCTGTGGTTACATATAAAAGAAAGGCAGTTATTAATTTTATAATATATGGTAAGGGGTAATGAGGAGAAAGAGGAGAAAAAATTGGAAAATTATTGCTTCTTCTGGAGAGAACTTGAGAAGGGAACCTTGCCAAGCCAAGACCCCCATCCAGTTCAGAAGGTCGTCAATTTCCATGCTGTGAGGTCTGAACCAGGCGATGTCTCTGAAAACCTGAGTGAGGAAGTAAAACAATTTTGCGAGGTAATAATTATGAATTGCTTGCTGCTAGTGCCGAGTGGACAGAGTGACATGGTGATCCATGGTCTCCTGGATGAGTCCCATGAGACGTACTGGTCTGGTTCCTCTTGAATGGGAGGACATATGGAGATTTTAGGAGACAGGGAACCTGTTGGTGTAAGTTTTTAGAAGGACTGCGTATGTGTGGTTGAAAAGGAAGGGGGAGTTTGGAGAACATTCAGGAGGGAACTTCTCGGGTTGAGGGGTGGCTTCTTCCTGCTGTCATCCCTACCTATTTGATATTTCCCTCATGAAGTTCTCCTTGGGGTATTGGGGAATAGGAGTGTAGGAGCATTTGATTGTAGGTAATCCTAGAGATTTCTCTCATCCCGGCCTGTATGAACTTAATAAAGAAAGAGGCAAGTATTTGGAGATTAGCAATGCAGAAATAAGGAGGGTTGTATAGGGTGTGTGTGTGTGAAAGTTCTTCCATGGTAAAGTCAGAGATATTTTGTCCTGGCAGCCCTGGAGAGAGTAGTTAGCTTGAGTTAAAAGAAATGTTTCATGTCCGTTTGTAGGCTCCAAGAAGACCCAGTGATCTTGTCCTTTTACTATGTGAAGGAAAAAAGACTGAGAAGCATTAAGAAGTGTTGCTATTTATTCTCCTAGTTCTTCAGGAATATGGGAGAGCTTTAGGCTTAGGCGACCTGTAGAAGTTGAAAGATAGAATTTAGGAGGTTTGCTGATACAGTGTTTCAGATTTTTCTGTTTCATGAGGGCAGGTTTCAGGGTTGATGTGTAGGGTTAGATTTTCCAGTTGTCTGATTGGCGAAGGTCTGCATGCAGTTCTGTAAGAAACTAGTAAACAAACATAAGAGGCAGGGTTTAAAAGTTAGAAAAGTAAATAGGAGAGTGTGTGGACCAATGAAAGGCAATAGTAAGATGCTCAGTTTGTGTGAAACCACTGATTCCATGTTTACAAATTCGCTGGGCTTCAGAGAGAGAGAGAGAGAGAGAGAGAGAGAGAGAGAGTATACAGGAATAAGACAGGGCAGTGTGGCTACTCCCCTTGTCCCTAGATCTACTTTTGTAGAGATTTCTAAAGCAATAAGAAGAGAAATTACCTGTATAGCTTGTTTGGTCCTTACATTGATGGATAGTGTATTAGGAACTGGAAGAGGCTCATGGGGTGGGATTAGGTTGATATTTAGGGTGAGATAGATTAGGGTACAGGTTTTTGTCTAATTAGTATGGAGACAAAGATAGGTGTTGGTCCCACACGAGTAGAAAGTTTCTGATTTGGTGAGGCAGGCTGAGAGGTGAATAGAGAATAGAAGGACAAGGGGTCGGTTTTGTTTCTGTTTCTGAGCTCCAGATGGTCAGGGTGGAGGAAAGAGTCGTCCTAATAAGTGGGGAGGGTAGAGGATTGTTAGCTAGGGTGACTGATTAAACATTCTTTGAAAACCAGTTTTCTGACTGTACAAATTCTTTTTTCTTGGTACAAATCTCCTACAACCTGCACAAGCCTTCTACAACTTACATAAACCTTTAACTTTCATGCACTTTCTTATCCAGAAATAACTGGCCTTCATAACAACTTGCTTTTCCTTTTTCTTTCAAAAGTATTTCCATACCTTATGCCTTCTATTATCAAAACCATACAATTCCTTTCTAGTCAGAACTCTTGTTTTAAAAAAAATTTAACTTCTAGTGACAATCAAGTTGACTTTCTTTTTATCCTAGTTTCCCTTTTCCCAAAGCCTGACTAAAAGAGTCCTTAGTTTTTTCATATATTTGCCATACCAACCAGCTTCAGGTTTGTGGTTGGAGTAAGGCATTCCATTTTTCTATTTTAGCAGCAGTGGGAGTTGTCAGGATCATGGTGTGTGGACCTGTCCATGTGAAAGTCAGTCCTTGGGTGATGTAATGCTGGAAGTGCCTCTTGGACAGTCTTTGAACAATTTGCTGAATAACCTATAAAACCTGCAAGTACTTAGGGAAAGGGTGTTACATTTCCACACTTTGCAGTTAGAGTTTAAGTCCTAGTGACCACTGCTTCTAGCTGGAATTAGCAGCAGGTCCCAGCCTATAATAGGCATGGGGCATTGAGATAAGAGGAACAAAGGAGATACTAAACATTAAATAAAGCAATAAAATTAGACTGTCAATACCCACAGTAGAGATCTTTGAGGGATAAATAAAAATTAAATATTCAAGCAAGGCATAGTAGATGGCCTTTGTGTTTACAAGAAATGAGATTAGCTTATCTGCTACTTGGAAGAAATACCTTAGGCTCATAATCGATGTCCTTGGGCCTTCAGTGGCAATTCCCAGCACGCTGGGCAAGGTCAGGTCACAGGTGGCTGGAGCAGGGCTAGAAGAGACTGAACCCTCCCTCCATGGAGCAAGGGGGCAGCTTACCTTCTCATGTCCCTCTTTCCACAGCACAGGTGGGGCCAGGAAGCCTGGCAGGCTTCAGTTCAATGACCTTTATTTCCACTCTGGAGCAGGGCCTTGATGAAATGCTATGAAGCCCCTTAGGGTGCTGGAGCCAAAAGCTGGTATTTCCTGACTTCTTTTGGGCCTTATTTGCCTTTTCTGTTACTTCCTTGGTCATTATAGTCCTTAAAAGCCATGCTTAGAAGATCTCACTGAGGGGCTTGATTAAGAGCAAAATTGGGAATTTAATGTTTAAAGAAGCCTAATTAGACTGAGGAAAGAAAAGGTTTGATCTGTTGTGGTAGGTGGTTGGAGACTTGAGGGTCTGAGTTTGATCTAGGGTGAGACTTCAGGTGGTGGGGATTAAAGTAATGCCTAGATAGACTAGGGACTAAGAATAAAGTTGAGTCTTAGCAGAGAAGACAGGATAACACTTCATAGTGTGGAAGTTAAGAAGGGTGGTGGTGAGTCTCCTTGAGGCAGGCAGGGAGGGGCTGCAGAGGAGTAGGTTATCTATATATTGTAAGAGAGTACTAGTTTTGAGATTGCATGCTGCTAAATCCTGAGCTAGTGCCTGCCTAAACAGGTGTTGGCTGTTTCTGATCCCCTGGGGTAAAATAGTCCATGTAAGTTGCTGGGCTGCATTAGTGTCTGGGTAAAGGCAAACAGAAAGTAAGAGTCAGGGTGTAGAGCAGGGGTCCCCAAACTATGGCCCATGGGCCACATGCGGCCCCCTTAGGCCATTTATCTGGCCCCTGCCACACTTCTGGAAGGGTACCTCTTTCATTGGTGGTCAGTGAGAGGAGCATAGTTCCCACTGAAATATTGGTCAGTTTGTTGATTTAAATTTACTTTTTCTTTATTTTAAATATTGTATTTGTTCACGTTTTGTTTTTTTACTTTAAAATAAGATATGTGCAGTGTGCATAGGAATTTGTTCATAGTTTTTTTTTATAGTCTGGCCCTCCAACTGTCTGAGGGACAGTGAACTGGCCCCCTGTGTAAAATGTTTGGGGACCCCTGGTGTAGAGGAATGGTAAAGAAGGCATTCTTGAGGTCTAGGACCATGAAATGAGTGGTGTTTGAGAAAATGTGTTACAGTAATTTGTAGAGATTAGGGACTACTGGATGGAGAGTAATTACTGCCTCATTGATTAGGTATAAGGCTTGTATGAGGTGATAAGCTCCTGAAGGTTTTCAAACAGGAAAGATGGGGGTATTGCAGGGAGAGTCCATGGGGATGAGTAAACCTGGTTTATGAGGTGGGTAATTACTGGTTTAAGGCCTTAGAAACAGACACAGTTACACATTAAACAAAGACTTCACATATTATGAATAAAGGAATTTAAATGAGCGTGCTTTACTTGTTTCAATTCACTAGAAATATTTTTTGACAAACAATGAGACAAGATAGATTACTTACTCACATAGCTTAATATACAATTCTGTTTTTTAAGTTTTTCAAGATGGCAGGGAGTTGCCAGCAAAGAGGGGAGGAAGAGAGAAAGACAGATGGACAGTGTGAGCAGCTGGATGGAAAGAAGGAGGGTCAGAATCTGCAGGAGGAGGAGGAGGAAGTTAAAGTATTGGTGGTGGCGCCACATGGTCAGAGGAGTCAAAAGGATTTAGAGCTCTGAGGAGAGAGGAGAGGGCAAGGAGGAAAGAGGCACAGTCACAGTTTGTAAGGAAGGAGGAGGGGTTGGAGAGGAGACAGAACTGCAGTTTGTAAGGAGGGAAGAGAGGTCAGAGATGAGACAGGCTCCGCAGCCAGAGCCACAGCTTCTGAGGAGGGGGGAGGGGATGAAGAACACAGTGGAGAAGGGAGAGGCCCCTGGCCAGCAGGGGAGGAGAAAGAGAGACTGATGAATGAGAAAACAGGATTTAGTGAAGGAAAGAGGCTTTCTGGAGGGAAGAGACTCCAGCAAAAAAGATTTGCTGAGGGAGTAGAGAGGGGTCCTGAGAGAAGGGTGCCCCGGGGGTCAGGCAGAAGGAGAGAGTTTGAGAGTCCATGGAGAAGGAAAGATTAGGAGCAGAGGTTTTAGGTGAGGTTTCTTTGGCCAAAAACGACCTGCGTGTAGAACAGAAAGTACAGAAATCAAGGACAGGAGAGAAAGGAGAAGAAAGCCTGCACATAAGGAATTTCTGATGCCCTCTCTGTCTGGTGGCAGAAATTGTCAAGATCTCTTAGGATATTGTAATTGAATGTCCTATTTTCAGGCCAATTGGAGGCATTGTCTAGTCTGTACTGAGGCCATGCCGTGTTACAGAAGAAGATTAATTTCTTCGGTTTGAGGTCTGAGAGACCGAGTTTGGTGAGGTTTTTTATGAAACATCCTAGAGGTGTCTGGTCGGAAGGCTTAGACTCTGAAGAGCCCATAGTGGAGACAGGTGAGCAAGAGGGGGTGTCCCCGCCTTTTGTCACTGTCCCAAGAGGAGAGAATCTCCGTGTGGGGGAGTCATCCCTGATAGAGGTCATCACCACCTGTCAGGGAGCTCCGAGGATGAGAAGTTCGAGAGAGTGGAGAGGTTTGGCTAGGCGCCTAGTCTTCCATGCAGTCCACAGACTGAATCAAACCCCTCAAAATGTGAGGTGTATCAGAGAAAACCGTCTGACCAGAAAGGGGTGTTTTTAGAGAAATTTAGAGGCCAACCGGGGAAGGGGAAGGGAGAAACTCCTTACCTTTCTGGTCCAGCAAGGGTTCAGGACAGGGTTAGACTGCTGGCCAATCAACCCACAATTACACATCCAAACAGAATCAGGGAGTAAGCCTGGGACAAGCTGCCGCTGCCCATTGCTTCCCTGGTTGTAAGTTTGGATGGCAAAGAGGGATCGTCCAGGCAGTTAGTACCCTGTCCCGGGTTTCGGCACCAGATGTAAGAATGAGACTGCACTCGATCACCAGATGTGCAGGCTTTATTAGAGGAGAAAGACCTGCTGGGGCACCCCTCCAGGAGAAGTGCACCGGGTTACAGACTAGCTGTGAGTTATGTAGTGTTTGGCAGAGCCTGAGGGGATACTGAGGCAAAAGTCCTGGTATGTCCGGAATGCTTCTCCTTGGGGGGCTTCGAGCATGTGGGTGTTGAATCAATAGTCCTGGTATGTCCGGAGCCCCTCCTTGGGGCGACTTCTCAGCTTTTTGGAATTCCTCTGTCTTCAGGTCATTAGTCCAGTAAGGTTGAGGTCTGACAGATAAGCGGAACATCAAGAGGGCAGTTTGGAATTCACGTATCTATCAAAAAAGAAGTGTTCAGAGAAGAGCCTGCTCGTGCATTTTCTGTGAAAGAAAATTTATTTCATGTCTCATTGTCATTGTGATGGAAGAAATAAATAGTATTTCTCCCCTCAGTGAACTTTGAATGTAGAAATGGTATCCTTCAGTGGCAAAGATAGGTTACTTTTGTAATAAAAAACGTGCCCTGGATTAGGATGAGAAGGCTGTGAGGGGAGAGAAACCTCATGCCATTTACTTTCTGTGATTTTTTTCATTCTATGTTCCGAGGTTTTCTGTCAGCTGTTGTCTGTGTTCGGTTGGAGCCCACTGGGTGGACGCTTTCTGCCGGCACCCTGTCTGAGGGCGCACACTGTGCACATGAAGACAGATTTGTCCTGTCGCAGGAGGTGCCTGTTGGTGTTCTTAGAACCGGTTCTTAGTCTAAGTTGAGGTAAATAGCTCTGTGGGAACGAGGATGAGAGTGTATTTGGCTCTGAAAAAACCTTACATGTAAATGGGGGCTTTTACCTTTCGTTATGGAGCTATGGAGTCTTCAGGGAGGTCGTTCACTTTCGTTTGGGAGGAATGGTGCCCTTTCGTGGAGTCTTCAGTTGTCAGCCTACGGGGATGTGTTCCTGCCAGTCCAACTGGGGCCCACGGTTCCCGCTGGTGTCATAGACCCATCGCGGAAACTTTGCGGTGAGTCCCTGTGGGGAGACAGAAGCGAGGCAGGGTTTAGGTCAGGGGAGGTCCTGGGGGAGTCTGTGGGGGCCGCCGTGGCTGACTGGGGAGTCGCAGGGAAGGGGGCTCGGAGATGGGGTCAGGGGGGAGTCCGGAGCGCGGTGCCTGTGCCTGCTGTTGCCCTGGGCGCAAGTCCTGTGGGAAGGGAGAGGGTGCAGAGGGGGAGGTGGCGAATGAGGAGAGGAGAGGCGCCGCTCAGTCTGTGAGTGTTCCCTGGAGGGGAGCAACTGTGAGAAGGATTTTTAAGAGGTCAGGGGGTGGCTCTTAGGCTGGAGTCTCATAGAATATTGAAATGAGGTAGCCCTGGGGAGGCTGTTCTCAGCTGCTTGTTTCACAGGATTATGAAATGGCATCTCTGATGCTGTCTGTGGGGATAGGGAATTGTGTATTTCGGTGTCCACTGTGGGTTTTTTCCTATTTACCTATTTTCAAAAGTTTCCCCAAAGTTTCCCCAGTGTGCATGTCAAGAGAGGATCCTTAGTTTGATGCCCTGTGGCTATATCCCCATAGTGAGTCTTATGGGATTTGAGGACATATTTGCTGTGCAGTGGTGCCTCCATGTCTGATGGTGTGATGACAACGTGATTCCTGGGTCACTGGTCATTGCAGTTTGTCTCCTTGTAAATGTCACATAGAAAGGAAAACTTAAGAAGGCTGCACCTAAGGTCTAGGATAGATCCTGGGAGCCAAGGTGAGGGTAGGCCATTGTGATTCAGAACTTGAGAGTGAGAGATTGTCTTCCAGGTGGGTTATTTCATGTCCTAGGAATGGAGGAGGAAGTAAGGCAGAGATTGTAAGGGCTGGGAGAGAGCAGGTGTTGAAGTGGAGTCCAGAGCAGTGAGGATTGCTGGAGTGAATGGTTCATGATCTTGGGACTCTCAGGAGGATTTTCTTAGGTGCTTTCTATTGCATTCCCACAGTGATGACAGGGCTCGGTTATGGGGAGGATAGCTAATTCATTTAGGAAATTGTATGTCTGGGGCCTGGCTGCCTACTTCTATTGACAGATTTTGAAGGTCGGCATCTCATGAACTAGAGACTATTTGTGGTCAACACTGTTTTTGTGTGCACAGTGGAGCTTTGCTGACACCTGCCTCTGATACTTTATCTCTTTTAGGATGGTCTCTGTTCAAGTGACCATGGTTGGCATTAGGCAAGTTTATGCTTTCTCAAGCTTTGTGTTTAGGTAGCACACAGTAGTAATGTATTTAGGTTTGATATCTCCATTGCCATGTGTGTGCTTTTTAGGGGACTGTTGTGAGGCAAGGTGTATGTGAGAACACCACAGTACAGAGCTTTGTGCTCATTTTTTTGGGCCTTCGCTGGTTTCTGTCACTGTGTCTGCAACTGGTGTCTGTCCCCCACCCCCACCCTGTTTTTGATCCTAGGGTTTGGTGCTACAATGCACAGGGAGTGTGGTGATGCAGGACTTTCTGTGATTTGAATATTCATTTTGAGTCTTGAAGATGCTGTCAGAGCCCATTCTGTGTATTAAATAAACACTCCCTCACCCCAGGCTTCATGTTTGGATGAATCCTGTTCTCTCCAGTCAGAATCAGCCCCATTGAGTGTCTGACTGTGGGGTTTTCCTAATTTGTGGAGACTGGATTCTGTTGGACAGAAGCATGTGGGCCTTTGCCCCTGTGAACCATCCTGAGGTGACACTGAGATCAGGGAGGATCCAGAGAGGTGTGTGTGCCTCGGGGACACTTGAAGAGTTCAGTGCTTTCACCTATGTATTAGTATTTTAAGCTTGTTGCTCTAGGTGGAATGTAGGTGAAAGACTTCATGAGTAAAAATAGGAATTTATCAAAGTATTCAGTTGTTTGGTGGTTCGCATAGGCTTTTGAATTGAATGCAGAGTGGTTGATTGAGAGGGACTAGGCTGACAGTGGAGCTATTCAAACTGCGTGGACCCTGAGCCAGCGTGTGTGCTTCCAACACCATGATTCTTGTAAGGGGGCATGTGCTGGAACCTTGAAGAAGACATTTCAAGATAGAACAGGTGTCTCCTAGGTTGTTTCTCTTGCTCTCTCTTTTTTCACAGTTTTCCATTCCAGTGGTGAGCTTGGGAGGGAAGGAGAAGTTGTAGGCCCTCTAAGATGTGTAGGGTTAGCCATACAGGCTTTTAGGCCAAGGAATGGAATATTCCTTCCTATTGTTCCTTATGTTTTTATTTGGTGAGTCAATTAGGGGAAAGAAGACATGGACTGTATAGGTGAAGAGTTGAGGGATTTTTCAAGTACACATGGGGTACATTGATATTGTAGAGATCACAGTGCTCATGGTGAGGGTCTCTGTGATTCTAGAGTGAGGGTACATTTTCCTTGGTCTAGGACTGTCCATCTTTACATGTCATTATTCCTGAGGAGGCTTCACCAGCTGTTCCTGTTTTTACCATGTAATGTAAGCCTGGCCATTGTGAAGTAGGTTGTCATGCTTCTTTGATGTTGAGTTTAGGCCCCATTTCCTGCTGTTGAAATGGACAGGAGAATGTGTAGTGTTTGAGTACAGTTGGGTGAAGACAAGAGCATTCTATTGACTGTGTGACATTGAAGAACGATCAAGTGTTCACAGGAAACAGGAGAAAATGAGGTGTCTTGAGAAAGGAAGTTGGTGTTGTGAGTCCTTTCATGCCTAAGTTAAAATTTTGTTGTGACTTTCTTGGAATTCAAAGAGAGAGGTAGGAATTGGTCGTGTGGTGTTTCACAAGTCCTGCTAAAATTCATCCCAGAGGATGTAGCTCATGGAGGCGATCTTAAGGAGTGGGTCCCCTGGGTAGGATTTGAAGTTTGGAGAAGGAATGCTTTAGTCAATAAGGTGTGCAATGGAAATGGTGTGATGGAAAGGTGTATACTGGGAAAGGTGTCACAGAGCCCTATGTGAGGTTTGAGAAGAGGCTGTGATTTTCCAATATCTCTGGTTTGTCATTGTGTCACATACTGTCTGAAGAGACTGGGCTTATCTGATATCATCCAGTTATCCTAGTGTGACATCAGCCCAGAAAAGGAGTCCTCATTGTTTTCAGGGTAGTCCAGACCTTGTTTTCCAGTCTCAGCATGTGAGGTGTGTGCTGTAGGGGGAGGTATTGTTTCCCATCATGAGTGTGTGATGATGCCTCCTTTGTATTCTAATGGACTCCTTTCCAGCTGTTCTTCACTCAGATGGTGCTGTAATTCAGAGATCATTGTTTGCATTGTATTCAGTGATAATCATCCATTATTCCTGTCTCCTCCCTTAATGTTAGCCTTATAATAACCCCAAAAGGTCAGGGTGGAGTGTTGACTATTTCTTGGGGGAAAGTCAGGATTGATAGAGAAACATAGACTTTGACGTTTCCATAATTCCTACCATAGGACGTGATGTGGTTATGTTGTCCTGTGGTGTCACTGTGGTTCTGTGCAGTTATTATTAGAAATGTAGGTGTCATGGGTGTGTGTGGGCCATACTGAGAGGTGCTTGGCAAAGCTCTCCTTTCCCAGGAGGAAGTCCTCGTGTTTGTCACAGATTTAAGATTTCTCATCATCATTTCAAAGAGTAGAAGGAAGGGATCCATAAAGAAGTGTCATTTTATTGTCATACTGACTTGTTAAATCTAGTCGTTCTGTCAGCACTTGCTTTTTCCCTGTGCCAATAATTGGTGATGTTGGCCATCTTCAGAACATTGTTTGTCTTAGACAGCTGGCTGTAGAATGTGTTAGTCTTGTTTAAGTGAATTTATCCTTCATGGCAGTGAGTATTCTATGCGTGCTCAGTGAGAGGGAGATTTTACAGAGGAGTGCTGTTTCTGTATAAACAGTCCTTAGAAAAGGAGTCTCTTGATGCAGAAAACGATGAGGTCAGTTAGGTTTTTAGTGTGTAGTGTGGAGAGAGGTGCTGTGGCTGTTATGCAGATATCTGTCTGCTTTCCTTCCCATTAGAGTGGTAGCGAGCAAGGGGGCTGAACAGATTTCCCCATGAGGAAGGTTTGCCGGACACTAATGTTCACATTTTTACAAAAGTTCCATAAAGCCAGTGAGCCTCTGAGCAGGATTTTTCAGGCTGAACAGCATTGGCGTCTCTGCCGCCCTCTTGTGGACACCTTGGGAAGAGCAGCATTTGATAGGGTTTGTAGGCTTCTCCTTTGGAAGGAATTCTGGAACTTTCAAAGGAAGCTTTTGTCAGTGAGGAGAGAGGATGGCTTCGAGCTTTGCGGAGCGTTTCTGTCTGTAGATGTGTCTTTCCTATGGCATTTCAGAGTTTCTTTTGTGCATTGCCTTGTCATAGATTCCTCAGTGTTGCTTTGATTCCTGTGGATTGCTGTGTTGTGTTCCATTTTGTTTATAACTGGATCAGCAAGAACATGAGGTCGGAGAGGTGGCTGTTGCTCTAGTAGGTAAGAAAGGCAGCAGACATTTTTTTAAAAACAGAGACAGTCAGAGAGAGGGACAGATAGGGACAGACAGACAGGAAGGGAGAGAGATGAGAAACATCAATTCTTTGCTTTGGCTCCTTAGTTGTTCATTGATTGCTTTCTCATATGTACCTTGACTGGGGGGCTATAGCAGACCGAGTGATACCTTGCTCGAGCCAGTGACCTTGGGGTCAAGCTGGTGATCCTTGCTCAAACCAGATGGGCCTGTGCTCAAGCTGGCGACCTCGGTGTCTCGAACCTCGGTCCTCCACATCCCAGTCTGACACTCTATTCACTGCTCCACTACCAGATCAGGCGGCAGCAGACATTTTTTAACAAAGAATTGTTACCTTGCTTGTGTGTTATTCTGTCTGTTAGGTGGGTTGTTCCTGAGGTTTCTTGTCGTTGGCCATGAGATGAGGAATAATATGTATTGACGTCATTATGAGTACGTAATTATACTTGATGCTATCAGGTGTGCGAGGTTTCAGTACTTATTGGGAAATCCAACTGGCTGGTGACAGTGCTCTGTGTTCTTCCTATGGATGCTTCCTGCCTGGAGTTCTACTATGTCACTTCGTGAGCTTATGGGAGGTTTGGAATTGCATATATTTACTTTTTCTTTCATTGTGTGTGTATTGATTGGTTTTATGGATACATGTTTCAGGTGTCTACCAATGTTTCCAGTTATGGGTTTCTAGTATAGTCTATAAGGAGTTCACATGGGTGGATATTGTCATGCGTGATCACTATGGTTTTCCCATGGGGTGATCATTCAGTGTGTCATGGCAGGATTTCTTTTCATCTTTGGAGCTATAATGAAATATCTGTGGTTGATATTTTTTTTCATTCTTTAAATTTCATACCTTTGTTACTTCCCAGGGTGGTCTGAATTGTATGGCTTTCCAGTGGCATGTGCTTCTGCTTAGCTTTAATGGGTTTTGTCTGCTGGTTTGAATGTTTTGAAGAGATTTTTAGTAATTTTTCTGGTTAACGTGATGAAAATGAGCTCCTCTAGCTGTTATAGATGTTGGTGAAGTCTGGATTCACAGACTGTTGAAGGAATGGAGAGTTTTTTAAAATAGCCTGGCTTTGTGTGTTTTCCTGTAGGAATATGGTGCAGTGACATTTTTTTATTGCTGAGAGTTCAGGACATGGTGTATATGTTGCTTTTTCTCCGGTTCCTATAGCTTACTGGTTTTGAGGGAAATTTATATTTCTATTGTTGACTGAAAAGAAAAAAATAGTTCTGCTTAAATAAATTAAAAATAACTGTGGATAGTAACTGAGGCTGAGAAGGTTGGGGAAGTAAGGTGGATCCAGGTTGCTGTAAATGTGATGTTTTAGCCCAGGACAGCTCATGCTGGGTAGTTCTGTCTGAGGGAAGATATTTCTGTCAGCAAAAGGAATGGCTTTTATGGAAGCCTGTCTTTTATGTTTGGCATCTACTATCATGTATTTCAAGAGTCACCTCTGGAGTGTGAGGAAGTAAGACATCTCAGACCTTATTGTCATTGTAATGTGAATCATTTACTGTTAACTATCTTTTTTCTGCCTAGGTAAAGAAGTTTCAGTGAAGATATCATCCGTGATTGGAGCCCCCCACCCTGTGTGAGATGTTGGGTGTGAGGGCTTGGGGTCTGGGCCTGGTGTCAGCATTGGGCATCTCAAGTCCGGCTCTGGCCGCAGTTTGATGTAGGGCCCTTGGGCTGCTGTGTACTCTGTTGGAATACATCCAGGGTCCTGCCTCAGATGGCAGTTTGTGCCTTGGGTGTGGCATCTGCCTCCCAGCACCAGGCCTCTGCGGTCCGATACTGCATGTTTCGGGGGATGTAGGGTCAAGGAATGCATTCCAGGGTTGTAGTCAAAGGGTAGGTCTAGGGCAGGGGTCGGGAAACTTTTTGGCTGAGAGAACCATGAATGCCACATATTTTTAAATGTAATTCCATGAGAGCCATACAACAACCCGTGTACTTTACGCATTATCCAATAAAAATTGGGTGTTGTCCCAGAGGACAGCTGTGATTGGCTCTAGCCACCCGCAACCATGAACATGAGTGGTAGGAAATGAATGGATTGTAATACATGAGAATGTTTTATATATTTAACCATATTACTATTTTTATTAAACATTTGTCTGCAAGCCAGATGCAGCCATCAAAAGAGCCACATCTGCCTGACCTGCGGTGGCACAGTGGATAAAGCCTCGACCTGGAAATGCTGAGGTCGCCGGTTCAAAACCCTGGGCTTGCCTGGTCAAGGCACATAGGGAGTTGATGCTTCCAGCTCCTCCCCCTTCTCTCTCTCTGTCTCTCCCCTATCTCTCTCTTTCTATCTCTCTCTCTGTCTCTCCCTCTCCTCTCTAAAATGAATAAATAAAAAATTTTAAAAAAAGAGCCACATCTGGCTCACGAACCATAGGTTCCCGACCCCTGGTCTAGGGTTTGTGGCTCCTGGGATAGGGTTATGGTGTTAGGTGTTACTGGAGAGGTATTAGGCTTAGAGGCAGATGGGAGGTTTTCCCCTGGAAGGGGAGGTGGGAGGGTGAGTGGGCGGGACTGAGGCCAGGGAGGCCAAGGCAGGGCGTTCCCATCTTTTTCCTGCTCAAGAGTTCTCTGAATGAGAACTTTGTCAGTGTCACAGCACATACCCCAATAGCTGCCTTTGGAATAGACAAAGGACAGAGTTAGTAAAGAGCAGGGCTAGATATTGATCCAATCACCAAGCCCCAAGGTGAGGAGTTTCCTCTGTCTGTCCTGCTGCATTTGCATATGAAGAGCCACTCCTGGAAAGGAAGGCATTCCAGGCTGGGGCATCTGAAGAGGTTGGATGCCTGTCTGGCTGCAAAGGGATCAGGCGGATGGAGCTGCAGAGTCTTCTGCTGTGGTCAATGTAACACTGCGGAGTCTCGTTCCCTTTCTATGGTGAGTGTCTTTGTCATGGGATTGTCTGGAAAAGTAACACTGCTGTACGTGGGTGGGCCCAACTCGTGCTGGTAAAATGATGTGATTCCCTGGACAGTGCATCCAGACAGGTAAGACTTGGGGTGTTATGAAGCTAATGCTCCCCGATGGAACTCTACCTGCATGTTTCCCTCCTGCCCCCATGTTTGGAACAGAAGGAGCGTTCCTGGTTCTCTGGAAGGGGATGTTTTCTGATAATGTTAGCTGCTCTTGCAAGTGTTTTTACTGAGGAAGGTACGGTCTCCCGGACATATGGGGGGTGAGACTTTCATCTTCGTTCCTTTCGTGTTGTCTCTGTGTGGACTCGGCTCGCAGTCTGTGGTGTTATTTTGATGTACATTCTGTTACTGCTCATTGTGAAGAATTCCCATATTACTTTATTCCCAGTGCTTATATTCTGTGTACTGGGAACTAAGATGATGTTTAGGATTGTTATCCTTTGAGGTGCGCGCTGGCCCTTTTATTTTCTGGGTGAGTAGATCTCCTTGAGAATCAATTCGAACTGCGGCTCTGCGCTGCCCTCCGGTGGACATGTGTGGGAATCGCATTGAAGCCTGCTTCCTGAGAGGGATCCATTGGCTTTGGTGTATTTGTATTGGGTTCAGTCTTATCTTAAAGTTTTTTGGTATTGTTGATGACAGCTGTCTAGTGTCTGTGGGTGGGATGCCCCAGAGTGGAGGCCAGAGGAAGAGTCATCTGGCATGAGTTGAGAATGCAGAAAGTAGGGACATGGGAGGGAAAAGGTTGTGACAAACTGGATCCCAAGAGGTAAGATGTCACTGTCACGTGAGGGGTTTGGTCTTTCACAGTCCAATGTTCACTGTGCTCTCTGTTACTATCCGCAGATTTCATGGAGTTCTGTGGGTATTGAATAGGGATCAGGACATTGTAAGTTTGCTTAATCTCATTCTGTCCACTTATTAGGGGGCCTTCTTCCAGAGTTTGAGTGATGGGTCCTTTCTGTTGATGTTCTGTTAGCCTTTCTTTAAGTGTTGTGATGCTTGGCGGCAGGGCTTCCTTAGCGGTGCATTTGGGGAGCCCTGTTCATACAGTCTTCTGTTTTTCATCTGGTTTCCCGATTCCTTGATTCACTACGGTGGAGAGAAAGAGTGAAACCCGTCTTCCTGAATGGTTCTGGACACTTGATTCACAGCTCGATTTAGCTTCACGGCTACTGTGCTCTGGATTTGAATCGCTTTCACCCTCTAGTGGATATCTTTAATTACTACATGTTATTGTCATGCAGCAGGTCCCTTGGTAGACTGGCTACTGCGCTGTGGGCATGCGGAAGGCAGTCTTCCTGGGAACCTTCCTTAGAGCACATCATTATGTTCCACTTACATTTTTCGGATCGCATTGTGTGAAACTGAGAAATACTGTTTCTGGTATTTCGATCTTCGTAGGTCCCTTGCACAGTGTTTGTAGTCCGGCGTGGACTGAGAACGGTTTCCAAGTGAGAAGTCCCAATCCAACTGTGAGCCTGGGTTCTGCTGTCAGACCTGACAAGGTACTGATCAAAAGCATTGCTTGCTGTCTCATTGCAGAGATCAGAGGACTTGCCTTTGTGATATGGACAGCTGTGACAGTGCTGCCTCCTTGCTGTTCTGTACCTGTGAGATCATCTTCTAGCTCAGGTAAGGCAATTTTTATTTACTTCCCCAAGACATTCCTGTGCAGGGTTGCGATCAGTTGGGGTTGGGAGGCTTTGCATGACTTCACCTTGGCTTTACAAAGTGATTCCAAAGGTAGGGTAGGGTCATCAGTTTCTGCCTTTGTTACTTTGCTTGCTATTCAGCATTAAAATAAGAGTGCATGTACTATTACATTGTGGTTCAATTCCCACATTACCCATCTGGTGGTCTTAAATGCTTCGATTTCCAACTTCTTGAGAATGCTGTCTTGGCTGCAGAGGTGGGTTCTTTTTGTAGAGTCTTTGCTTTGCAGTTATTTATGTTCTTAGAATATGTGTGTGTAAGGTTGGTGGATGGAGGGATGGTCATGTGGGGAACTCAGGCCCGCGAGCTTTGGCTGGGACCGCCCACAATCAAGCCCGCCAAAGGAAGCTTCCCAGGAACCATTTGGAAAGAAGCCATCGTCTGCCAGCCAGTGAAATTTCACCACTTCATGTTAGCTCCACTTCTCTGGAGGGACCCTTTAAATATCTCCCCTGTGGTTTAATCCATGCAACTTCCCTAGCCTCCATCTTTCTTTCCTCGGGGCCAGGGAACCTTGCCTGGCGGGATGCATGCTCTGTACTCAATAAAGCATTTTGCTATTCCACACTTTGTGGCTCTGGCCCATTCCTTCCTTCTCGGTGGGGAAAAATACCTTACAGTGTGTATAGTGTCCTGGAAATTTTTTTGGCGTGGCTTCCTGTCCTGGTTGTCTGTGTAGGCTTCAGATTTAGGTGCTACTGTTTGCTGTGAGGCAGGAAGGTTTGATGTCCCACTCTGCCATTTCTTCTTTGTTCTTCTGTGTTCCTGATCTGGATGTTGTCTGGGTATCGTCTTTGAGTGAGAGGTACTTCAAGTTATACTTCAGCTTTATTTGCAAGCAGTATCAAGGGATGAGGGTATGTGCCTGGGTTCTACACATCGATTATGCTGTCTTGGTGCCGCTAAGCTTTCTTCCTCCACTGAGATGCCTCAAAAGTGGGTGGCAGCATTCTTCCCTATCTCTGGGTGGTATTTTTTCTGTCAGTATAATCAACACTGCCATGGAGTTTGTTTTCCTGGAATGATGCCAGACATGAGGTCCCTTACTGGGGCAAAAACAACTTTTTTGACTGCCATCGTGTGGCCATTCTGGGAATAGCACTACTGAAGGGAAATCTTTTTAATTTTTGATGTCCTTTTGCAAGGACCCTTTAAGACACTCCAGTCTTTGCAGGCATCACTGTTTTCTCAATTTCTCTGAAACTGTTTGTTGCAGGTGTCAGTTCCTTCCATTGTTGGGGTATGCGACCCTTTTATGGAAAATAAAATGCCATCTCCATGACTGTCTTAGAGTTGTGTCATTCCCTCCTTCTCTGTTATTCCTTATGCTCTTCTGTGTCATTACGGTGGCTCACAGATCACTGAGGGCTCAGGGACATTTTTTTATTGATAAGAGGAAGTCCTGACCTATTTCCTGCCTGGTGGATTGTGCGTGTATGTGAATGTCAGTATTTCTAAGCAGGATAAGTTATTTCAAGTTATCTTTTCCTTTATGAGTGATGACATCACTGTGATAGGGAATATTGTGGTTCATCTCCTTTAAGAGGTGTTCCTTTACTGAATTCCACTGTGGCAACAGTGACAGTTCTGTATTCCCTGTGCTCCACTGTGCTTGATATCTGAGTTTTAAGACAGCGGCCCGAGATGATAGACGTGAGTGGTACTCCTGGTACTGTAACTGATGTCTATCCAATGGTCTGCTACAGGGAGATGGCTTTGCCAAAGTCCACTCACTGTTACTGTTGGCATTCTCAACAGCAGTTTGATGGCTCTTTAGTCTCGCCTCCCATGTGTTAAGCTTTTGGTGTTTGCCTATGCAAGCTTCACTTGTCAGTCCTGTTTTCCCTGCATGCCGACAAATTTCTCTCTATGACTTATGAGATCATTAGGTCAGTCCCTCACGTTTCCCATTAGGTATAGTGACATGTTGTCCGGTGGTAGTTTTATGTGAAAAGGTTTCCAATATGTTTGTTTAAGCTGATGAATGTGTGATGTATACCTGGCCAATCTTATGGGATCATCAATACAGGATGTACAGATGAGAAGGTGCTGAGGAAAGTCATTGGCCCTCCTTTATTCCCTGCCTGCTCAGAAGAGATTGTTGTGGGAGATGGAGGGCTGTCACCTTCTTTGTTCCTAAGGTGCTGTAGGTGGGAGTTCATGAAGGGGTTGTGCTTACTTAGGGAAAGTGATCTCTGCATTCAGTTTGTTGGTCTTTTCTGTGTCTAGGTGCAGGCTGAGAGGGAATGTCAAGGTTCCATGACTTCCATGTTCACGAAGTGTCTTGGACATGGTACCAATAACTGTTGCTGTATGTTTCCAACTGGACATAGTCTCAGTGCCTCCCCTATGTCTTTATTTATTTGTTTATTTTATGTGCTGTTTACAGAACCCTGGGTGTGTGTGAATCAGGAGGACCTGGTTTTGTCCTGGACAGGGCAGCTGGATGGGCTCTGTGTTCTGCCTGTGGTGCATTGCTGACAGTGGTGGGTTTTTCCTGCTGGGGAATGTGGTGTAGGGTACTTTGTGCATTCTCATTACAGATGTTGGGTGTCCTGCGTTGCTTTGGAATTGCCTTTGGGTCCCGTGTTTCAGGGTGCAGTCCTTGGGTAGTGTTGAAGTCTGTTTTGATGGATGTGGCCTGGTAAGAAGGGCTTGATATGTGTCTCTGCCATCTTCTCTCTTTACTTTAGGTTTTGTGTTCTGTATTGTGTCTGTGCACCTGTTTGGGGTTGGGTGCTGATGACCTGTGGCTGAGGGTGTATGTGTGTGGCCTGCTCATACTGGCCCTGGTGTTGTTTGTGTGTCACAGCTTGTTCATCATTTCATATGACCCAGAGCTGCTGTTCCAGGCCCCACTTTACGGTAATGGTGTGATCACTGTGACACTAGGAACTTTGCTATCATGGTGCGTGTAGCTTTGAAAACCCTTTTCAGTAGAGGCCACCCCAGGGGAATAGATAGGGGAGCCGCTCAGTGAGCATATTGGGGATGGCACTACTGTGGGTTTCTTGGCGCTGGGTTTTGACATCAGGGAGAGGCCCTTAAGGTTTCCTCCATCAACAGGGACATAAAGTGCTTTTCAGTGATTATGTTTCCAGTACATTTCTGTTGATTAGTCCACTTGCCAAAAATGACAAACTGCTGTTGAAAATGAGCAGCTGTCACTGTGAAATGGATGGCTGCAGAGGTTGCACATGCTGAAATTACTGCCTTTCTGGTTTTCCAGGACCTGTAAGTGTTCTGCTTGTTCATTCTGTTTTCCTTTTTTATTATTCTGGTGTTGAGTTTGTTGGAGATGTGAGGCTTTCAGAGTTTTGTTTTCGTGTTTTATTTTCACCCAGAGTTCAGAAAGGTTTTTATCAGTTTGGCTGTTTTGAATTATAGTCCTGTCAGATTTTTCCTCCGTCTCACCGTTCGCTTGCTTGTTTGCTGACATGTTCATTCTGTGTTGCTTGAGGACTTTGTTCCTATTTTCCATACTTCTGTTTCTGCCCAGGGTTTCTGGGGGTGCAGTGCTTGTCCAATTATCCCACCTGTGCCTAACTTATCTTTGGCATTGAGGTGGGTTCCCTTACCATGAGTGTGTGGTTTGAGGTCCCATCACTGTGTGTCAAATGTGTATGTCAGCCTCTGTTTGCATTGTTGGATGTGATTTCTTTGCCTTGGATGAGCAGATAGTGCTTCATTGCATGTGTTCTTTCAGCCTTGTTATCGAATAGAGAAGGGAATGATACCGCATTTGGAATAGTTTTGTTCCTGTTGTAGGGTTTCAGTTGCTGTTGTATTGATTCTGTTGGTGCTGAGTGCATTGATTCCACGTGTCTGTTTCTCCCAGCGCTCCTTGTGGAAGTCAAGGTGTTTTATCACTGTTCAGTGCTGGGTGCTGCAAAGCCCTTCTTTCCTGGGTCCAAGTGAGTTTTCTGGGTAAAATGTGTCTGACAGCTCTTGGTTTTCCTGCTAGCAGTTGTGTTATCATGGGACTTTCTCTCATTTTGCTGTTTTCAAGTACCAAGGAGTTTGACTGTCACGTGTTTGATCAGTACTTTGCTGGACTGTAACCATAGTGTGCATTGCAGTGTACTGCAATAGACTGTTTTGGTAAGCTGTGCAGTGAATTTGTTGGCTGAAAGAACATTTTTCAAAATGCTTGTTCTTGTCTTGATGCAAATTCAGCATGACTGTCCATGGCACCTTAAGTCTTTCTCAGCTTAGGAGGTGTACCTGAGGTTTGATGATGGGGTTCACGGGTCATGGGAATGCAGGCAGTACTTTTCTCAGGGGAGGACTTTCACTCCTGCAGTTGTGGGGTATGTGCATTATTTCACAATCCTCATGTCTAAACCTCTCAATGCATGTATGCGTTCCCCATGACCCTCCTGTTCCTGTAAGCACAAGATATTGTCTGAAGCATCTACTCTCTCACCTGTTACTCTGCTGTTCTCACTATGTCGGCCCTGGGTAGCAGGAAAGGGAACACTGTTTTTATTGGGGGACAGTGTCCACACTCCATAAAGAGTTAGAGATACACCTCCGTACACTTGGGGAGCCCATGCTTGTATATGCTGAATACTGGGGTGGTGAGGAAGGATCCCATATGTCCTCAGAGGGCAAGTTCTGCACTCGGATCCATATTTCCATTTCCTTACTCGAGTGCTGCCACCCAGAGGACATGTTGGGACTTGCACTTGACCTGCTCTCCCTGATCATTTTGCCACCCTGGAATTCAATGAAGGGTGCCTTCTCTGTACAGAGAGTTTGGGATGAAGATGCCTTTGAGGAGGACCAGTTTTCTCCTCGTAGCCAATGTGAATTATACGTGTATAGCCAGCAGTTATACTGATTTTTTGAGGGAGTCATGCACAGTGTGAGAGGATATAGCAGTGTTATGACAGGGAATCTCTGTATTCCATGCAGAGGTGCCTTGGAACAGTCAGAGGAGTAGGACACACACTGACTGCACATTCCAGGATTTCAGGAGGGGTCCCAATACAGGTGGTGTGCCATCTGTACGTCTGCCTGCCAGTACCCATGTATGTGCCCCCTGGTCCCAGTGCTCATGTCTCAGGGAAGGTTAGCCTGTAAGGGTGAATCTGCATTGGCTCCCATGCCAGATCTCCATGTTCTCTCTGTAATCCCTCAGAAGTGCAGGACTGAGGTCCTGTGGCATCATCCAGTACTTTGCCTGCCTGTAGTGTGTCCACTCACAGTCGAAGGATGTGGTTGTAATGTGTCACTGATGTTTTTGCAGGGAGAATGCATTTCTATCCCCTTCATGATCCAATATCAGGGTTGCAGGATGTGTCTACTGAGTTCTTTACCCAGATCACACAATCCTGTATGTGAAGACTGTTATTTCCTGTCCAAGTGGTGACCAATTGGATAGACTGTCAGATTGAGATGTAGAGGACCCTGGGTCAAGACCCTGAGATCTCTCGTCTGAGTACTGGCTCATGCAGCTTGCACATGGGTTCCTTAGGACTTATGGTTTGAACGTGGGATCATTGATATGACTCCGTGGTTGTTGGATGGATCCCAAGGATCACTGGCCTCAACGTCAAGGTTGCTGGCTTGAGCACCAGGTTCCTCCTCTCCCTTCATGGCAGATATGAGAAAGCAATCGATGACCAGGTAAGGTGCCTCAAAAAACAATAGACCGTCTCCACAGAACCCCTTTTTGTCTACACTGTGTTACCAGGCCATGTTTGTGTTTAGCTAGAAAGCCACTTTTCAGTGTGGTTATTTGTTTTAGAGAGTCATGTGAATTTTGATCAGAAAAGTCATTTTTATTGTGTTTGTGTGGGTGTATGGAGCAGAAATGTTTGATCAGATATGTGGTGAGCAAAGATCATGTCTGTGTTCGTGGCTCATCTTTGTACTATGTGAGCCATTTCTTTAAAGAGTTGTTTTTAATTTTATAACCTCCATCATAATGATCTATTTTTTAGGTGAGAGGAGGGGAGATCATGATGCAAACTTCCACGTGTGCCCCATCGGGAACCACACAGGAACCCCATCTGGGGCAGATGCTCCAGTACAGAGCTGTGTTCAGATCCTGAGGTGACAGCGCTGGGGGCACGCTGCACTGCTGGAGCGGGAGAGGGAGAAAGAGTGAGGAGAAGCAGATGTCTCCATGTGCCCTGACCCAGAATGGAACCTGGGTTGTCCATATGCGGACCGACGGTCTATCCACTGAGTGAGCTGTCCAGGTCTATCTTTATGAGTTTTGTTCATTAAACTTTAGGTCTTTCTGCAATTCTGGTTGGGTTCTGGCACTTTGCAACTGGATGCATCCCTGAAAGATAATGAACTAATGAGGGCCGTGGCGGGTCTGGAGGCCAGAGGTGTGCGGGGAGGACCTGAGAGGTGGCGAGAGGTGAGGTGCGGACAGGTGGACTTAGGCGCAGTGCAGTCCTTACCAACGGTGAGAAGGGGCCGGGGTACCCAGGGTCATGCTCCAGGGGATGCCATTGTGCAGGCCGCGTGAGGTGAGGTACCATGGAGTTACTCACGTAGGTGGTGAAGAAAAGTGAAAAAGTGATGAAGCGTTAGGTTTTCTTCTTTGCTCATGGGTGCAGGCAAGACTTAGAATTTCCTGTATGTTTTGGGGCAATGTGTTAATATGTTTCGGTTTAATTATATTGTAAGTGCCCTTGTTATTAGTTTTGGGATTTCTTTTACAACTTGCAAGGATACGGACTGGGCAGTTAATTTTTGTTGTGGATTTCTAAAGGAACCGTAAGGAGAGGAAGATACATCGTTTCTATGTGTCACCGCAGGTGTGGAGCAGAACACAGTCGCCTTTTCAGCTGCCGTCCGCGGGATGCCCTGGCGCCCTCGTGTGGGCATCTTGGGGAAATGACACCTTAGCGCAGGTGCACGGAGGAGGTCTGGCAAAAGGGGTACCCTTTGAAGGAGGAATCCACTTTTCCGTTCAAGGTAAGTGGTTTCTCTCCTTACCGATTATTTTGAAGGAGGTGTGTGTGCGGGGGTCCTCTCGTTTCTGAAGGAGAGAGTTGTGATTCATCTATTTGGATGACAAGTTGATCTGTTTTTTCTTGCAGTTCTGCTCAATGTCATTGGGAGCTTATGTTTCCGAGTTTATGTGTAGTGTATGAAAAGCAGGAACTCCCAGGGTCATGCCACTCAGCGGTAGGAAGCGCTGTTCTTTGTAGTCATGGGTTGTGCCGTCAAACCTACTAAGTGTTGTATAATGTCCATTTGTATGACGTTCCCATCACACAGGTAGGTGGGTTCCAAAGTAGGTTTAAAGTGGTGAGTAGGAGAAGGAATTGTCCTATTCCTATGTATTAATTACTGTAATATTTTCCATAGAATGACCATCCATCTTTATTCTGCCCACCGCATTGAAATTTTCCCACTGTTTCTCTTGGAATCTGCTTGTTCCCTTATGGTTTTTGCATTTCAGAATGTCTCCCTTGTGGTATGAGTTTTGATTTTGTAAGGAAGGTGACTTTTCCATTGTGATGTTAAAATTATGAAGTTTACTTTTTTTTTTTTTTGCATTTTTCTGAAGCTGGAAACAGGGAGAGACGGTCAGACAGACTCCCGCATGCACCCGACTGGGATCCACCCGGCATGCCCACCAGGGGGCGAGGCTCTGCCCACCAGGGGGCGATGCTCTGCCCATCCTGAGCGCCGCCATGTTGCGACCAGAGCCACTCTAGCGCCTGAGGCAGAGGCCACAGAGCCATCCCCAGCGCCCGGGCCATCTTTGCTCCAATGGAGCCTTGGCTGCGGGAGGGGAAGAGAGAGACAGAGAGGAAGGTGCAGCAGAGGGGTGGAGAAGCAAATGAATGCTTCTCCTGTGTGCCCTGGCCAGGAATCGAACCCGGGTCCTCCACACGCTAGGCCAACGCTCTACCGCTGAGCCAACCGGCCAGGGCCAAAATTATGAAGTTTAAATGAATGTATTTTGCTAAGGTAAACAAACGTGCACCGAGTGTCCCTGGTTCCTGACTGTTTTCATGTGAATGAGTCAGAAAAAACTAAAGTCAGGTATGAGTGGCAGGGCGCATCCCCCAGAGGCTGACCAGCCAGAGATGAGAAGTGGGGTCAAGAGAAATGTACCGGGTTGGACCGGAGGGAAATGGGGCCCAGACCCGAGGTGGATACTTTGCACTGGAAGAGGGAGGATGTCGGTGGATGTGAGGCCAGGTGCTGCCAGGCAGGGGTCGTTGTCTCTGGGTCAGAAGTGTAGAGGTGAGAGGATTGCGACCCAGGGATGTCAGGAGGGGTGGAGGGGACACGAGGGAGGGGTTTGGGGGAGAAGGTGTAACTGGGCAGGAGAAGCAGAGAGGAATCGCTGGACGGTTTGTGGAGCGCACGTCCCACTCCCAGTGTAAGTGAGCACTTCCAGTGGGAGCACTTTTCTATTTCAATATAGACAGTGTTCAGAAAACAATGTAATTCTTTTTCTAAAAAAATTTTAGTTGTTGATTTTAGAGAGAGGAGCGGGAAACATTCATCTACAGTTCTCGCCCCGATGTGTGTTGACCAGACAAGCCTGCAGTTTTCAAGGCGACGTCAGCATCCCAGGTCTATGCTTCATCCACTGCAGCACCGCAGATCAGGGTAATTTTTATTAACCTCAATATTAATATGAATATTAAAATATTAATATTATTTAATTATTATTAAATAGTATGAAAATACTGTGTGTCTTTGGGTAGCATGTTATAATTTTAATAGTATAGATCATCTCTGTTCTTGTGAAGCAGAATCCAAGGCAATTACCTGTTTTACTGTTAGTCGGGTCTGAAGAAATATATTATTCACTCAAGAGTTTTTGTATTGATATAAGTGGAGTATTTATGTATAACTGTTATTTCTCTTCCAGTGTAGTAAAATTTTTTGTTTGTAGTAAATGGTAGGTGACTGTCATGAGTCATCCAGGTACATAAGCTAGTATGTAGTTATGATCAGTATATTGATATAGGAGTAAGTCCTATGAAAGTTGTCAAAGCTTGAAAGGGACGAGATAGAAGTGAGATCATGCCAGGAGTTTGCAAAGATAGTTTTGTAAGTTGAAAGTACACTGATGAGTCAGTAAAATAGTAAGATCTGTCTTAGCATTTGACATGAGTGTAGGTCTGGGATGCACGCTGTGGTAGTCATCCTAAGTATGGTTAGTCATTACCCGTGCTCCACGGAGGGTGTCGGAGAATATACACTATGGTCAAAGTCTTCATTTTTGAGGAGGAAAACTTTAGAGGGTGAATTCTGGAATCTAATGAAGGAAGATGAAGGATTGGAAGTGATCATACACAGGTATGAAAGTGATTTCTGTGTTATGAAAAGAAGCACTGATGGTGAGATGCTTGGTCTGGATCTCTTCCCGGGTGATTCCATCTCATACTACGTGAGATGTTCCTTGACTCCTGAGTGTGTTTGGTTGTCTCGTCAACCCTGAGCAGTCGATTGCAATCATGGAAAGATGGGAGGTTTATTTTTGTTTTTCTTTTTAAGCTTTGGTTTTGAGTATCTATGGTGATATTCAAAGAGAGAAATTGTATTTCAGAATTAGGATTTAAAATGACTTGCTGTTTGTATTCTAGTTTAGACTTTTTGTTGTTCTATGGAGATTAGGGTCAGTGTTTTGAGCACCATGGATCTTTTGGGCTGAGTCCATGTTGGTTCCGGTTGAAGGGCTGTGCAGTGTAGGTGCATATGTGCTTCTGTTCTTTCTTGTCAGTACTTATAAATAATACCTAGCCCTCAACACTCCTTACAATACTAAATGGTGCCATCATGGTCGAATATACCCTGGGGGCATATTCATGTGTAGTTCAGAAATCTGACATACGTAGCAAATATCTGGAGAGCAGAATGATAGGAACACAGCAGTTTTCTTATATCTCCATTGAAAGTATTTTCCAACTTTACCAGTGATTTATGTTAGGGTTATTTTTTGATATATGTATGTGTGTGTGTGTGTGGTTTGTATTTTTTTAAGAGATGTGTCTTTGAAAAAATGTAAAGATGACGATACTGTTATTACTTTTACTTACAGGTTTCTAGATGGATGTCATGGTGAGCCATAAAGAGAGCCTATGTAATTGAAGTGCACTGAAATGTCTAGGAAGGTGGTTTATCATTCAGTAGGGGCAGTTTTTAAAGAGTTTTAAGCATTCTTGAAAAGCATGTTAGATGTATTAGATGGGATTGTGGAATAGTAATGGATCTTGAATTTTATTTGTTAATCATAGGTTTTTTAAATATCTTTTGATTTTTTTTTGTTGGGGGGTGGGACTGCCTTGGTGGTGAGAGGTTTGCCATATCCCTGAATGAGAGAGGTGCGTTAAGTTGCTTTTTATAATTATGGATATTTCTGTTTTCCAAGTTAGGTCCATGATTTATTATTTGAGTTTTATTATTCTAGTTTGTTACTTATTGCATTGAATTTAGATATTGTTGGTCATTGGAATGTATTGAAATGAATTTCTGTCCCTAATTTGTAGGACCACCTTTTGCTTTTCAATGTAGAGCATGGTATCCCAATATGTATTGATTTTGTTTCCATTTCTTTTTATTTTCCTCTGTGTTATGGTGTAGGTGGCTCCAGTATTTTATATTTGTTGTGCATGTCCGTTAACATCCACAGATAGTGATTTTTGCAGATAGTAGAATGGGGGGGGGGTGTTACTTATTTTCTCACATAGCTGTGGTGACACCAGTTAGTTTATGAAGGAAATATTTTATATGATGTTAATAGAAAGATTTATGCTAAAAGAATAGATAGGAGTTAGCTTCCTAGTACTGGAGGTTTCATTGCAAGAAGTAAGCTATTTATATCTATCAGTAAGGAAAAAGGTGTTTCTTAATTTATAAAGTGATGTAGTGGGATACCACACTGCAGGGATTGCAAGATGAATACTTTGTGTTTGTTGTTATTGTTCAAGTTTCAGCTGTCATGAGGTTAGTTGAAGAGAGGTATGTTATTTGAGATCTAGGATCAGCACCATGACCTGCTGCTTGTATTATTTTCTAAAGGTGACATTGAGTTATTTAGGAGTATTTTTTTTAATGTTCATTTGAAAACATGTTTATGCAATAATATAGTCATTACCGTTTTTTTCAGGGGTCTGTGTGGAGGGTTACCAGAATTATAAAGAAAGTTCATGTAATTTTAGTGTATTGAAATGTGTAGAGAGTTTACCTATCATCACATTGGGTTAGTTTTTAAAAAGTTGCAAGCATTCTTGTAAAGTATGGTAGATTAAATATTTAGGGTATAGTGGTGCAGTTATGTATATGGCATGTGATGGGCCATTTAGGTTATTTATTTATTTTTACCTCATTACAGAGTTTTTGGTTGCTTGTATCAGTGTTAAAAGCAATGCTTTGTCGGGAGCCGATCAACAACTTTTGGCTGACAAGGTCACAACAGGAGAAGACCCACAACTGCTGGCTGACAAGGTCACAGCAGGAGAAGACCCACAACTGCTGGCTGACAAGGTCACAGCAGAAGAAGATCAAAAACTGCTGATTGACAAAGTCACAGCAGAGAAGACCAACGGCTGCTGGTTGACAAATTCACCGCAGTGAAGACCAATGGCTGCGGGTTGCCAAAGTCACCGCAAAGGAAAGGCACAACGATACTTCCCCCTTTGACTTTTTGAATTAATCTGGCCTTATATCCTCCCTTTTCTGGGTGTGTGCTATTATTTATGGCACAGGGATAATAGTACCGTGCTTTCCCTGTAGATTCGTAGTAATTTCTTTGGAAATGAGACAGAGGGTGTGAGTTCCACAGAAAAGCCTGTAAGCCCCTTGAACTGGGCTCATAAACATAAGAGGCTGACTATGATATCCCTCGTAAAGGGTTAAGTTTGTAGGAGAATTTCTTCTTATTAATCATGTTAGAAAGAATAGATTGTGACATGTGAATGGGTAGGAGTAGTGGCTGTGCACAGAGCACCTTTCGACCTTCACTTAATTCATCATTTTTCCTCCCTAGCCTTTTCATGTGATAGAGTAGAGAAACTTTCCTTTCTTCTTGCTTACCTGACCTGCAGATGGTGGAACACTCTGAGAAGAATATAGTTAGAACTTAACTAGTGTGTGAATATAGTAAATAAATAAAATTTGACTAGACAATAGAATCTTAGGAAGGGAGTAATGGAATGGCCCATTGCATGGCCTGGGATGGGAATGCAGTCAGCAAGAAAAGAATGTTTTGCTAAGAGACTTGTTTTATGACTGAAGGCAGTTGCTGGGCTTTCTCAGTGAGACACTCTCATGAGGTTTGTGTACTTTCCAAGATTTTTTCTTCAGATAATGAGAGGAATGTGGGGGGATCCACAGAAGCAATAGCAATAAATGTCTTCTGAAATTATGTTGCTACTAAGCTATCTTGCTAGTGCACTCTACATATCTTTAAGTAAAAGTTACTCTTAATGTTATGTCAATTTCTTAATGGGCAAGCCTTTTGTTATCTTGTGAGAAAAGTTAGGACACTGCATAAACTCAAGGCCATTTGCCTGAGCAAGCGGTGGTCCTTTGTTAATCCTTAATGATTTCATCTGCTAATCTCTCTCTGCCCCTTGACTCACAACAGCAGTAAAGTTGAGTTAATTGTTAGTACTGATCCTTTAAAAGCTTTTACCAATGTTGTTATCACTATTCAAGTTATTTTGTAGTTGTACTTTGAATGATTTGCTACCTGGTTTGTAGTTTATAGATATAAATTAACTGTTATCTGGAAACATGTAAACATAGTGAAACAGAAGCAATGATTAATACCATGTAATTGTAACTTGGTGTGTGTATATAAAAAAGGAGCTGTACTAGCATTTGGTGGAGATGCCTGGCAGTAAATGCTAACTAGAGAATAAAGAGAAAGAAAAGAATTCGGCTCTCTCACTTGATTCGTGCGGATGCTGTCTCTTCCTGTGGGACCCCTGGATTCCCCCCGGGGCTGGACCCGGGCAATGCTTCTTTGCCATTTCATAGAGGTGTGTTGAATCTCCTTTTATAGCTATGAATATTTCTATTTTGCTTTTTAGCAAAATAGAATTGGACTTTGGTATAGGATTGGACTGGTGGTATAGGATTGGACTTTGTTATGAATTGCATGTGAATGTAGACATTCATGGTATACTAAATTTATTAGAGTGACTTAGTGTTCTTAATTTGTAGGACCATTTTTGCCTTAGAATCTAATGTCATCTAAAATTTTTTTGGTTGTTTTCAAGTCTTTTAATGTCTTGCTCCTTTATGTTGTAGGCAGCTGCAGGGTTTTCTATGAGTTGAGGATGGATATTAACATTCAGAAGGAAGTGATTTCAGTGAATGGCAGGATGTAGGGGTGCCATTTATTTTCTCCTATGGTTGTTCTTTTTCTTTTATTTTTTTTGTGACAGAGACAGAGAGAGGGACAGAGAGGGACAGAGAGATTGGAAGGGAAAGAGACAAGAAGCATCAGTTTTTCGTTGCGGCACCTTAGTTTCTCATGGACTACTTTGTCATATGAGCCTTGATTAGGGGGCTAGAACTGACTGAGTGACCCCTTGCTGTAGCCAATGACCTTGAGGTCAAACTGGTGAGCCTTGCTCAAACCAGATGAGCCTGTGCTCAAGCTGGTGACCTCAGGGTTTTGAACTTGGGTCCTCCGCATCCCAGTCTGACATTCTATATACTGCGCTGCCGCCTGGTCAGGCAGGCTCCTATGGTTGTTCTGAAATCAGTTTTTATAATTTTTTCTTTCATGGGAAGCGAACCCTTTGTCATATATAATGTGTGTTTGAATGAGCATCCATTCATGAGACTCAAGAAGTAGGCTGTTTATGTTTATTGATGAGGAGTTAGTGCAGCAGTTTATTTTGGTAGCTATATGGTATAAGGAATGATTCAATGGAGTCAGGGTTTCTTTCATTTATTGCTTTTTGTATAGTTTCCCTATATTTTTTATTTTAATAGGTGAAGTGAAACTAAGGCAATAGCACTATGAAAGGTTTGGGTGTTGTTTTCATAAAGTCTGACAGAGTGAATTTATAGACATGTTTGGGAAGGGATTTTATGTAAAATTGTTTTTAAGTTGATTAAGAAAGAAAACAGGAGGAGAGTCATTAGTATTGGAGATGAAGGGTCTGGGTGGAAGGTGTTCTAGGAACAGGAAGTATTTTGCAATCAAGCAGAGCGCCATGTAGGTCAGTTGGCTATTGTGTAAAAATGGAAAGAGGAACTCGTAGATAGTGGAGGTAGGAAAGGAAAAGACTAGGGTGATCGATGATCAGTTACATTATTGAAGCCATGTTACAGAGCTTGTCATGAGTCATGAGAAAGCAAGGATGCTTTGAAACGTCTTGTGGTTCACACGTGATTCAGTGTCCTCATGTGCTCCACAGGCTTTGTCCTCAGCAGGCAGGTGTGGGGGGGTTCTATGTGTCCTCTGTGATGTACGTGGTGCTCATTCCTTGGTCCTGTGGTCTGGAAGTGCAGATGAAGGCCAGGATAGGTCCACCTTGTCAGGATGTGTGCTGGAGACAGTTCTTGGTGCTGCAGATAGTTGTGAGATAGAGAACTATCCCAGGCCGCTGAGAGAGTTGTGTGTACTTCAGCATCCACCCTGGAGAAAAAGGTGAGGCAGCATGTGTTTGAGCAACAGAATAGCAGAAGAATGGCATGGTAGAAAATAGGGTTTTCTGGGGTAAATTTTAGACTGTAATATGTGGTGTAGTATAGTTTGAGTGAGGGTGAGGATAAGGGTTCCAGAATGCAGGGTTTTGTTATGCTCTGGTGTAGTTTGTAGGGGAAAAGAAGCTCTTTGAGAGTAGTAGCAAACTTTGATGTGTAGTATATGAAAAGTTTTATGAAGAAGTCTATTTGTAAAGAGGAATTTGTTTATGATTTCACCAAAGGAAAATAATGGAAGGTTAGAGAGTGAATGTTAAAATGTGGAAGAGTAGGAACACATGTTCTATGGGATATGAAGAAAAAGTTATTAAAGACTGGATGATGGTTCGTGAGAAGAAGCAGTGACCTTGGGAGACCCAGTCTGGCTCCTCCGTGTGAGATTTAGTGTCTGAAGCTGTAAGATGTTTTGTGAGTCTGTCATGTTGTGGGGTGTCTTCTCAGCCTGAGGCATTCCTCCGAAATTGTTGAAGACGAGTGATTTTGTCTGTGTTGTTCTGTCTGTATGAGCTCCCATGTGGCTAGTTGAGAGGTAGCATGTGTGATCCAGGATGCAAAATGCCCAGATGTTTGTATTGTACTTGATTGTTTTTGTTTCATGGAGAGTTGGGTTCGTCTTGGTGAAGTAGTGACCGTGTGGCCCAGATTATTCTGTGTCCCTGGTGAACGCCGTCTGCATCGTCGGGGCTCAGGAGCACCTGTTCTTTGTCTCCACTGCTCAGTCATCTGCACCGTGTTCACATGTGAAACGCAACCGTTTTGGCCGAGTATGCCCTGGGGCACAGTCACGGTTGAAGCAGAAACAAGGGAGGCGGAAGCTTGGAATCTTTCTGGAACCTGAAAGGAGTTTAATGCAGTACTTTTAGAATATGTCCATTGTAATTGTTTTGTAATTGTACCCATTATCACAGGTGTGGAGTAGAAGACGGTTGCTTTTAAAATCGCCTTCCGCGCAATGCCCCGGCACCCCCGTGTGGACACCTCTGAGAATGACACCTTAGCGCAGGTGCGCAGATCACGTTCAGCAGAGCAGATCCTCTATGAAGGCGACGTTCAGTCTTCCGTTCAGGTCAAGTGTTTTTTCTCATGGCTGAGTATTTTGAAGGGGGTGGGTGTCTATTGTTTCTGAAGAAATGACTTTCCGTATGTGAATGAGAGAGGTGCTATCCATCTAGTTCAATGATAAATTTTTGTAATTTTTGTTGTAGGTGTGATTCATGTCATTGGGAGTTTCTGTTACAGAGTTTATGTGAAATGCATGAAAAGTGGGGACTCCTGGGTCCATACAACTCAACGGTAGGAAACGCTGTTCTTTTTTGTCATTGTTTTTGCCCTCAGCCGTTCTAAGTGTTGTATAGGGTACATTTGTATGAAGTTTGCATCATAAATGAGGGGGTTTTTTTGTTTGTTTTTTTTTTTAGAATAAGAGAACTCTTTTTTTTAATTTTATTTATTTATTTATGTATTTTTTACAGAGACAGAGAGTGAGTCAGAGAGAGGGATAGACAGGGATAGACAGACAGGAACTACGAGAGATGAGAAGCATCAATCATTAGTTTTTCACTGCGCGTTGCAACACCTTAGTTGTTCATTGATTGCTTTCTCATATGTGCCTTGACCGCAGGCCTTCAGCAGACTGAGTAACCCTTGTTGGACCCAGCGACCTTGGGTTCAAGCTGGTAGGCTTTTGCTCAAACCAGATGAGCCCACGCTCATGCTGGCGACCTTGGGGTCTCAAACCTGGGTCCTCTGCATCCCAGTCCAATGCTCTATCCATTGCGCCACCGCCTGGTCAGGCAAATGAGGGTTTTAAAGCAGGGTTTCAGTGGTGAGTAGGAGAAGGAATAAATTGTCTTATTCCTATTTATTGATTGGTGTATTATTTTCTATAGAATGACTGTCAGCCTTTATTCAGCTCACCCCATAGAAATTTTCCAAATGTTTGTCTTGGAAGCTTTGTGTCCCGTTTTCAGGTTTCACGTTTCAAAATGTCTCCCATGGGGTGGTTCATGTTTTTATTTTGTGAAGGTGTTGTCCATCATCATTTTTAGTTCTATGAAGTGTCAATGAATTTACTTTGGTAAGATAAATGTGCAGGTATGTGCCTAGTTCCTGGCTGTTTTCATGTGAACAAGAATCGAACAGCTAAAGTTAGGTGTAAGCTAGTAGGGTTTGTCTTCTGGGTTCTATGGATGTTTTGGGGTGAGTCAGTCTTTGTCCTGGGTAAATGGCTGTACATTGCAGGATCTTTCCTGCATCTGTTGTTTGTATTTACAGAATGCAACTAAAAACCATCGCTTATAGTCTTGATAATACAGAACGGTGCCATATTGGCCAAATATGCCCTGGGGGCATATTCACCTTTGGTTTATAGAGAAACCTGGCTTTGAACATTTCTGGAAACTGCAGTGATAGGAACACAGCAGTATAGCAATTTGTCTGTTGAAAGTGTTTTCTAATTTTAGCAATGAATTATGTTGGGGTTTTTATTTTTTGTTTTTAGATGTTTCTTTGAAAAGATGTAAACAGGACAATGCTGTCATGAATTGTCATGAAAGGTTTGTAGATGGAGGGTGAGGAGAGTCCTAGAGACTTTAAGCAGTGTTAGTGCATAGAAATGTGTAGGAAGTTGGTTCTTCGTTCAGTAGGGTCAGTTTTTAAGAAGTTCCAAGCCTTCTTAGAGAATATCTTAGGTTTACCTTGATTGGGTTTGATGGAGTAGTTATGTCAGTTGAAGTTATTTGCCACATAGAAATTATTTTTTATATTTTCACTATTATTTTTGTGTGTTTGAGAAAGGTGGTGATTGTTGAAGATTATTTTTGTTACAGGTATATTATCAATGAATTAATTTAAGATTTTAGAGAGAGGAGAGAGAGGGTGGTAGGAACAGGAAGCATGAACTTGTTGCTTCTCATTTCTGCCTGGACCCAGCAAGCCCAGGGTTTGGGACCAGAGACCTCAGCCTTCCAGGTCGACACTTTAGCCACCGCTTGACCATGCAGGCTCACAGCTGTATTTTAAAAGATGGATCATGTGCAGCTTCAGGGAAAAGGTGTTGACTCCCGAGTTATCTTGGGTGTCTCCTGAGCCTAGGACACTTGTACCGAGTGTTTGGAAGATGGGAGGTTTTATGTTTGTTGGTGTTGTTTAGGCGGTCAGTCTCTGTGTCGGTTGTTGAAGAGAGGTTTCCCTTTAGGTGTAGGATGCCAGAGGACGTGCTGTTTGTGTTGTCAGGGAGTATTCATCATTCTCATAAAGTAGGGCTTCTCTTCTGAGTGGTATAGATATTTTTCCCCCGGTCATTTTTCAGTGTGGGTGAAGGTCCTTTGCTTGGTAGGTGCTCAGCAGCATGTGTTGTGTTAGTGTCTGTACTGGGAGCCACCCCACCATCACCTTCTGTGTGATGGGAAATACCGCCATTTTCTCACAATATGCCCTTGGGGCAATTTCTACTTTGATTTGCAAAAGACCTGAAAAAGAATGGTTTTTATCACCTTTATGTGGAAATCATTTTCTAACTGTAGTATCGATTTATTTTGGGGCTCTTTTAGAAGTGTATTTGAATAGTTGGTAATGCAATAGGTATAGTCACTTCCTTTCCTTACAGGTTTGCAGATGGGTATAATGTAATATTCTTTTCTCATTGTTCTGACACCAGTTTTTCTATGAATGAAAGACTTTTCTCATTATGTAAAGAGAAATCTTTTTGGTATAAAAAGAGATATGAATTTCCATGGAATATTACAGGTTTCATTCCTAGATGTAGGCTATTTATGTCTATGGATAAGGAAAATGGTGTTTTGTTTGTTTGTTTAGCGTATCTGGTGATGTATGGTTTGAATCAGTGTGAGGATCAGGGTTCTGGAATATAGGGTTATGTCTTGGTGGCTTTATATGCTAGAAAAACTGAAGATAGGTGACACTGGTAGCAAGCCGTGTTATGAGGCGTATTAAAAATTTGTCTTGAGAAGAAGTTTATTTCTAGAGAGGAATGTGTGTGTCATTTTATCAAAGGAAAAGAATAGTGGTTTAGCGGATAAGTTCTGTAATGTAAAAGAGTAGGAAGAAATATTGCTGGTGACATCTGGAAAGAGTTGTGAAAGACTGGGTAGTGAGTCTTGAGGAGAAGCAGAGAGATCCCGATGTGCCAAATGTGGTCAATCACAGAGTGATTTAGTGTCCAAGTGGTGAGATGTTCCTTGCCTCCCAAATTTTCTGGGGTATCTTCTCAGTTGAAGATCCTCATCAGCAATTTTTGAAGGTGGGTGGTCTCATGTTTGTTGTTGTTGTTTCTCAGGTGTCAGGTTTCAGGTGGGTGGTTCAAGAGAGTCAGCATTTGTGATTTAGGATTCCAAATGAACTGGTGTTTGTATTCTACTATTCTTGGTGTGCCTTAGAGTAGGATGCGAGTATTTGAGTCATGTTGACGTTTTGGGCCAGATGATTCCTTGTCCTGGGTGACTATCCCCTGTATCGGACCTGCTGAGGAGTACCTGTTCTTTGTATCCACCGCTAACAAGGAAAGGTTATCCTAACCTCCTCCCATGGCGATTGTGAAGCACCGCCATGTTGGCCAAATATGGCCTAGGGGCAAGTGTACTTTTGGTCTATAAAAATTATTGAAGCTGAAGTCTCAACTATATTTTGAAATGGAAGCATTGAGAATGCAGTAGTTTTACTGTCTTTAGGAGGAAGTTATTTTCTAGTCACAGAAAGACAGTGATCATGTAGTGGTGAATGATAGTGGCAGTGCTCAGTACTTCAGATGGGGAAGTGTTGCCGAGGCCATACAATATATCTAAGTAGACATCCAGGAGTTCTTTCCAAGGTCTCAAGAGGAAAGGGTGAGATCTAAAGACTGTCAGTCACCTCATGGACAGAGATGAAAGTGAAGTGGTTACCAGGGGAGTGGAGTCAAGAGGAACAAGTATGGGATGATGGAACAGGAATTGTGTTTGGGGGATGAGCAGAAAATGGAATGGTGAGATGGAATAGAAGAAAGATGTTCACTTGAAATCAATGTATCAGAATTGGTGAATGTCCCTGTGTTCAATCTAAGTAGTAAATGGAAATAAGAGAGAAAGACAGTAAGTCTACAAGGGAGTCGAAGAGGAATGACACTTCATGGCAGGTGGACCGTGACGTCTTTGTTGTTGTTGTTCAGGTCTCAGCTTTCATGTCGGTCCTTGAAGAGAGGGATCCTTTCAGATCTAGGTTGCAAAAAGAGACACTGTTTCTGTTCTCATGGAATTGTGTTTTTATTCTCTATAGAGCGTGGTTTGTTGTCTTTGTACTCCAGGTAGTGACCTTTTGTGTCTGATAGCTGTTTGTCCTGGGCATAAGTCTCCTTTGTCATGGTTGCTTAGCAGCAGCTGTGATGTTGACAGGAATCGCCAGCTTTAGACCCCCCTTTTGACATTGTGAACTGATGTCATTGTGGGTTAATATGGCTTGGGTGTAAATTCTACTTTGGTTTAGAAAACAGTGTAGCTCCACATTCAGTTATCTCAGCTTTTCCTTGTGATTATTTTCTTGCTGTACTAGTGATTTTTTTTTTTATGTGAGGGGAGGTTTAAGATGTGTATTTGAAAATATGTTATTGGAAGTGAAATTGTCATTCTATGTCTTTACATGTTTTGTGATCTATGGCTATAAGAGGGATGAATAGCATTTAGGTAGATTTAGTGAATCAAAAGTGGTAGGACCTTGTTTCATTGTTTAATATGTGTTTTTGAAAAAGTTTGAAGTGTTAAAGATCATGTATAAGGTACAGTCTTTTGGGTGTAAGTGGAGTGTGTAGGTATAGAGAAGCTTATGTTGTAGTCATGTTCATGTTTTTAAAAATTTATTAACTTTTTTTGGTGGGTAGAATGAGTCATCAAGGTATGGTGTAACTCTGAGAGAGGTACATGCTATGGTTTTTGAACATGAAGAATGTGTCCATGTTTTCTATTTGCTGTGGGCTATATTATTTGAGTTTGTTATCTATTGAGGGTGGTACGGATCATCCCTGTAAATGAAAGGAAAGAAAAAGAGTTTCCATTCTTCATTTCTAGGATCTGTTCTTGGCCTTGAATAGAGTGTATGGTACAGAAATGTACTTTGGTTCTCATGTTCCATCCTTGTATTTTAATTTTTTTATCGCCTTTCCATTTTAGGTAGTTGCAGTTTGTTTTTGTTAGTTGTGTGTATTGAAATTGACAAAGAAGTCAGCATTCCTGGTGGAAGTTCATCAGAGAGTCATTATAACAGACAGTGTATTATGACTGTGTTTTAAATGTAATAGGAAGAGAAACTTTTGAAGTGAACTATGCATGTGGATAGGAAGGTATTGGTGGAGTTTCCACATGAACAAATTGCACGCTTAGGAAGCGATATGCCATGTTATATTTCAGAAGCCATACAATAGAAGGAATTTTTATGTCCTGTTGTCCTTTTTTCCATTCATGACTTGTAGAATTTTACTGTATTTTGTAATAGGTGATGTGAACGTGAGGCAGGAGTATCATTAATAGCTTGGCTTGTTCCTCGGGCTTAGGACGTTGGCATCCAGGGAACCCTTGGTACAGATCTGCCTTTTTAGGATACATGGTGGAGACACCGCCTGGCCCTGCAGAAGGTCCCAGTTAGCTCAGGAAGTTCAGGGCATGCCTTAGCCACCTGGGAGTTCTGTCACAGGTTCTCAGAGGAAAAGGTATATAGATGCGTGGACTCATGGAGATAGAGAAGAGTGAAGCAGTTATCAGAGGGAGGGTGGTGGAGAAGAAAGGGGGGCATGGAGTCATGCTGTTTCACTTAGGTGCTCCATGGAGCCGTGCTCTCTGGAAGTGTATTGACGTGTGTGTGTGGGGGGAGGGGTTTTTCAGAGGTGGAACCCGTGATCGTTTCCTGCATCGTCACTGTGGACTGCATTGAGGCGCCCGACCAGGGCCAGAAAGTGTACATGGTTGACATCAGTATTTATAAGGAGATGCATGATTTTATTGGATATGTTTTTTTTTGGTAACCAATAGCCATAGAGAGAGAGGGAACATTCATGGCCACTGCAAGTAATAGTAAAAAATGTTATAGTTTATTTAATGTGTGAATGGACGATGGTAAAGGGGGTGAGTGTAGGTTACTACTTGCTATTTGAGTGAGACTTCCGAAGTTAGTGTAAGGAGATACGTTACAGTGTGGGTGCAGGGGGTCCTGAGGAGGTGTTTGTTCCTTGTAGGTAAGGAGAACCGAGCATGCGGGAAGAGGGCAGGGGAGGCAGTGCTCACAGTCAGTGTGTTTCATAGAGACAGAGCTAAGGGATGGAGGGAGGTCCTTCAGATCAGTGAGATTCATGGTATCTGTTAGATTCAGGGAGGTGTGCTGTGGCTGCCAGAGTGTAACTGTTGAAGGAGCAGGAACAGGGAGTGCTGATAGGGGCCCCTGTGAGGCTGAGAACAAAGAAGGTCAGAGACCCTTATCAGAAGTTTATGTTTGAAATTTGCCACTAAGCTGAACCCGGCCCCTGTTGCTATGCTGTGTGCGACCTCCCTAGCCAATAGCTAACTGCCACTTCTGCTTCTGTATAATGCTTCCTCACTTAGAATATATAAGGACCTAGCTGTAAGCACCAGGCGTGACTCTCATTTGCAGCTCCTTGTGAGTACGGTGTCTCCGGACATCTTGGGAGTTCGTCCCTGCACAGGTTAAACTTGGCCAATAAAGTACGATCTAATCTCCTGAAAGTCTCCGATGTTTGTTCTTGTACCCGTTGAATGCAACAGTATCCAGAGAGCAGTAGACCTTATGGAGTGTCATTCCTGTGTCACGTAATAGGTGTGGTGATAGGTTATTATGAGCTAATAAGAGGGAATCTGTGGGAAAGGTGACATCATGAAGAGAGGGGAGAGAACAGTGCTGAGTGGTGAAAAAGGTGGAGGAGAATGATGGGGTGTGCATGGCGTGGGGCTACTTGACACTAGCCCGTCCTGTGTGGACAGGTCATATAGGTGATTGGGTGCTGGAGAGGTCAGTTTAAGCTTTTGTTTCATAGGTCATGGGGCTTATTGGAATGATAGGGTACTGCACGTGTCATGGAAGTATAAAGAATGGTAGGGTTGGCCTGACCTGTGGTGGTGCAGTGGATCAAGCATTGACCTGGAACGCTGACATCACCGGTTCAAAACCCTGGGCTTGCCCGGTCAAGGCACATATGGGAGCTGATGCTTCCTGCTCCTTCCCCCTCCTCTCTCTCTCTCTCTTCTCTAACATGAATAAATAAATAAAAATAATTAAAAAAAAAAGAATGGTAGGGTTTTGGTGGCATGGAATCTTGTCCAGAAGGGGAGCAGAAAGGGTGAGATGGGGAGCAGAGAGGGATGGGAGGTTATTTTTGAGAAAGAAGTGCTGTTATAGGAAGTCAGTTGAAATGGTTTCTGTGAGGGAAGGATTTACAGGAAAATGGCAATGGAGGTGAGTAAGGGTGACCCGGGGTATATAATAGGGTGGTCCTTGCTCAGTCTCCATCTTCCTTATGGCCACTCAAGTCAGCAAAATAAAGGTTAGCTGTAGACAGGGTTCCTTAGGAGTTGGAGTTGGGGGTGTGATTGATGAGGGAAACTAGTTGTTGAGAGTTGCATTGTGAAAGATCCTTTTGCATAGGCACCCCCTATTTTATAGTCTTACCAGTGATGATGTTTGTAGTGGTGGTTCCCTTATTTGGCCTCATTGTTGCAGATGGCAGAGAGGGCCTGTCCTAGCGGTAGCTGTGATTCTGTCCTCAGGAGTGTTTCGATAGGAAGGTCAGTACTGGGACGTCAGGGTAGTTTCTACTCAGTGTGACGTGGAGTGGTTGTTGTGCTGTAGTAGCTCCCATGTTTAGTGTGCAGCATGGTGCAGTGGATCGGTGTCTGTGCTCTGGGAGGAGAATGCTTTCTATGGTCACCGTCCTAGGCAGGGGTAGTGAAATCACGTGCAGTATGTATCATTTTGAGACAGGAAATATTTATAGTTGCACTTCTATCATTCAATAGACTTTCTGGAGGGAAGGTAGGTCTAGTTTGGTCGGTTTGGAGATTGTAGACTTCTTGGAAAACTTATGTCATGCTGTAGGGAAGTTCTTAGTGTCAGGCTTGTTTTAAGCTTCCGGGTAAGTTTTGTATTGGTTAAGGAGGAAATCACCTCTTATGAGTTCCAGAAATGTCGTTTTGTTTAGTGATTTCTTGTGTGCTGTGTCTTTGTATTTTCCAGAAGAAGGGAATTCAAAAAGAAAATGGTTGGGGTAGATGGCATCAGTGTGTCAGTAATCAAATGTTTGTCACATAGGTGATCGTGCACTGTGAGTCTTTGTGTTGGTGATAGAACAGGGAGCCATTAGAGGCCTGTGGGTAGTAGTAGGTGAAAAGAGGATTTTAGAAACTTATAATGTCTGATGTTTATATCGGGAGCAGTGCATGTCAGGTGAGTGCCATGTAGGCAGGCGTCCTGGAGTGTTTCAGAGTGATGGAGTGTGTGTGGTGACAGAAGAGTGCAGATGCGTGCAGTGGGGACCAGGTCGTGTGGAGTGTCGGAGTAGGAAGTGGGAGGATAGGCATCTTCCAGGAACTGTTGGGGAAGCAGATAACAGGATAGTCTGATGGGTGCATGGGTGAATGTGAAGAGGTCCTGTGTTTGTTTTTTATTGTCGTTGATTGGGGTGTATCTATGATAGATGAGCAGTGCCTACATTCCTGTCAGGGAGGTTTGAGATTCAGGTGTCAGAAAAGGGTGTGAATGGAGTGAGAGTACAGGCAGTGCAGGTTCTCACAGCATGGGAATGAGGGGGTGTCCTTTGGGAAATGTGGGAAGTTGTGTGTTCATGGAGAAGGAAGTGCTGTCAGGGTAAGTGGCTTGGAATTCTGTGTGTAGTGAAAGGTTTTACAAGACTGTTTGATTTAGGAGACTCTTCATCCACTTATCCGTTATCCATGGGAAGATGACATGAGCAATAGGTGTCTATGCCCCATTTATGTTTGTCATAGAAAGGGGGGCTGAGGGGTTTCACAGGTTCGGTGCTGGGGGTCATGTGGAGTGGGAGTGCTGTGATCAGTAGGGGTGATGTCACTTATTTAGGCACAGAGTGTAGTGACGAGACACCGCTGTCAACTGGTAGCATAAATTGTATTTCTTGTGTAGGGTAACAGTTGTGTTTAGTTTTTTTCCATTCTATTTATCTTTCTTCCTTGTCCTTGTTTTTACTAACGTTTCTGTCTTTTGTCCTCTTGTCTGTCCTCTGTTACTATCTTTGTTACTTCCTATTCTCCTCCCTTTCATGTCAGCTGTGTCTCAGCTGTGCAGTTAAGAGTGTCCGGTGGCAACAGTGATTATACAGGGAAGGTGGCAGATGGCAGAGCAGTCCTTTGTGCACTCATGCCACAGCCTCACCTTCAGCTCAGGGAGTTCTGTGGCAGGAAAAAGAAATGAGCAGTTCAGTGTCAGTCATGTAGCCTATAGTGTTCTGTGAAATTTGCCCCACTAGTTGTGTAGGGCAGGTCAAAGGTTCACACTCATATACAAGCAGCTAGGCTGAAGGAAAAAGTGCAGATTAGTAGGGTTTTCTTGCAGGAGAAGGCATTCCTGGGCAGCTTTACACTGTTCTAGATCCCATTGCATTCTAAAGTTTGAAATACATTCCATGTGGAGAAAGGTGTGTCCAAGGGCAGTAGGGGTTGGTGCATATGTTCATGGAGGTATTAGTAGATTCTTTAGAAAAGTCATCAGGAGTCATGCTTTCCTCTTCTGGGTAGGAGAGTGGGCCTGATTTTAGGGGCAAGTTGGTCCAGGGAGTTGTAGGGAAATGTCTGTTGAAGTGGATTTTGGAATCTTAGAAGAGTATCACGTGACATTTCGATGGGGAACCATCCTGTTTGGTTCCAGGCATTGTTGGTAGGAGACCCGGAAAATTTGAGAAATTTGAGTTTGTTGGGTGTGTGTGGTGCCAGAATAATGCAGGTGCCTGCAGTGGGGACAGAAGGGGGAGGGGACGGGTCTCCAGGAGAAGCAGTGAAGTGTCCACTAGGACAGTGTGGTGGTGTGTGGGTGAACGGGGAGAGGCGTGATGTTTATTTATTGTCTTTGTTTATTGCTGTATATGTAGATGCAAGGAGTCTCCACTTCTTGCAGGTGGATTTGTGACACAGGTGTCAGAATATGGAAAGCCATGATGGGGGTGGTTTAGGGTTGATGGAAAAGTTTAGAAAGGTGTGTGTTCACAGGGAAAGAAGCCGTGAAGGGTTCTACTCTTGTTTTACACTGGTTTGGTGTATCTGTGGCCACAGGTGGTTTTAGAGCAGTGGTAGTCAACCTGGTCCCTACCAGCCCACTAGTGGGTGTTCCAGCTTTCATGGTGGAAAGCAGAGCAACCAAAGTATAAATAAAAGATAGATTTAACTCTAGTAAGTTGTTATATAAAGATGTATTCTGCCAAACTTAGCAAAAATCCAATATAAAGTACTTGGTAAGTAATTATTATTATATGCTTTAACTCTGCTTTATAAGTTGTATAAAGCAAAGTTACTTCCCTACTTTATAAATTACCATTACTGTGGAACTGGTGGGCAGTTAGAAAATTTTACTAAAAACAGAGATACAAAAGTGGGAGGTAGGTATAAAAAAGTTGACTACCCTGTTTTAGAGAAAGGTGGGTTGCAGTGGAGTGATTTCCAGGATGTGTTGTCAGTGGGGGAGGGTCATGTGCCAGGTAGTAGATACACGTTATTGTCTGCTTGGAAATGTAGTGAAGTCTTTGAGGTTTCCTTTCAGTCTTGTATATCTGCATCTCCCCCCTCTGTTCCCCCTCTGTGGCCACTCCCCCCATCCTCCTCCCTGTTTCCTCCTCTGTCTCCCTGTATGTTCCCCCTACATTCCTCACAGTCCTCCTCAGTCCCCTCCTCCGTCTCCTCAGCTTCCCCTACCCTTTCTGAACTCAGTTTAAGTACTCCCAGTGTCACCTCACCTCACACCTCCAATCTTGTGGTCACCCTGCCCTTATGCCCTCGCTTCTACTTCTGGTCCTTGAGCCCACTGTGCCCCCATTCCTACTCTGCCTCCAGTCTCCACCATTTATTCTCCAGTCTTCTTTGTTTCCATTGTTGTCCTCAGTGACTAACCCCCTAGTGTGCTGCTGCGATGCCACAGCACAGTAGCCCGTCCTTGCCCTGCCTCTGCCATCAGGAGTTTTCTGTGAGAAAAGCTTAGGTAGTAGTTTCATTGCTGTATGTGTTTCACCATTGAATGTCTTACTAGTTTCTTGGGAGTAGTAGGGTTCCCATCCAGGAGGTATTGCTAAGGAATTTTCCAGTGTTGTGTGGACTTTATTGAATAAAAGGGGAAGAGCTGGGGACCCTGGATATGTTGTGGGGCAGGGACTCCCCTGGAGACCTGAGAGCATCTGGGGAGAAGTTGAACTGATCTGGATGCTGGGTACCTCCCCTCACTAGGAGGCTGTGTACATCAGCAGATCCCCCACACCATTCATAGAAACATTGTGTCAGTTAGGAATTTTCTGGCTGAGATATTTTGCTGGTGAATTGTGTCTCCTGAGTTCTGTAGAGGACAGGAGTGTCGACTCCTCACCGGGAGATTGATATCCTAGTTTTCAGAACAGGTTGTGCAGGGAAAGGATTTCTAGGTTGTGCTGGTCATCAAAGCATGTTACCGAGATCATGCTGGTGGGGGCAACTTCTTTACTAAGTTGCAATGTGTATGTTCATAGAGAAAGCAATGTCGTTAGCTGGAATCAATTTGGTGTGCTGAATGTCAGCAAAAAGGGTTTATAAGGTGGCGAGAGAGGAGATTCACCCACTTCCAGGGGATCCGTGAGTATCTGTGGTGTGTAGTGACACTGCCCCCCCCCTCCAGCTCTGTCTCAGAAAGTTGGGACTTGGCTGAGTTTACTAAGGAGGTGATGTTGAGGGGTGTTGTGGAGGGGATTGGGATAGTGTCTGCTGGGGGAGATCTCAACCGTTTTATTGCTGAGCCACCCATTCCCACCATCTCAGTTTGTGATGTGAACCAATTGGACCCGACCACAGCCCCACAGGGTTTTCGAGATGGTGATTCCTTTCCATTTCCAGTGGTGCTCAGGGTGTAAGATGTAGCTGGGGTCCCCGGCTCACAGTCCAAGCTGTTTCTCCCTCCCTGGGAGTCCTCAGGGAGTAAGCAGAGCTGGGTTTACATAGCATCTCTGAATGACTAGTTTCATTGTGTTCTATTCTCTCCAGTGTCCTGTTCTCTCAGTTGGATGTGGTGGGGAGCTGTTCCTGTGCAGTGTGGTTGGGGAGGGGGGCAGTGTGTGGTGTGCACAGCATGGGTCAGAAGAGTGAGGATGATGTAGATGACACAGGTTTTATAGACCTTGTGGGAGAAAGGGTTAAAAGGAACCATAGCTCAGTTGGGGCATAGCAATACTTATGAAGACCGAAGTTGGCGGGATGGGGTTCAGAGATTTGGCCGTAGGGAACTTTCTAGAGGTAGCAGTTTTTGGGTTCCTGGGCAGCTTCCAAAGAGGAAGTTATCTCCTTCTAGTTCCTCAAACAGGGCTCAGCTATCCTCCTGCCCCAAAATTCCCAGGGAAATCTGATGAGCTGGGGTCCTTTACTATATAGAAGGTGAAATGCAGAAAGGCTAGGGGCAAGGGGGCTGTGGGGAGATGGATTTATCAGAATGGTGGAGAGACCCTGTGCATCCCTTGGAGAGCCATTTTGCCATGAGTCATTGGAAGTGCCCGGGTGGTAGAGAGAAGTATTGACAAACTTATGAGGGTTGTACTGTGATAACTCAGAACATCTCTTTGTGAAGTTTGTAAGGGGAACTGCGACCCTGGTTTGGCCCAGTGGGTGGAGTAGTCTTCCATTCTAACTCGGGTGAGAAGTACCTGAAGTCTCAGAGGTTTATTCCCTTGGGGAGGGTGATCTTTCCCAGAGCTATGGATGTTCGTGGATCCAGAGGATAGTGACAGTATATGGGACCTCATGTGCTAGGGGTTTGTTAGTAGAAAGAGATGGAAAGAGTGGAAAAGGTTCTTGGGAAGCCTGAGAGAAGTCTGGAAGGCCTCCAAAAGCATCCAGGGGAGTAAGTCGAATTAGATCCAGGGAGAAAAAAAGAGTGAGAGCTAGGCATTTGGGAATGCTGTGGAGTCCAGGGAGCTGAAAGATGGGGACAGAAATGGGGTTTCAGTGTGGGTCCCGAGGACTGTCTGTTGTACACAGTTGTAAATGATGTGTATTCCCATTGAATTGTTTAGGATGGCGGTCTTTTGTTTTGGCTGGAAGGGACTTTTCTTAATGTGCAGGGAAATATTTAATGTGTCCGGGTGAAGAAAATGGAACACCTCATTCAGTGGCATAGTGGAGGGAGAGAGAGCAGGTCCTGTCTTTCCTAGGGTGACACGTGTTGGAAAGAAGGAACAGACGCAGTAAAACCACACAGAGGCAGGAAGAAAGACAGTTCACAATAAGAGCACACGCAGACGGGAGTTACTCACGTCAGTGGAGGAGGGTGGGGGTCCTTTTCTTTCATCTATCTCAAGAAGGGTCCAGACAGGGTGTGGGGTAGAAGCAGAGGTGCTCCAAGTGTGTGACAATGTCTGAGTCATTCTGAGAGTGTCATAGCCAGGGATCCATAAATCAGTTCATAGCCAGATAGGAGGCCCTGTCATGTCCTCAGGGAACAAGTGTGGGTTGCATATGAGGAATGGAGGAGCAGCAGAGAGAGCGTAGGTGGGGAGCATCAGGACATCAGAGGCAGCCAAGTGTCCCAGGGAGAGAAGTGATCCCAGGTGAGGTCATTGTTCCTGCAAGAAAGGAGGAGCCTTGTGAGAGAAGGTGGGACAAGGAGGAGGGAGTGGTGGATGGTGTTGAGGTAGGACATGAACTTGAAATTATAATCACAGTTAGTGGCTGTCTGGGAGTTTGCGAAGCATCTGAGGGGCAGGGTGAATGGCTTGTGTGCCTGACACAGAACTTTGCAGGGGCCTGTGAACACCTTGGCTCCCCTGAGAGGGCAGTGAAGGAGCAGTGTCACGAGAAGGGGAGGGAAAGGGGTCCAGGAAATCAGTCAGTGGGGATCAGACTTACCACATCCTTCTGTCAGCTAGGGTCCAGAGGGGAAGGCTGTGTGTCTCTTGCAGAGAGAAAAGAGTTTTCTTACCTGTTATTTTAAATGAGGTGCATGATGGTGATCGTTCACTGGACTATGCACCTGACTCACAGGTCTCCTCACTGGTAGTAGGAGAGAGTGTGAAAAAAAGAAGTCTCTGTGATAGAAGTCCTCCAAGGATGCCCACAAGGAAACAGTATGGGGTTCCGGTGGGAGAGGGTAGAGTTAGGGTTCTGTTTTAGAAAGTGTACCAGGGTTTGGTAAGCTCTGTGTGTATTTGAAACAAAGAGGTTAGAACTCTTTCTAAACATTTTCTTTTTTTGCTGAAAGCACGGCTGTGAATCAAGGTAGACATTGAAAAGGCAGACAGTTTTCAGGGTACGTTAGGCTTTTCATCTCTCAGATACGTTAATGTGAGGGAGAACATACACTCATAGTGAGCGGTACAAGTGTATGGTATACTGGAAGGAAAAAGGGAAAAGCGTAGAAACCTGAGATTTGTCCAGTTGTAAACATGTCAGTGTTGATTTCTCATTTCCAGCAGTTTAAAAAACATGCTGGAGGTACTGGCAGATGGGTTTAGTGTATAGCGCACTGTGTTCTATGAAAGTCCTGGATCAGATTCACATTCAGGGCATGAAAGAATGGGAGTCATGTGTTCCTCAACTGTCCCCTCTCCACAGTTCTGTTTCCAGCAGGCGGACAGTGGCTGTGCCCCTTGGAGAGAAGGCAGTGAGGGTACCTGGGATGATGGACGTGTCAGCAACTAGTGGGGAAAATAGGTCCCTGTAATCCAGCATCATTTGCAGGTGGGGTTAACAGAAGGCTCTCTGATACGGTGTGTATGTGGCATTCTGTGTCACTGTTTCCCTACCTGTCACTTAAGAACAACAGAGCCCATAGTCTAGGGCAAGTGTGATTATGTTGTGTTGGTATAGAACAGGGAGTGTGGCGATGGTACAGGAATTCACCTGGTGAAGGTGGATTATGGGGATGGTGAATAGTAATTATGTCCTTATTGTGGAGCCCAGCAAGGCGGTCCCTGGCTGGGTTACAGTTTCAGTGTCATCATGGAAAATGAGGTGGTCAGGTGTGCTGGTGTGAGGCCAAGTCCACCCGTGTTCCGTAGGAGTGACAATGTGCAGGGTTCCTGCAATCTTGGGTTTGCAGAGGGATTGTCATTCGTGTGAGTGTTATTGGACGTGTGTGTGGGATGTGTCAGGGTGCGAGTGCAGGCATTGCACAGTCTCTATTCTTGGCATTTGGGGTCAGAGGAAGGGTTGTGGTTTAGGATCGAGGGAAGGATGTGAGAGTCTGGATGGGACAGCTGTGCCTTTCTGGGAAGTAAGAGAGAAGGGGGATGTGGAGTCCATTTCCTGTGGAAGGAAAGATGCTGTCCTGCATGTGTGTGATGCATTTGGGTCCCCAAGAGAGGAGAGGAGCAGCTTCTGGGCTTGGTGGTAGTTAAAGAGGGGAGTGAGGAGAGCGAATGGGAGGGAAGGAGCTACATCAGTTGGTCTTGAGGGTGGATGGGGTAGAAGTGAGCAGTGTGTTCTGTGGTTTATGTAGAGCAGGGGTCCCCAAACTATGGCCCACGGGCCACATGCGGCCCCCTGAGGCCATTTATCCAGCCCCCGTCACACTTCCGGAAGGGGCACCTCTTTCATTGGTGGTCAGTGAGAGGAGCACATTGACCATCTCATTAGCCAAAAGCAGGCCCATAGTTCCCATTGAAATACTGGTCAGTTTGTTGATTTAAATTTACTTGTTCTTCATTTTATTTTATTTTATTTTTATTTTTTTTCTGAAGCTGGAAACGGGGAGAGACAGTCAGACAGACTCCCGCATGCGCCCAACCGGGATCCACCCGGCACGCCCACCAGGGGCGTCGCTCTGCCCAGACCAGAGCCACTCTAGCGCCTGGGGCAGAGGCCAAGGAGCCATCCCCAGCTCCCGGGCCATCTTTGCTTTAATGGAGCTTTGGCTGTGGGAGGGGAAGAGAGAGACAGAGAAGAAGGAGGGGGGGTGGAGAAGCAAATGGGCACTTCTCCTATGTGCCCTGGCCAGGAACCGAACCTGGGTCCCCCGCATGCCAGGCCGACGCTCTACCACTGAGCCAACTGGCCAGGGCTTTGTTCTTCATTTTAAATATTGTATTTGTTCCCATTTTGTTTTTTTACTTTAAAATAAGATATGTGCAGTGTGCATAGGGATTTGTTCATAGTTTTTTCTTATAGTCCAGCCCTCCAATGGTCTGAGGGACAGTGAACTGGCCCCCTGTGTAAAAAGTTTGGGGACCCCTGATGTAGAGGGCTCGGAAGGAGAGTTTGAGTCATTACCAGAGCAGATTTTGTGTGTGTAGTCAAAAGAGTTGAGTGGGTTCAGTTTCATGGCTTCTGGTACAGAAACAGAAGGGAGTTTGCCTTATTACTACTGGGGTCTTAAGTAGGGAAGTGCAGAAAAATGCGTGGGCGAAGTTCATCTCGTATTTTGGGAAGGGATCCTGTCTGGACTCACCAGCCATGTACTTCCAGTGTCCGCTGGGGACAGCACTGTGGGCAGAAGAGCGTTTGTGAGGAGGTCCTATTGGAGTCTTGCCTCGTTGTCTGCGAGGCCCTTGTGAAGAATGGCATCTCTGCCATTGATGTGGTGACAGGGATGCCTCCTCCCTTTTCCAGAAGTTGAAGTCTAGCAAAAACCATGGTGGTTATGGACAGTCAGTGGGGAATGCAGCGGGAGGACTGCGAGCTGCGAAAGGAGGACCAGGAGCAGGAAAGACCGAGGTGGTTTTGTTGAAAACGTTTGTTGAAGATTTTACTAGCTGTGGATTCGTGTTGACTTAACTCTTGGTAGAGGGGGTGCTGTGAAAAGTGTGAGATATTTTCTTTCTTTTGGAAGCATGTGTGGGCTGTGGTCACCAGAGCTGTGCCCGGCTGGCTACTAGGGAAAGTCTCTGTTGCCCATGGTCCCAGTTCGCCCTCTGTGCTGCCCTCCAGGTGCCCAGGAGACAGCTTACCTTCAGGTGTGTTTCCCCAGGAGCGGGATGGCAGGAACTATATGGTAGGAAGTACAGAGCAGAGACAGCTTCTCCTAGGAAAGGTGCTCTCCACAACCCTTAGTCTCATGCGCATGTCCCGAGCAAGAAGGCTGGAGGCGGCACTTCCTTTCCCTGGGCCTCCCTCATGGCAGACTGACCTCCCCTAGTCGCAGCTGTGATTCCAGCTTGAATTTAGCCTGGGGGGTCGGTGAGAGGAAGGGGAGCCACATCCTAGAGCTTTTCCTACTTACTCAGTTGTGTTGAGGTGTGTGCTCCCCAATGTCCTGTACATCACACCCAAAGTCGAGTCCTGTGGTGAGGCCGGCATATGTGGAGGTGTCAGAGACCACTTGTACTCCACCATTTTCCAAGCGTAGGTTAATAAGCTTGAGGGGTACGAAGTGGGATGTACTTATGAGCAGTATTTCGTTTTTTCTGTAGGTGTTTTTGGGAAAATGGGGTGGGGGAGGGTTTACTTCATAGATTTCCTTTGTGACTTCTTTTAAGGTATGGCATGAGAAAGTGGTACTGGCTGCTTGGTATGTTAGAAAGAAGTGTTTTGAGAACAGCTTTCTTGTGCCTTTCTGTGAGAGAAAATTAATTTCATGTCTCATGGTCATTGTGATGGAAGAAATAGAATTTCTCCCCTCAGTGAAATTGGAATGTAGAAATAGGGGATGCTTCAGTGGCAGAGACAAGGTATTTAAAAAAAATGTGCCACGGATTCAGAAGAGAAAGTTGTGAGGGGAGAGAAACGTCACATTTTCACTTTTTGTTATTTTCCCATTCTGTGTTCCGAGCTTTCCTGTCAGCTGTGGTCTGTGTTCGGTTGGAGCCCACTGGGTGGACGCTATCTGTTGCACCCTGTCTGTGAGGGCGCACAGTGTGCGCATGAAGGCATAGATTTGTCATGTTGCAGGAGGTGCCCGTTAGTGTTCTTAGAATCGGTTCTTAGTCTAAGTTCAGGTAAATAGGTCTGTGGGAACCAGTATGACAGTGGATTGGACTGTAAAAACACCTTACATGTAAATGGGGGCTCTTACCTTCAATTATGGAGCTGTGGAGTCTTCCGGGATGTCGTTCACTTTCATTTGGGGGGAATGGGCCCGTACGGGAGTCTTCACTTACCTACGGGGGATGGGTTCCCGCTGGTCCGAGTGGGTCCATGTTTCCTGCCAGCGGTGTAGACCCCTCGTGGAAACTTCGTGGTGGAGTCCGGGCGGTGTCCATTGCGTTCCTGTGGGGGAGAGAAACGAGGAAGGGTTTAGGTTGTGCGGGGGGATGTTCCCGGAGAAGTCTGTGGGGTATAAAGTGACCGAGTGGGGGAGTCACAGGGAAGGGAGCTCGGAGACGGGGTCAGGGGGAAGCCCGGAGCGCAGTGCCCATGCCCGCTGCTGCCCTGGGTGCGGGTCCTGTGGGAAGGGAGAGGGTGTGGAGGGGGAGGTGGGGACTGAGGAAAGGAGAGGCACCCGCGCAGTCCGTGAGTGTTCCTGGGAGGGGAGCAGCGGTGTGTCCCTGTGAGGAGGGTTATTAAGGGGCTGGGTTTTGGGGGCTGGTCCTGGGGTGGAGTCTCATAGAATATTGAAATGAGGTAGCCCCTGGGGAGGCTGTTGTCAGCTGGTTGTTTGGAGGTCTGATGAAATGGTATCGTTGAGGGCCCTGGCCGGTTGGCTCAGTGGTAGAGCGTCGGCCTAGCGTGCGGAGGACCCGGGTTCGATTCCCGGCCAGGGCACACAGGAGAAGCGCCCATTTGCTTCTCCACCCCTCCGCCGCGCCTTCCTCTCTGTCTCTCTCTTCCCCTCCCGCAGCCGAGGCTCCATTGGAGCAAAGATGGCCCGGGCGCTGGGGATGGCTCTGTGGCCTCTGCCCCAGGCGCTAGAGTGGCTCTGGTCGCAACATGGCGACGCCCAGGATGGGCAGAGCATCGCCCCCTGGTGGGCAGAGCGTCGCCCCAAGGTGGGCGTGCCGGGTGGATCCTGGTCGGGCGCATGCGGGAGTCTGTCTGACTGTCTCTCCCTGTTTCCAGCTTGCAAAAAAAAAAAAAAAAATGGTATCTTTGATGCTGTGTGTAGGGATAAGGCATTGTGCATTTGTGTGTGTTCACATTGGGTTCTTTCGTGTTTATCTTTTTTGAAAGGTTTCCAGTTTCCCCAGAATTCATGTCAAGACAGGATCCTCAGTTTCCGGCCCTGTGGCCATGTCCCCATAGTGAGTTTTAGTATGTTTGCAGCTGTATTTGCTGTGCAGAGGTGCCTCCATGTCTGATGGTGTGATGAGGACATGATTCCTGGGACACTGGTTATTGCAGTGAGTCTCCCTGTAAAAGTCACAGAGAAGGGAGACCTTGGGAAGGCTGCACCCAAGGTCTAGGAGGGATTCTGGGAGCCAAGGTGAGGGAAGGCCATTTGGGGTTTCTATCTCAACAGGGAGAGATTGTCTTTCCGGAATGTTATTTCATGTTTTGTGAATGGAGGAGAAATCAAGGAGGAGATCATAAGAGGCTGGGAAAGAGCAGTTGTTGAAGTGGAGTGTACAGCAGTGAGGATTGCTGGAGTTGATAGCTCACGAACTGGGGACTAACAGGTGGATTTTGGAAGGTGTGTTCTATTGCATTCACATCAGTGGTGATGGTTATCTGTTAGGGGTAGGATAGGTAATTCATTTAGGAAGTTGTATATCTGGGCCCCCCCCTACTTTCCTGGTCTACTAATGTATTTTGAAGCTTGGAATCCCATGAGTGAGAGACTGTTTGCTAGTGACACCACTTTTGTGTCCATAGCGGGCATTGCTGGCAACTGCCTGTGATACTTCATTTCTTTCAGGATGGTTTCTGTTTAGGTGACAGTGGTTGGTGTTAGTCTAGTTTATGCTTTCTCAAGGTTTGTGTTTAGGTGGGAAAAAGTAGTAACATATTTAAGTGTGGTATCTTTGTTGCTTGGGTGTGTTTTATGGGGGCTTGCTGTGAGGCAAGGTATGGGAGAAGACAATAGTATATTATTTAGTTTCCCTTCTATGGGCCTTCTATTGCTTCCTGTCACTGTGTCCAGGCCTGGTGCATGCCCTCCCAATACAGTCTTGATTATAACTGTTTGGTGCTACAATGCATGTGGAGTGTGGTGATGCAGGAATTACAGTGCTTTGAATATTCATGTTACAGTCCCGAAGGTGCTGTCAGAGTCCATTGTGTGTACAGAGGGAAAATGCCCTCACTCCAGGCTTCCACTCCTATGCTATATTAGTATGAATCCTGTGATCTCCAGTTACAATCACTCCCATTGAGTGTCTGCTGTGGGTTTTTCTAATTTGTGGAGACTGGATTGTCTTGCCCAGGAGCCCAGGAGTGTTTACCCATGTGAACCATCTGGTGGTGGTGCTGAGAGGAGGAAGTGTCTGTAGAGATGTGTGTGCCTCAAGGAGACTGGAGGACTTCAGTGCTTTCCAGTATGTGTTGGTATTTCAAGTTTGTAATGGGGAAAATGTGGGTGGAAGACTTGAGGATTAAAAATCGGAATTTATCAAAGTTTTCAGTTGTTTTGTAGTTCCATACGCTTTTGAATGGAATGGGTATTGGATGACTCAGAGGGACTAGGCTGAGCTATTTGAAGTGTGTGCACACTGAGCCAGACTGTGTGCATCCAACACCATGATTTCTGTAGGGTGCTTGTGATGGGACCTTGAAGAAGACATTTCTGGATAGAACAGCATGTCTCCTAGGTTGGATCTGTTCTCTGTCCTTTTTATGCAGCTTTTCTATTCCAGGTTGCTGATCTAGGGAGGGATGGAGAAGTTTTAGGTGCTCTAAGGAGCATCAAGGGTTAGCCATATAGGCTGCTAGGAGAAGGAATGGAAAATATAAGGTCTAATGGAAAGTTCTGTGTGTTTCTGATATAAAACAAAATACAAATTTTTCTTGCCGTCAATAAACTTTGTTACATAATATAATTGCCATTATTATTAATGATTTCTTGCCAGCATGAGGGCAATTTGTGTTTCCAATTTTTGAAAAATCTTTTTATCTTTTGATGCAAAAACTCAAGCCAGTGCTTGTTTGATATCTTCTTCATTTTTGAATATTTTGCCTTTCAAGAAATTTAGTAAGGACAAAAACAAGTGATAGAGGGTGCTAAGTCCGAGGAATGTGGTGGATGCAACAGACATGCTTCTGTAGTGAGCATGGGGTAGATTTCTTATGTAGAGGCCACAGTGCTCATGGTGAAGGTCTGTGTGATACTAGAGTGAGGTGACTTTCTCCTTGGTCTTGGAGTGTCAGTCTGTACCTATCAGCATTTGTGAGGAAGGACACAGGAGGCTTTACTAGCTTTTCCAGTACTTACCAGGAAAAGTAAGCCTGGGCGTTGTGAGGTATGTTTCCATGGTTTCTTGATATTGAGTCTAGTTCCCATTTCCTGCAGCTAAAATGGAGAGGAGAATATGTTGCTATGGTTGGGTGAAGACATGAGCATTCTATTGAGTGTTGGAGATTTCAGAATGCTGAGGTGTCCAAAGGAAACAGGAAGAAGTGAGGTGACTTGAGAAAGAAAGTTGGTGTTGTGAGTCCTTCTATGCCTAAGTTAAAATGTGGTTTCCTGCTTGGAATCCAAAGAGAGAGTTAGGAATTGGTTGTGTGGTGTTTCATAAGTCATGGCAAGATTAGTCACAGAGGATGTAGTCCATGGTGGTGATCTTATACAGTGGGCCACATGGCTAAGGTTTTAAGTTTGGAGGAGGAATGCTTTAGCCAATGAGGTGTGCAATGGAAATGGTGTGATGGAAAGGTGTATGGTGGGAACAGTGTCACTGAGTCCTATGTGAGGTTTGAAAAGAGGCAATGTTTTTCCGATTTCTCTGGTTTATAATTGTGTCACATACTGTCTGAAGAGACTGTGCTTATTTGATATCATCCAGTCATTCGAGTGTGACATCAGCCCAGAAAAGGAGTCCTCATCGTTTTCAGGGTAGTCCAGACCTTGATTTTGAGGTCTCAGCCTGCGAGGCGTGTGCTGTAGGGGGAGGTATTGTTTTCCACCATGAGTGTGTGATGATGCCTCCTTTGTATTCCAATGGACTCCTTTCCAGCTGTTCTTCAGTCAGATGGGGCTGTAATTTAGGGATCATTGTTTGCATTGTATTCAGTGATCACCATCCATTATTTCTGTCTCCTCCCTTACTGTTAGCCTTACGATAACCCCAAAAGGTCAGGGAGGAGTGTTGAATATTTCTTGGGGTGGGGGTCACAATTGATAGAGGAACATAGACTTTGATGTTTCCATGAGTCCTACCATAGAATGTGATGTGGTTATGTCATAGTGTGGTGTCACAGTGGTTCTGTGCAGTTATTACAAATGTAGGTGTCATACGTGTGTGGGCCATACTGAGAGGTGTGTGGCAAAGCTCTGCTGTCTCAGGAGGATGTCCTTGTGTTTGTGGGGCATTTATGATTTCTCATTTCAAAGAGTAGAAGGAAGGGATAAATAAAGAAGTGTCATTTTATTGTCATACTGACTTGTTCAACCTAGTCGTGCCGTCAGCACTTGCTTTTTCCCTGTGCCTACAATTGGTGACTTTGGCCATCTTTGGCGACATTGTTTGTCTTAGACAGTTGGCCGTAGAATGTGTTAGTTTTGTTTGAGTGAATTCATCGTTCACGCCACTGAGTATTCTATGAGTGCTGAGTGAGAAGGAGATTTTTACCGAGGAGTGCTGGTTATGTATAAACGTTCCTTAGAAAAGGAGTGTCTTGATTCACAAAACGGTGAGGTCAGTTAGGTTTTTAGTGTGCTGTGTGGAGAGAGGTGCTGCGGCTGTTATGCAGATATCTGTCTGCCTTCCTTCCCAATAGAGCGTTAACGAGCAAGGAGGCTGAACAGATTTCCCCATGAGGAAGGTTTGCTGGACACTGATATTCACATTTTTATGAAAGTTCCATAAAGCAAGTGAGCCTATGAGCAGGCTCTTTCAGGCTGAACAGCATTGACGTCTTTGCCACACTCCTGTGGAAACGTTGGAAAGAGCAGCATTCGATGGGGTTTGTAGACATTTCCTCTGGAAGGGATTCTGGAAATTTCAAAGGAAGCTTTTGTCAGTGATGAGAGGATGGCTTCCAGGTTGAGGAGTATTTCTGTCTGTAGATGTGTCTTTCCTATGGCATTTCAGTTTGTTTTGTGAACTGCCTTGTGATACATTCCTCAGTGTTGCTTTGAATGTTGAGGATTCCTGTACTGTGTTTTATTTTTTTATAACTGGATCAGCAATGAACATGAGTTCGGAGGGGAGGCTGTTACTCCCATAGTTAAGAAAGGCAGCAGACATTTTTTTTTTAAACAGAGCCAGAGGCAGAGAAAGGAACAGATAGGGATAGGCACACAGGAAGGGAGAGAGATGAGAAACATCAATTCTTATCCTCAATTGGGGCTCCATCAATGTGGCTCCTTAGTTTTTTATTGCTTTCCCATGTGTGCCTTGACTGGGGTGCTATAGCAAACCGAGTGATACCTTACTCAAGCCAGCGACCTTGCGATCATGCTGGTGAATATTGCTCAAACCTGATGAGTCCATGCTCAAGCTGGGAACCTTGGTGTCTTGAACCTCGGTCGTCCACATCCCAGTCTGATGCTCTATCCATTGCGCCACTGCATGGTCAGGCATTTGTTAACAAAGAATTGTTACCTTGCTTGTGTGTTATTCTGTCTGTTAGGTGGGTTGTTCCTGAGGTTTCTTGGAGTTGGCCACGAGATGAGGAATGATATGTATTGATGTCATCATGAGTACGTAATTATACCTGCTGCTATCAGGTGTGCGAGATTTCAGTACTTGTTTGAAAATACAGCTGGCTGGTGACAGTGCTCTGTGTTCTTTCCGGGGATGCTTCCTGTCTGGAGGTTAATTATGTCAATTTGTGAGCTTATGGGAGGTTTGGATATTGCATATATTTTGTTTTTCTTTCGTTGTGTATGCATTGATTGGTTTTATGGATAAAATTTCCCAGTGTCTACCATTGTTTCCAGTTACGGGTTTCTAGTATAGTCTATAAGGAATTCACATGGGTGGATATTTTTATGCGTGATTGCTATGGTTTTATCCGTGGGGTGATCATTCGGTGTGTCATGGTAGGATTTCTTTTCATCTTTGGAGCTATAATGAACTATCTGTGGTTGATATTTTTTCTCATTCTTCAAATTCCATCCTTTCTTACTTACCAGGGTGGTCTGAATAGTATGGCTTTCCAGTGGAATGTGTTTCTGCTTAGCTTTAATGGGTTTTGTCTACTGGTTTGAATGTTTTGAAGACATTTTAAATAATTGTTCTGGTTACCATGGTGAAAATGAGCTCTTCCAGCTGTTATAGATGTTGGTGAATTCTGGATTCACAGACCCTTGAATGAATGGAGAGTTTTGAAAAATAGCCTGGCTTTGTGTGTTTTCCTGTAGGAATACGGTATAGTGACATTTCTTTTTTGCTGGGACTTCAAGGCATGGTGTACATGTTGCTTTTTCTCCAGTTCCCATAGCTTACTGGTTTTGAGGTACATTTCTGTTTCCATTGTTAATGGAAAAAAATATATAGTTCTGCTTAATATATTAAAATTAACTGTGGATAGTAATTGAAGCCGAGAAGGTTGGGGAAGTAAGGTAGATCCAGGATGCCATAAATGTGATGTTTTAGCCCCAGACAGTACAAGCTGGGTAGTTCTTTCTGAGGGAAGATCTTTCTCTCAGGAAAAGGAATGGCTTTTACTGAAGCCTGTCTGCTGTGCTTCCCATCTGCTATCATGTATTTCAAGAGTCACCTGTGGAGTGTGAGGAAGTAAGACATACCAGCCCTCATTGTCATTGTTATGTGAATCATTTACAGCTAACTGTCTTTTTTCTGCCTAGGTAAAGAAGTTTTAGCGAAGATAACATCTGTGCTTCGAGTCCCTCACCCGGTGTGAGATGTTGGGCGCAAGGGCTTGGGGTCTGGGGCCTGGTGTCCGGCATCGGGCATCTCAAGTCTGGCTCTGGCCGCAGTTTGAGGCAGGGCCCCTGGGCTGCCATGTACTCTATCGGAATACGTCCAGGGTCTGTCCAGGGTCCTGCCTCAGATGGCAGTTCGTGCCCCGGGTGTGGCATCTGCCTTCTGGCACCAGGCCTCTGCAGTCTGATACCACTTTTTGGTTTGTGTTAGGGGGTGGATAGCATGTAGAAGTGTCTTCTAGGGTGGTGATCAAAGGGTAAGTCTAGGGCATGTGGCTTCTGGGTTAGGTCTATGGTGTTAGGTGCTACTGGAGAGGTACTAGGCTTGGAGGCAGATGGGAGAGTTTCCCCTGGAGGGGGAGGGGTGAGGGTGAGTGGGCGGGACTGAGGTCAGGAAGGCAAGGCAAGGTGTTCCGATCCCCCCCTCCTGAGTTCCCTCTGAATGACAACATACCCGGATAGCTGCCTTTGGAATACAGAAAGGACAGAGTTAGTAAAGACTGGGACTAGATATTGATCCAATCACTGAGCCCCAAGGTGAGGAGTTTCCTCTGTCTGTCCTGCTGCATTTGCATATGAAGAGCCACTCCTGGAAAGGAAGGCATTCCTGGCTGGGGCATCTGAAGAGGTTGGATGCCAGTCTGGCTACAAAGAGAAGAGGCGGATGCAGCTGCGGAGTCTTCTGTTGTGGTCAACGCAACACTGCGGAGTCTCATTCCCTTTCCATGGTGAGTGTCTTTGTCATGGGATTGTCTGGAAAAGTAACACTGCTGTACGGGGGTGGGTCCGACTTGTGCCGGTAAAATGATGTGATTTCCTGGACAGTGCATCCAGACAGGTAAGACTTGGGGTGTCATGAAGCTAATGCTCCCCGATGGAACTCTAACGGTATGTTTCCCTCCTGCCCCTGTGTTTGGAATGGAAGGAGCGTTCCTGGGTCTTCGGAAGGCAGTGTCTTCTGGGAATGTTAGCTGCTCTTGCAAGTGTTTCCAGTGAGAGGGGCACGGTCTCCCGGACGTGTGGGGGTGAGACACTTGCATCTTCATTCTTTTTGTGTTGTCTCTGTGTGGACTCAGCTCACAGTCTGTACTGTTATTTCGATGTGCGTTCTGTTACTGCTCATTGTGGAGAATTCCCACGTTACTATATTCCCGATGCCCATATTCCGTGTATTGGGAACTAACATGATGTTTAGGATTGTTATCCTTTGAAGTGCGTGCTGGCCGTTTTATTTTCCAGGTGAGTAGATGTCCTTGAGAATCACTTCGAAGTGCGGCTCCGTGCTGCCCTCCAGTGGACATGTGTGGGAATCGCATGGAAGCCTGCTTCCTGAGAGGGATGCATTGCCTTTCATGTATTTATTCAGTTGTATTGGGTTTCACTGTCGTCTTAAAGTTTTTTGTGTTTTTTTTTTATAAATTTTTATTAATGTTGATGGGATGACATTAATAATTCAGGGTACATATATTCAAAGAAAACATGTCTAGGTTATCTTGTCATTAAATTATGTTGCATACCCCTCACCCAGAGTCAGATTGTCCTCCGTCACCCTCTGTCTAGTTTTCTCTGTGCCCCTCCCCCTCCCCTAACTCTCTCCCTCCCTCCCTCCTGCCTCCTCCCTCCCCCCACCCCTGGTAACCACCACTCTCTTGTCCATGTCTCTTAGTCTCGTTTTTATGTTCCACCAATGTATGGAATCATGTAGTTCTTGTTTTTTTCTGATTTACTTATTTCACTCCGTATATGTTATCAAGATCCCACCATTTTGCTGTAAATGATCTGATGTCATCATTTCTTATGGCTGAGTAGTATTCCATAGTGTATATGTGCCACATCTTCTTTATCCAGTCTTCTATTGAAGGGCTTTTTGGTTGTTTCCATGTCTTGGCCACTGTGAACAGTGCTGCAATGAACATGGGGCTACATGTGTCTTTACGTATCAATGATTCTGAGGTTTTGGGGTATATACCCAGTAGAGGGATTGCTGGGTCATAAGGTAGTTCTATTTGCAGTTTTTTGAGGAACCACCATACTTTCCTCCATAATGGTTGTACTACTTTACATTCCCACCAACAGTGTATGAGGGTTCCTTTTTCTCCACAGCCTCTCCAACATTTGCTATTACCCGTCTTGTTGATAATAGCTAATCTAACAGGGGTGAGGTGGTATCTCATTGTAGTTTTGATTTGCATTTCTCTAATAACTAATGAAGCTGAGCATCTTTTCATATATCTGTTGGCCATTTGTATTTCTTCCTGGGAGAAGTGTCTGTTCATGTCCTCTTCCCATTTTTTTATTGGATTGTTTGTTTGTTTGTTGTTGAGTTTTATGAGTTCTCTGTAAATTTTGGATATTAGGCCCTTATCTGAGCTGTTGTTTGAAAATATCAGTTCCCATTTAGTTGGCTGTCTGTTTATTTTGATATCAGTTTCTCTTGCTGAGCAAAAACTTTTTATTCTGATGTAGTCCCATTCATTTATCTTTGCCTTCACTTCTCTTGCCATTGGGGTCAAGTTCATAAAATGTTCTTTAAAACCCAGGTCCATGAGTTTAGTGCCTATGTCTTCTTCTATGTACTTTATTGTTTCAGATCTTATATTTAGGTCTTTGATCCATTTTGAATTAATTTTAGTACACGGGGACAGGCTGTAGTCGAGTTTCATTCTTTTGCATGTGGCTTTCCAGTTTTTCCAACACCATTTGTTGAAGAGGCTTTCTTTTCTCCATTTTGTGTTGTTGGCCCCTTTATCAAAGATTATTTGACCATATATATGTGGTTTTATTTCTGGGCTTTCTATTCTGTTCCATTGGTCTGAGTGTCTATTTTTCTGCCAATACCATACAGTTTTCATTATTGTGGCCCTATAATATAGTTTAAAGTCAGGTATTGTAATGCCCCCAGCTTCATTCTTTTTCCTTAGGATTGCTTTGGCTATTCGGGGTTTTTTATAGTTCCATATAAATCTTATGATTTTTTGTTCCATTTCTTTAAAAAATGTCATAGGAATTTTGATGGGAATTGCATTAAATTTATATATTACTTTGGGTAATATGGCCATTTTAATTATATTTATTCTTCCTATCCAAGAACAAGGAATATTTTTCCATCTCATTGTGTCTTTTTCTATTTCTCTTAGCAATGCCTTGTAGTTTTCATTATATAGGTCCTTTACATTCTTTGTTATGTTTATTCCTAGGTATTTTATTTTTTTTTGTTGCAATCGTGAAGGGGATTATTTTTTTGAGTTCGTTTTCTAGTATTTCATTGTTGGCATATAGAAAGGCTATGGACTTTTGTATGTTAATTTTGTATCCTGTGACCTTACTGTATTGGTTTATTGTTTCTAGTAATCTTTTTGTGGAGTCCTTTGGGTTTTCGATGTATAGGATCATATCATCAGCAAAAAGTGATACCTTTACTTCTTCTTTTCCAAGATGGATGTCTTTTATTTCTTTGTCTTGTCTGATTGCTCTGGCCAGAACTTCTAGCACCACGTTAAATAAGAGTGGAGAGAGTGGACAACCCTGTCGTGTTCCTGATTTAAGGTGGAAAGTCCTCAGTTTTACGCCATTTAATATGATGTTAGCTGATGGTTTATCATATATGGCCTTTATCATGTGGAGATATTTTCCTTCTATACCCATTTTGTTGAGAGTCTTAAACATAAAATTGTGTTGTATTTTATCAAAAGCCTTTTCTGCGTCTATTGATAAGATCATGTGGTTTTTGTTCTTTGTTTTGTTGATATGGTGTATTACGTTAACCGTTTTACGTATGTTGAACCATCCTTGAGATTCTGGGATGAATCCCACTTGATCATGATGTATTATTTTTTTAATATGTTGTTGTATTCGATTTGCCAGTATTTTGTTTAGTATTTTAGCATCTGTATTCATTAGAGATATTGGTCTGTAGTTTTCTTTCTTTGTGCCATCCTTGCCTGGTTTTGGTATGAGGGTTATGTTGGCCTCATAAAATGTGTTTGGAAGTATTGCTTCTTCTTCAATTTTTTGGAAGACTTTGAGTAGAATAGGAACCAAGTCTTCTTTGAATGTTTGATAGAATTCACTAGTATAACCGTCTGGGCCTGGACTTTTATTTTTGGGGAGGTTTTTAATAGTTTTTTCTATTTCTTCTCTGCTGATTGGTCTGTTTAGTCTTTCTGTTTCTTCATGACTCAGTTTAGGAAGGTTGTATTGTTCTAGGAATTTATCCTTTTCTTCTAGATTGTTGTATTTGGTGGCATATAGTTTTTCATAGTATTCTACAATAATTCTTTGTATATCTATGATGTCTGTGGTGATTTCTCCTCTTTCATTTTGGATTTTATTTATTTGAGTCCTGTGTCTTTTTTCCTTGGTGAGTCTTGCCAAGGGTTTGTCGATTTTGTTGATCTTTTCAAAGAACCAGCTCCTTGTTTTATTGATTTTTTCTATTGTTTTTCTGTTCTCTATTTCGTTTATTTCTGCTCTGATTTTTATTATCTCCTTTCTTCGGCTGGTTTTGGGTTGTCTTTGTTCTTCTTTTTCTAGCTCCTTAAGGTGTGAAGTTAAGTGGTTTACTTCGGCTCTCTCTTGTTTGTTCATATAGGCCTGAAGTGATATGAACTTTTCTCTTTTTACTGCTTTTGCTGCATCCCAGAGATTCTGATATGTCGTATTTTCATTTTCATTTGTCTGTATATATCTTTTGATCTCTGTGCTTATTTCTTCTTTGACCCATTCATTTTTAGAAGTATGTTGTTTAGTTTCCACAATTTTGTGGGGTTTTCCCCCTCTTTTTTACAGTTGAATTCTAGTTTCAAGGCTTTATTATCAGAGAATATACTTGGTACAATTTCAACTTTTCTAAATTTGCTGATATTGTCTTTGTGGCCCAACATATGGTCAATTCTTGAGAATGTTCCATGTACACTAGAGAAAAATGTATACTCTGTCGCTTTGGGATGAAGTGTCCTGTAGATGTCTATCATATCCAGGTGTTTCAGTATTTCGTTTAAGGCCACTATATCTTTATTGATTCTCTGTTTGGATGACCGATCTAGAGCCGTCAGCAGTGTATTGAGGTCTCCAAGTATGATTGTATTTTTGTCAGTTTTTGTTTTAAGGTCAATAAGTAGCTGTCTTATATATTTTGGTGCTCCTTGGTTTGGTGCATATATATTAAGGATTGTTATGTCTTCTTGATTCAGTGTCCCCTTAATCATTATGAAATGACCATTTTTGTCTCTGAGTACTTTTTCTGTCTTGTAGTCAGCATTATCAGATATGAGTATTGCTACACCTGCTTTTTTTTGGGTGTTGTTTGCTTGGAGTATTGTTTTCCAGCCTTTCACTTTGAATTTGTTTTTATCCTTGATGCTTAGATGAGTTTCTTGTAGGCAGCATACAGTTGGATTTTCTTTTTTAATCCATTCTGCTACTCTGTGTCTTTATATTGGTAAGTTTAATCCATTTAAATTTAGTGTAATTATTGACACTTGTGGGTTCCCTATTGCCATTTTATAAATTGCTTTCTGTTAGTTTTGTATCTTGATTGATTCTTCTCTTTTGTTTTTCTATTGTTTGTTTTTGTTTGTTTGTATTCCATACTTCTTTCTTCTGTTGCTATCTTTTTTAAGTCAAGTGTTTTTGTGGTGGTTTTTTCAAGGGTGGTTACCATTAAGTAATGAAAAGGGTATCTACCATGTTCATTGTAGTACCCTTTCTTAAGAGTATTTCTACGCTTCATTATCCTTTGCTAATGTTAATTTTCATCTTTTCTCCCCCTTTTTTTTTTCTTTTGTTGTCACAGTTTAAGTTTGGTTTTATTGTTTTCTTGGTGGAGCTGTTACTTGTGGTTTTGGTTTTCTTTTGTTCTTTGAATCTGGTTGGAAAACCCCCTTTAGTATTTCCTGGAGTGGGGGCTTTCTGATTATAAATTCTCTCATCTTTTCTGTATTTGTGAATGTTTTTATATCTCCTTCGTACTTGAAGGATAGCTTTGATGGGTATAGTATTCTTGGCTGAAAGTTTCTCTCTTTCAGGGCTTTGAATATTGGGGTCCACTCTCTTCTAGCTTGTAGAGTTTCTGCTGAGAAATCTGATCATAATCTAATAGGTCTTCCTTTATATGTTGTATTCTTCTTTTCCTGGCTGCCTTGAGAATTTTTTCTTTGTCATTGGTTTGTGTCATCTTCATTATGATGTGCCTTGTAGTGGGTTTGTTGGGGTTAAGAAAACTCGGTGTTCTGTTTGCTTCTTGAATTTGAGACTTTAGTTCTTTCCACAGGCTTGGGAAGTTCTCATCTATTATTTGTTTGAGTATATTCTCCATTCCATTTTCTTTCTCTTCTCCCTCTGATATACCTATTATTCTTATGTTATTCTTTCTGATGGAGTCCGACAATTCCTGTAGGGCTTTCTCGTTCTTTATCATTTTTGAGTCTCTTTCTTCTTCTCTCTGTTTTCCTCAAGTTGCTTGTCTTCTATTTCACTAATCCTATCTTCTATCTGAGCTGTTCTATTAGCTAAGCTTGTTATTTCTTTTTTCATTTCGTGAATTGAGTTTTTCATCTCTAGTTTGTTTTTATAGTTTCAATTTCCTTGGTAATATATTCTTTGTGATTGTTGAGTTGTTTTCTGATCTCCCTAAATTGCCTTTCTGTGTTTTCTTGTATATCTCTGAGTATTTTTAAGATTTCTATTTTAAATTCTCTGTCATTTGGCTCCAAGGCTTCCAATATGTTAAATCTTTTCTCCATAGATTTTTCCACATCTATTTGTGTTACCTCTCTATCTTTTGTATCCATAATATTCGATTTCCTTTTTCTTATTGGCATCTGAAGGTGGTCTCGTTGATAGTGTTAATTAGAATTAAAAAGGAATAAAAAGGGGAAAAAAAAGAAAAAAAAAGGGAAAACACTCCACACACAATAAAAGTAATAATTTATTATTTCCCCCTTCTTTCTTTCTTCTCCTCCCCTCCTCTCACCTCTTTAGGGAAATATCGTGATGACCTCTGAATTATATTATGCTAAATGGAACAAAAACTGCCTATAACGGAGGGCCTGATTTGGGGTGAAGAGTTCAAGGAGCAAAAAAGGGAGTAGGGACCTACTAAATGCAAAAAAAAAAAAAAAAAAGGGAGAATATCTTAGACAAGCATAAAATGATTTGCTTGTAAGTGATGGTCGACTAAGAGATATAATGAGAGGGATAAGAGGGAAACAGAAAAAAGTAGAGAAAAATATAATAATATTTAAAGAAGAAAAAATAAAAATAATAAGTAAAATCTGTTGTATTAAGTGGAGCGAAGACTAAATACAATGGAGACTTTGGGTTGGGAGGAATGCTAGTGAGATAAAAAGCAATGTAAAAAGTACCCAAAATGCCACAAAAAGAAACAAATAAAGGAAAACCAAGAACAAAAGCAGAAAAGAAAAAAAAAAGAACAAACAACAACAAAAAAACAACAACAACAAAAAAAACTTGAGTCTCAAATTAAACAATTTGTTCGTGATTGAGGATTAACTGGGAGGAAAAGTAAAAGGAGAGAAGAAGAAATGAATAGAAAGGAAAAAATAAGAAAAAGAGAGAAACAAAGGAAGAAAAAAAAGGAAAGGAAAAAAAACAAAAAAAAACAAAAAGAAAACAAAAGGGGAGAGAGTGAGAGTTAAGGATTTTGGAGTGTAACCCTAAAGGATAGTAAGGATGAAGAAAAGAAATAAAATGTAACACTCATGGATAGTGTAGTTCAAGAAAAGGGTAGCATAAGATGGGCAGAGAATAAAAGGACCGAGGTGGAGGAAATACAAATATTAAAGGCAATAAGTAAGAAGAAAGAAACAACAACAACAAAGAATTAGTGGAACAAGTTATAAAGTCTGTGGATTTTTCTTGATTTTGAGAGGTTAACTTCTTCCTTTTTCTTTTCTCTCCCTCTTCCTGGTCGGTGACTCTGTACCCCAGGTTCTGCCCCTGTGTCACGCTTAGGTAGGGATTTGCAGTTGATGGGATTCTATGGCAATGTCATATAATTGACTTTAGTCTCGCTGGTAGTCAAGGCTTGTTGGCGTTTGCAGAGTCCAACAATGAGAGAGTTTGCTTTCCTGGAGTCTCTACCCTAGTCTCCCCTTCCTGAATTAGCAGCCTGGTGATCCAGCTATGAGGCTGCCACTGCTTCTGTCTGGGGAGTAAGAGGCTCAAAGAGCTGGGAAATCCCCACTCTATCCTCACTCAGTGCAAGGCTCTGGGTAAGGCTCTGGCAGTCAGAGCCTCCAGCGTAATCAGGTGGGGCTGGGAGTCAATTGTTGTCAAGGTGACTGTTCAGCACCTACCATTCAGTTGGACCACTCAACCCAGGCTTTCCACACTTTGTAGCCTGTTTTGGCTGGGAAGAAGATGCACTATTCGCTGCTTGCTGTATAGATCTTAATATCTGCCAAGTCCCTCTTGTTAGGTATATCCCTGAATATGGAGGCTCTGTCAATCAGAAGTTGCCCCCGCCCCTTTAACGAATGGCACAGAAAAATATTATGCCTCTTGTCTTGGATCGCTGAACTGAGAGAGATCTTATCAATTAGAGCCCCGTGGGTGCGCAGATTTCGTGGGTTAAGCTAATTTCAGTGATTGGATCCGCAGCTGTGCTCAAGAGAGTATTTCAGGCTGCCTGCGCCGCCCCTCCCCCAACGCTTGATTGTTAGCTTGAATACCTGGGTGAGGTGCTCCGCCCATGGAGAGAATCTCCTGACTAGGAAAGACAGGTTTGGCGCCCCTCCCAGACTGCGGCACAGGGGCGTGCGCGGCTTCTCAGCGCCGGTAGCCGGGACTCCCGGACGCCGTAGCTGGGACTCCCGTGCGGCCGCACAGGCGCGCGCGCGTGGCTTCTTAGCGCACGCCGGTAGCCGGGACTCCCGGATGGCGGCACGGGCGCGCGCGCGGCTTCTTAGCGCACGCCGGTAGCCGGGACTCCGGGACGCCGTATCCGGGACTCCCGGATGGCAGCACAGGGCGCACGCGCGGCTTCTTAGCGCACGCTGGTAGCCGGGACTCCGGACCGCGGCACGGGTAGCTGCACGTGTGGGTTGACTCACCACAGGCGTATTCCCTTCTCGGCAACAGTCCTT